>NC_030815.1:77251431-77554461 GCF_001704415.2 Capra hircus
GCCCACATTGCTCCTGGAATTTGTGGGTTGTCTCAACAAGTAAAACCCCTTAAAGAATTGTGGGATTGGAGGAGCTGGTTAGACCCTTGGTTCACCAGCCTCTTCCCTCCCCCAGTTCCCAGGGGAGTACAGTAGAGAGGTGGGAGATTCCTTTGTGAAAATTGAGGACTGAGGATGTTGGGTGAGGGGGATGCACCTGATCAAGTGGAAGATGTGTATCTTAGAGAGGTACAGTGCCTACCACTGGGGTAGTTTAGAAAGGAGAGGAAAAGCAATGGTGCCATGTCTTGGGCCCCATGAGTGAGCACACTGCCTGGTAGCCCTTACTGCCTAAACAAAAACATGCTGGGCAGAAGACTTCACTGTGGGACCAACCATTCAATAGACAGCACCACCTTTCCATGTCCACCGCTGCACAGAGGTAGCAGTGACCAGCAGAAAGGGGGGTACTCCCTCCAAATGCACACACACACACCAATAAAAGTTGCACTGGAGCGGAGAATAGGGGGCCTGGGAAAGTGGGTCTGACATTCCCTTCTCTGCTTCTAGCATCTTCAGACAAACCTCTGGACTGAGACTTTGAACTGAGCACTAATAATTATACTTTCTGAATTTCACTCAGTGTTAGTTAACTAAAGAAACAGATTAAATTTAAACTGGATTTAATCGTTACTGGACAATTGAGTTTAACTGGCTGAACTAGATTCGGTCTTCCTGATGCTGAATGGGCATGGAGAGCCTGTTAATGAATCAGCCTCGCACTTGTTTTGCTGAACTGAGACTCTTCAACCAAAACTGTTGCACAGAGAAGAGAATATCTGAAGGAATATTTGGCAAACTGTTGACACTGGTATCTATGGGGACGTGTGTGCAGAGTTAGGACACACACATGTTCTACATTATAGATTTTTGTAGAAATTTATTTTTATAATTACAGTGCTTTTTGTAATTTAATAACAAAGTGTAAAAACTCAGAAACTGATTAGCTTACAGCTGACTAGTGTGATGTGTCAGCTGTACTTGCTGCTGGAGCCGTGCTAATGAGGAAGACCAAGACAGTCCAGTGGGGTGGGACGTGAAGACCGATGTAAACCCATGACTTCCATGAGCAAATCGAAATGTCCAGAAAAAGCAATGTCCAGAAGAAATATAACATGAAAGCCACACATGCAACTTAAATTTTTTCTAGTAGACACATCAAGAAAGTAAAAAAGAAGCCAATGAATTTAATCCTAATAATATATTGTATTTCATCCATGAGGAAGGCAGAGTAATGGGCCTCCCAAGATGTTCACATTCTAATTTTGCCACCTGTGGTATGTTACCCTACAGGATACAAGGGATTTAACAGATATGATTAAGTGAAGGGCCTTGAGAAGGGGAGATAAATCTAGATTGTTCTGGATTATCTGGGCCTGTTCTAGTGAAGTCGCTCAATCGTGTCCGACTCTTTGCAACCCCATGGACTGTAGCCCACCAGGCTCCTCCGTCCATGGGATTCTCCAGGCAAGAGTACTGGAGTGGGTTGCCATTTCCTTCTCCAGAGGATCTTCCCAACCCAGGGATCGAACCCAGGTCTCCCGCATTAGAGGCAGACGCTTTAACCTCTTAGCCACCAGGGAAGAGCTAATCACATGAACTGTTAAAAGCTGAGATTCTTTTCTGACTGTAGTCAGAGAAGAATGGCCAGACACAGGTGGAACCCTGTGGGCTTTGGAGATAGATGAAGGGGTCCATGAGCCAAGGACTGTGGGCAGCCTCTAGACACTGGAAAAGACAAGGAAACACCTTCTCCCCTGTGGCCTACAGAGGAGCACACCTGGATTTCAGTTCAGTGAGACCCAGTTTGGATTTCTGACCTCCATGACTGTCATATAAAGAAATTGGTGTTGCTTTAAGCCAGTAAATTTAGTAGTAATTTGTTACACTAGCAATAAGAATCTAGTATAATCCAACATGGGCTTCCCAGGTGACACTAGTGGTAAAGAACCCGCCCACCAATCCAGGAGATGTAAGAGATGCAGGTTTGATTCCTGGGTCGGGAAGATCCCCTGGAGGAGGGCATGGCAACCCACTCCAATATTCTTGCCTGGAGAATCCCATGGACGGAGGAGCCTGGCAGGTTACAGGCACGTAGCATCACAAAGAGTAGAACATGACTGAAGTGATTTAGCATGCGTGCATAATCCAACATATTTTCATTTTAACACTTGATCGTATAAAAATTATACACAAGATATCTTGCATTCTCTATTTCACGCTAAGTCTTCAAAGTCCCTTGTATATTTTAGACTTTAAAGCCCAGCTCAGATCTCAATTCAGGCTTTCAAAATTTCCAGCATTAGTGGCCACATGTGATTAGTGGCTACCACACCAAAAAGCATAATTCTAGACCCTTAGCTCCAGGATTCTGAAATCTAAGTTTCCCAGCACTGATTTATCCCAGCTTGAAGCATCTGCAGAGACTCCTTCTAGAGTAGCCCTATTTCCAGTGTTCTATTTCCAGCCAGTGGCACTTTGCTTGTGTGTGTACATGTGGGTTAACTCCATGAGCATTTAAGCTGTGCCTGTGGGTGG
Source organism: Capra hircus (assembly GCF_001704415.2). Classification (NCBI taxonomy): domain Eukaryota; kingdom Metazoa; phylum Chordata; class Mammalia; order Artiodactyla; family Bovidae; genus Capra; species Capra hircus. The sequence goes on from NC_030815.1 coordinate 77,254,009, forward strand.
TGGGGCAGGGCCAGCAGCCTTGGCAGACATCCCACATGGCCCAGGGGAAAAAGGGACGTTTTTTGCAGGTCCTAGTTGTCCTCCCAGCAGGAACCAGCTTGCCAACTGATCTCCTGCTAAAGATCCTTTATCACTGCTCTCAGTCCTGCCGGCCTTGGCCAGCAGCTATTTCCGGGTCTCCACAGAAACCAGTGTTGACTCATGGAAGGTCTGCATTCCATATTTTTTAATTAAAAAAATTTTTTTTGATTCTAGCTGTGTTGAGATATAATTGAACGTTGTGTGAGTTTAAGGCACACAGTGATCTGAAAGACTCGTATATTATGAAATGTCTACTGGAATAAGATTACTTCACACACGTTTCACCTCACCCTTTTATTGTTGTTGTTATGGTGGGAACATTAAGGCTCTGCTCTCATAGGAACTTGCCAGTGTACAGTACAGTATTGTTAACTCCAGTCCCACACCCCATTTTGATCTGCTTTCACGTGCACTTGCATGAAACAGGCAAAGATAGTTGCAGGAGGCTCTAACCGAAGATAGTTCGGTGCCCATTCATGCCAAGGGGGTATGAGCATTTAGGTCATTCTTCATGGCCTCTTCTAGAGCCTGATCCACAATAAGCAGGTCACACAAGGAATGGGCCAGTCTGGCCGTAGGGCTAGGCACCTACTCTCTGGTTTGTTGGCACAGCCTGTCAGTAAAACCAACAGAGAGCAGTGGGCGCTGAACACCTAACTCCCCCATATAATGGCTCTTTATAATGTTAGATGTGAAAAATGTCACAAGGGATATACTGCACTTGCTGAAGGTTGAGCTGCTGTTGCAAAGCAAGCAGAGAAAAAAAACTCTCCTGTCCTGAAAAAGCACATGTTATTATCACCTCTGATTAGATTTCCCAGAGAAATGACCCATCACCTGGGCGAGTAATCCTAATGTCCATCAGTTTCTTCCGGGTCTCTGCTTCTGACTGTAATTCATTTCTCTCTGGCACATGTTGTTTGTATTTCTGATTAGACTAAGGTGAAAAAGAGGTGAATTTATTGGTATAATTTGCTCATGTACTCTATGCTATTGGTAATTCTGAAGTGCATTCAGAGGTACTGGCCTTCTGATTAAGAATTTTCACAGAATTCTGTGATGTGTGGTTGGTCAGCTGTGAATGGAGACAACCTGCATCTGAGGGGGGTGGTGTATGGTGTGGGTGGAGCTATTAAGACTGCAGAAAGAATGATTCATTTCAAGGTTATGGTCTAGATAGGGAAATTGCAACCCTTGGCAAGTCTACATAGTGCTATCCACACGAATAAAAATTATTCATTAAACTGGATATGGGAAATTTTGCCAGGGAAAGTCTAGTCTTAATAGTGCTGTGTTCTTATTTTTAACCTCAGCAGATTATAGCACAGTTTTAAATGTGTGTGTGTGTGTGTGTGGTACATGATGGAGATGTAGCAGTGTTCTCAAGAGGATAAAAGTGTGAGAGCGCGGAGTATTCTCACTCTACATGGTTTCTCTTCCTTCCAACTCAAGGAGCATTTACAGGTTCTGTGGTGGTAAAATCCACTGCTGAAAGCCCTGGTTCATTTCTGACTTTAGTGGATTCCTGTAAAGCAAGGTGTGAGCTGACGCTGGATGTCTTATTCTGAGAAATCGTGTTTGAGGTTCCTGGATAGTAGGGCTAAGGCACTGTCAGCCTCAGCAGACTTTCTTCTCACCTTCTTGGACAAATGCCCAGGGCAACCATGTTGCAACACTCTGGGAGCATCTTAGGACTACAGGGTGGGGGCAGCTTGGGACTGCTTGCAACTCTGCTCACATACTTTGCCAGGTATACTTTACACTCTTGTAACTAAGGTAACTTGTAACTTGTAATTGGCATTCCAAGTTCTCCAGGATTGGCCACAACTCTCTTCTCTAAGGGTTTCCCTGGTAGCTCAGTTGGTAAAGAATCTGCCTGTAATGCAGGAGACCCTGGTTTGATTCCTGGGTCAAGAAGATCCTCTGGAGAAGGGATGGGCTACCCACTCCAGTATTCTTGGGCTTTCTTTGTGGCTCAGCTGGTAAAGAATCCGCCTGCCATGCAGGAAACCTGGGTTTGATCCCTGGAGAAGGGAATGGTTCAGTATTCTGGCCTGGAGAATTCCATGGACTGTATAGCCCATGGGGGACTGAGCGACTTTCGCTTTTACTTTCTCTTCTCCAAGCTTGCTTGCCCTTCTGCCCTTTCTTGCTCCTTGTGCTCCCCCCCTGTTAAATGACTTCCTTTCCCCTACTTCCTCATATTAACCCACTCTGAGCCATTGCTCACCCCAGCTGTGTTCCAGAATGCCTCCTCTATTCTTTACCTGCATGCTTGTGCTTAGTCACTTCAGTCGTGTCTGACTCTTTGTGACCCCATGGACTGTAGCTTGCCTGTCTCCTCTCTCCATGGGATTTTCCAGGCAAGTATACTGGAGTGGGTTGCCATGCCCTCCTCCAGGGGATCTTCCCGACCCAGGGATCGAACTGGAGTCTCCTGTGTTTCCTGTATTGTAAGTGGATATTCTTTACCACTGAGCCACCAGGGAAGCCCCTATTCTACCTCCATGTGCCCAGACACTATGCATTCTTTCAGATTCAGTGTCTATGTCACCTCCCCACAAAGCTCTCCAGCTCCCCAGCCTTCTCCAGCTCCAAGTTACCTCTTCCTCTTCTGGACTCTTTTCTTATGACAAATCTCTTACTCCCTTTGAGTAGACGTTTATGCTCACGTCTCATTTTTCATGCTAGACCATAAGTTAGCATTTGAGGGTAGGGCCCAAGTGAAATTTATCTGCCCCTTGAGGGACAACCTACTCACAGCAGGTCACTGTTGGGTAAATGAATGAACACAGCATTGATCAAAAGCCATTGAGATGAGCACTCTTGGAGAAGTGTATGTTAAAGTGAGTTCCAAGGACCATTTGCTTGGGGCAGGGACAGGAGGTTGTTGAAAAATGCCAATTCGTGGACCCCAATAAGACCTAGTGAGTCAGATTCTGTGGGAGGTAATGCCTGGGAATCTAGTTTTAGATCAGATCTTTGAGAGCCTCTAGGGATTTGCAAAGAATGTTCAGCCTGGTTGAGGTTAGGTCCCCAAAAGTGAGGATCTAGAGAATGAGGGCTGGGGGCTCTGGAGAAATTCTATTCCACTGATGTGTCAGAAAGGGCATTTGTATTGGTTTAAGGCTGGAAAGGGCAAGCTGCAGTAATTTGTGGTTACGATTGTAAGTAGCCCAGCATCTAATGCAGGGAATCCTTCTAAGTCAGGGAGAAAAAGATATCCCAGGGCAGACAATTTAATCTGTTTGTGCCTATCAAACAAAGCATTGTCAAGCGTTAGCTTCAGGTTTGGAGAACTTCATTAGAAAACGCAAAGGTCACTGGCTTAATGAACAGAATTGAGTATTTATTAGTAAAAAAAAAAAATTATTTTAAACAAGAAAGCAACTGAGGGAAATCAAATAGCTCAAGCTAGAAAAGATGCTCAAAAGAAAACACAGCGAGCGCATCCAAGTGATTATTTTAAATGCATATAAAATTTTATAGTAGGAAATGGGAAATGGATTTCTATGGACTTCAGTTACTATGGCCAATGGGTAACTAAGGAAATACTCTACTCTTCCCTACTGATTTTTTCTGGGTGATTTTAACCAAGTATAAAAGCCATCATGAAAAAAATGTAGCATGCATGCCTAGCTACATAGGGAGAAAAGCAAATAAAAAGGCACTTCATTCTTTACATAAAAAGCTTTTTCCCAAAGAAAAGTAGTGCAGTGGTCATGCTTGTCTAAAAAAAAATAAACCCAAAAACCAAATCACAAAAGGGACAAATACTTTTAAATCTATGGCATAATGGGGCTGCTGTTAATATTTAGAAAGACAGAGAATTATAGGGTTGAGCTGCAGAGAAAATGGCTCAAGGTTCTATTTTCAGCCTTTCTACATGTCAGAGGTGGCCAACGAGGCGTGGCTGGCAGGGTGGCTGGCCCTCTTCCAGCTGAACTGGTTTAAAAAGCAGAGACCAGAGGAGCCTTCTTGGAGTTGAAGCAGCAGGTAGAACAGCCTCTAGGACTCATTTTTCTACATATTGCATTCTTTTTCCTTTTAATTTTCCACTTGATGGCCGTTAGGAGGAGATTACCTGGTTGGGTCATTTAGTCAGAAGTTATCGAGTTTCCATTTGGCCAAAGGCTGTGTATCTACCAGCCGTGCAAGAAACCCCTTTTAATTCTGAGCTCTCGTAAGACCTCTGCAGTGGTCCCAGGAGCGCTTTCAAGTCTTCTTTCTATACAGTTGGAAAGACAGGAAGACTTATGGGAGCTGCCCTAAGAGTTTCACTTGAACTAGACTGTCTAAATCTATCATATTTGCGTGAGGCCAAGGTTGCCTCTGTGTGCGTGTGTGTGTGTTTTCTGGGGTACGTGGTGTTTGTTTTCTCTTCCTCTCACACTCTGGGCCAATTTACCTTATCCAGGTTAATTGGACATTTTTGTTATTATTCTGGAAATTAGGTCATCCTTGTAGTCAGACAAGCCACCTTGAGTTACCACATAAATGTTTTGCTCAGAGGCACAGAGGTAAACATATTCAGAGGCATCTTCTTGTGAGCCTTTCCAGTTATACTTGCCTAAAGGACTGACGAACTCAGGTTTTTCCTGCTGTCTGAAACAGTGTGCCACTGTCATCTTCAGAAAGCCAGCAGCAAAGCAGTACAACGTGTACTATCGTGACTAACGAGAGGACCAGTCATCCTTGTTCCTGGGGGTGGTGCCCCATACTACCTATTCCTGAGAGGGCTCCATTTGATGTCCCCTGTCTAGCGGTGAACTCAGCAACCATAGCTCAACAACAAACCTCACTGCATGAGGTCATTGTCACAAAGTTGCGGCCCCCATGATGCAGAGTGGGACTAAAGCGAGTGTGTGGGGAGATAGGATCAGATCCTGCTGTTGCCTTGTTGCTAGGACAATACTCAGCAAATGGGATTTCAGCTGAAGCAATCACGCTCCGATCAGGTTTAGATTAGGCTCCTCTGGGGAGAATTAAATCCAGCTCTCCTTTCTGAAGAACTTGCACATGTGAGTTTGGCATTGCAACTTTGACTAATTAGTGTGGAAAGAGAAATCAGAACCCTCGATCTGTGAAGAGTTCTTCTAGGGAAAAGAAAAAAAAAGATTGCACAATACCAGTGCTGCCTTTACCAGGTGTTTAGTCTCGTCAATGTCCCGTCAATGTCCCTGGGGCTCATGATTTTACGACAAGCTGCACGAATGTCTATCAATTACTTTGGAAAGGGAAAGGCGCCATGAATGCCCTAATACTACTCACTCCTCAAGTCTTGGTCTTGCCCATTCTCTTACTCTAACTCCATTCTTGGTCTTTAACTTGTGCACTCTGTTCTTTTCCATTTACTTATGATATACATAGGATCAGGATATTAGCTACAAAGGTTTAGAGTCTCAAAAATTATTTGCTAATGTAACACCCCACAGATTATTTCCTGGTTGAGTGGATTAAGCTTGTCTCCCTTAATCCTGAGGTCAATCATAGCGTCACTAATGGTAGGGAACTAAGTGTTACTTGTCTCCTGGTGTGGGGCAATATGAAGTACACTACAGCTCTCTGATGGATCCTAGCCAGGAAGTGTTTGTGTCTCATCAATTGGCTCTAATTTTCAGTTTACAGGGAATATGAAGATAGGAGGACAAGTTTAAGAGGATAGGACTTCTGCTAGGTACCTGGCCTGCTGTCTTCAAGGACTTCATGATGTGTAACAAAAGATGAGAGTCCTAGATTAAAAGAAAATTAAAGATAATAATCTGATATAATGCATGGTCCTGGATTGGATGCTGGGTTAGCTAAACTAACAGTAACACATTTTGGATAAAATGGGAGTGAGGGGTTGAAAAGTACTGTATTAGAGGAAGATTTATTAACATGGAAAGATGAATGATTATATATGCATATGGGATATATATGCTTAGAAGGAAAGTGTGGAATGCTATACACATAAGTGTTAACTGTGGTAACCTTCAGGAATAAGAAAATGATGTTTTGAATTTTCCTGTTTTTTCCTTATTGACAGTTTTCATTTTTTCCAACTTCATTGAGATATAATTGGCACATAATATTATTTAAGATGTACAATGTGATGATCCAATACACATGAGATCTAATTTTTTTTAACAGTGAAAACATATTGCTTTTGTAATCACAAAAGTTTGCTAAAAAGAAAACAAACCAAGAAATGCATTTCCAGGCAGCAGTGATGAAAAGGGACAGGAATTCAGGCCAGTCAGGCTGCTCCTGGGCTAACACAAAGGATGTGCGAACGCCTCCAGGCCACCCTGTGGCTCCTCAGGAAGTCCCCAGCAGAGATCATAATTCTACAGTTGTGTAGCCCCGCTTGTTCCATTTTGAGGCACGGGTGAACCATAAAGTTTGTCACAATATAATTGAACATGCCGACTGACTTTCCACCGATGATGATTTTTGAGGGTGACGGGATGGGGGCTCGGAGTGTGAGCCTCGTGGGAGGTGCTGGGCTCTGTCATCAGCCTTTGTCTTCTCCGGCTACGCCGTGTTCTGAATGGGAAGCATCTCTTCGGCATGGGATCTTCATAACTTTGTGCATCACTTGGTTAATTCCTCAGGGCCAGGTTTTACCAGTGACATTTCCCCTTAGTCAAAGCTTTTCCCTAGAGGAGAATTCTGTAGGAGGCAAATGGATGGCACAGTTTCCACTCAAACATTAAATGACATACAAGCTGAAATAACATCCAGGAGTTCTCTGCTTTCACCCCTTAGTCTTTTCTCCCGGGCAGGTTAGTGATACTGAATGACACTTCCTGAATATTCAAATGAAGGGATGGTGGAATAGCATCTTTAATCCTGTTTTGATGGTAAATATAGGATAAGGAAAAAATGAAACTAAAAATGAAGTGAAGAAAAACCAGAGGATTATATCTCAAAATTGGGACAAAAAGTTTACTCTTAAAATGAAGCCAAATATCTAAAAAAATTACTCTTGCAAAGAAAAAGAAAGAATCAGAAGGGAAAGATAACACAGAACAATGACTTCAGTCTTAATGTACAAGGTCCCATCTGCCCTGAGGAGGGAGTTGGAAAGGCCAAGTGTACACTCAGTTCCTTAATGACATCAGTTAAGTTCAAATTGAACCATCTGACCTATCTAGTTGAGTCCCAGGACCTAGAGGGACCAGGTTGGTATATCTGCTTCCAAATGTGTGGAATAAGGCCATGATATGTCGGTTATGACTTAGAATGAGACTGAGAATAGTCCTGTTTGTGAGAGGCTCTTTGCTGGCATGCATGGCTGGCATTTTCACCCTCAAGTATGCAGTTTAAATTAGAGAGTGAAAAATCCCCTAAATGTGTAGAAACTAGAACTATGGAGGGTGGAAACTGATGTTTACCTCTCATGGGGCTGCTCAGGAGCATTTTCTGGTGATTCAGTGTTGACATCCATCTCAACATGGTGATATCGCTTCACACTGTTGGCTAATTTTTGCTACTTTGCTAAAGATTACGATGTCAAATGTATGAGCTTGAATTGCATGATTTGTGTAGATCAAATATGGCTGAGTGTGCAATTTCATGTTGTTTAATCTAATAATCGGCTTTTTCCCTTAGAGGAACTAAGACATGAGTGGAGAGACAAAGAGTAACTCATCAGTGGATGCAAAATGATTAAGAACTGGAATTAAGAAGTCTTTATTTTGAAATCAGCAATGCATAAATTTGTAATACCTTAATTTTTTTTCCCTGACTCCCCTCAATAGGTGAATCTTTCCCTTAGATGAACCATCTGGTCAAATTTATAAACCACAGGGGGAATTGACCCAATGACTATATGCAACTCAGTTTTATCCCAAAATATTACTGTCTGCCTTGACTACCCATCTTACTTCCAAGAGCAGGCTGGAGGTTTTCTCAGAAACAAATCCACCCTCATATGACCAAGATTTATGCCCATGGTAGTGATTTGGCAGAATATGGTGAAACTCTGAAGGCAAGTCCCAAAGAAGAGTTGGTGTTTAAGTGGCTGCAGCATTTCTGGCAGAAATACACAGCTTCCCAAAGTGACTGCTCACTTAGATGGGTAAGCACTGGTTGTGTTTCTTTTAAAATCAGTCTCATTACTTTATAATCACACCTTCCAAGACAAGCTCTGGGTCTCCAGAGTCCCTGGAGAGGCATTTTGTTCCTTCTGCCTGAATTTTATTCAATCTCATATCTCAGTGGAGTGGCTGTGACCCGGTAGGTTCTTTTTCAAGTCCTAGAGAGACTCACTCCTAGATTATCTGTTAGGGTTTTAATTTTTTTCTTTTTCCGTGGAGGGATCTTTATCACTGTAGTAATCATGATACTTCTCAGAAATTGTCTCAACTGCTATTGAATTTCTATCACAGAACCAGCTGAACTGTTAGAACGCATGACATGATACTGGACTGGAATTTTCTCTTCTTACAAGTGGCTTTTCTATTCTATAAGGTAAAGGACAATCATGAATTTTCTGACATAGTTAAATAAAAGATCAAAATTAGTCCAAACTATCCTGAAAGTCCCTGATGCTGGGAAAGATTGAGGGCAGGAGAAGATGGCAATAGGGGATGAGATGGCTGGACGGCATCACTGATGCAATGAACATGAACTTGGGAAAACTCCAGGAGATGGTGAGGGCAGGGATGCCTGGCATGCTGCAGTCCATGGGGTCCCAAGGGTCAGACACTACTGGGCGACTGAACAACAATCCTGAAAGTCAGATGACAAAAGTTCAGGTGTCAGTTCTGAACTGACTTTCTGTGTTATCTTAGGCAAGTTACCTAACTTCTGGAACTACTACTTTCTGCCATGGGAAAAGAAGAGCATTAAAGAATTCATAAATAATCTCCCAGTTACCATCTAACTCTAAAACAATACAAGTCTGTGTAAAATCTTGTATATTGTTAGGCTATTATTTAAATTATTCCATTATTCCTTAAAATTCACTTTAAAAAAATTTTATTTTTTGTCATTTTAATTTATTTTAAATTGAACAATAATGCTTTATAATGTTGAAACATTCACTTTTGTAGAGAGTAAAAGAGAAGATAGCTCAGAAATAGGTAGGTGAGTAGGAAAATCCAGGTTTTAAAATTTCTATGGTAATTGAGTTATATGGAAATAATTAAATTTTTTAGATATCTTCATCTTTATATGAAAATATTATATAAGAGAGCTCTGGGGATTCTGGAGGATGGCTCCCAACACCTAAAGCTATATGTTTAAAAGCTGGGATTAATATAAGTAGAAGTAGTCATATGTGTTGGGATGGTCACCTCAAAGTTCCTTTTTGTGGTTGAAGATTGATGAGGTGCCTATGTTACTGTCTGGAATAAGAGCTGAGCATTTAGGCAGAAGAATAGCATTTGCAAAATGTTTGGCACTAACTTTAGTTTAGGGCTGATGTTAATTGGACTATTTCTTTTGTCATCTTGGGTGTCAGACACCAATCAGCGCCCTGGCCTGATTTGCTCCATCATGATGTATGGGCTTGAGAGTCCTTGCTGGTGACATTCTGCCACCTTGTGGCCATCTGGGGAATTCAGCGTTGTGCATTTTCCCTATGCGTGGTGGATCAGAGAAGCAATACGTGACAGATTTTCCAGGCTTTAGGATTCCAAGCACCATTCTGCGAGTTCTGTTTATTATTTACAGACTCTTCCATTGATCATCAAATGTTTGTGAGGCATTGCAGCCCCAGAGAAGAGTCAGTTATCTAACTCTTTCATTCTTTAAGGTCACATCAGCTCATATAGCTGATGGGATGGCAGAAAGAGAGGTGTAAGTGTTGTTAAATGTCTGATCTGACCTTGGGTTTTGCTCCTTTAAAAAATTTTTTTTTAAAAATTTACTTCTGGCTGTGGTGCATTTTCACTGCTCGGTGTTTTTTTCCTCTAATTGTGGTGAGTGGGGCTGCTCTCTAGTTGCGATGTGCGGTGGCTTTTCTTGTTGTGGCGCACAGGCTGTAGGGCATGTGCGCTTCGGTAGCTAAGGCGTGAGAGCTCAGTCGTCGTGGCTCCCCGGCTCTAGAGCGTGGGCTCAGTAGCTGTGGTACACAGGCTTAGTTGCTCTGTGACCTGTGAGATCTTCTGAATCAGGGATTGAATCCATGTCTCCTGCATCGGCAGGCAGATTCTTTACTACTGAGCCACCAGGGAAGCCCCAGTTTCACTCCTTAGTAGATTCTTGCTTCAGGGAAGCCCCAGGTCTGGAGTTGAGAGGCCAGGTTCTTCCTGGTTCTGCAGATTAAACTCTCCGTCCTTGGGAAGACCAACTCGCCCCTCCATCCTCAACCAGCAGTTACGAGACTTTATAGGGTTACTGCATGTCTGTTACTGCACATCACAGCACCCGTCTGTGGTAGGTACTATTTTTATCCTCATTTTATAGCTTTACTGAGATTCAGAGACATCATTATCAGCTTGTCTAAGGTTGATCAGAAAAACCACAGTAACATGAGTTTCCACAGCGAACCCCTTAGCCTTGTCCCTGTGAAATGAAATAAAAACACCCACTTTACTGCGCACAAAGCAGATGTAAGATCACAGGAGATGATAATGCAAATGAAAGCTGTTTTAAATGAGAAAAATCTGTCCAGATGTTGGTTGGCATTTAAAAAAATTATCTCTATTACTTTTATTATGCATGATGCTGAGATTGTTGCTAATGACAGGCAAAAATTGCGTAATTCCTCGATGGAAGAGAAGAGTGACTTCTTGGAGAGGAATATCCAGATTGATTAAAAAGTTATTTGTAGCTGCTATAAAGGATATTTTCTAATCCTCTCATTTTCCTATTTGCTGCACACTTTCAGACTAAGCTGACCCTAATTAGAGATTGTTTGTGGGAAATGAATTTCTTTGTGAATTCCATGTATAAATGAAAAGGTGGCTTGGAACCACCGGGGGATAGCAACTAGATCAGTGTGATAAAAATTCTGAGATGTTTGCCTGTAGCTGCCTAGGGGAATTGGACAGTTAATTTAGATTAATTGGGGGAAAATAGATGTTCCATCATCCTCTCTGAGGGATCAAGAGGAATTCATTTTGTGTTGTTTCTCTGGGACTTGAGTTACTTGGAATGATTGCAGATAGACTTCTCAGCTCTCTACCAAATTAAGAACAATATCTGCATCATGAAAACAAGTAATGCTCAGGGTAAAAACCACCGAACAAAAACCAATGTATCCTTCTGTTCTCAATAATGTTGGGTGATAGGAAAGCATGTCTTAACAAAACCTAGCCAAAGTATATAAAGGGAACACACTGGATGTGAAGTATGCAACCAAATGGTCTAGGTAGTGCATGTTCACCACTCACTTCCCTCACACACTCTCACAAATCATTCGTTCAACAGGATAAAGCCAGAAAGAAACCCAGGCAAGAGTAGCAGGTCTTTGCAGGGCAAGATCCTGCTTGAAATGCTGGAGAGTCAATGGAGCAGGCATGAGATTCCATCAGAAGGCATCTCACTAGAAATTTTGAAATTGTGTCTCTGTGACTTTTCTGCCCCTAGCAAAAGAATGTTGTGTTGGAAAACATTTTGGTTTGTTTTATTGGATATAAACTGCTAATGTTTGCCACTTTGTATCCATAGTTAGTATACATGACCCATAAGTTAAATTCTTAGTCCCTGTGGCCTTTTTTTTCCCTTGGTAAATGACTGCCTTACATACCTGAGTTTTATTCATTATCTACCTGTATTGTACAATTCAGAGATATGTAGGGATTAGAAATGGAAAAATTACACACTGAATTCCTCCTCCAGTGCACACAGACACACACACACAAATTTTAACAGGTTTAAAATAATCTATAAAATTTAAATTAAAATGACTTCAAGGTTTTTTCTTTTTAAGGAGAAAAAGAAAGGTTGGGGAATATAAAAGAGAAGATATATCAACTCTGCTCATTTCTCGTTGATGGTGGTGATGTGGGTGGTAGACAAGTTGGAGATGGGTTGAGTGTATAAGAATTTGGCTTCTTAAACCACTTCTTATCCTCTCACCTGTTACCTCTTTAAGTCCTACCTAGCTAGTGGTTGCGAGAGATAGGAGGGCCATCAGTCTAGCACACTATGTAAACTGGTGGACAGGGCAATGTCAAATTACCTGAACTTGGATTCTCCTGGCCTGTATTGAAGAACATCATGAAACAATTGTTTCTACCATAAGGAAGTTGTGGAAGTTGCTGTTACTATATTACAGAATGGACACCCTCCTTATGGAGACTCTTCAGTTCAGTTCAGTTCAGTTGCTCAGTCGTGTCCGACTCTTTGCGACCCCATGAATTGCAGCATGCCAGGCCTCCCTGTCCATCATCAACTCCTGGAGTTCACTCAGACTCATGTCCATTGAGTCTGTGATGCCATCCAGCCATCTCATCCTCTGTCGTCCCCTTCTCCTCCTGCCCCCAGTCCCTCCCAGCATCAGAGTCTTTTCCAATGAGTCAACTCTTCACATGAGGTGGCCAAAGTACTGGAGTTTCAGCTTTAGCAGCATTCCTTCCAAAGAAATCCCAGGGCTGATCTCCTTCAGAATGGACTGGTTGGATCTCCTTGCAGTCCAAGGGACTCTCAAGAGTCTTCTCCAACACCACAGTTCAAAAGCATCAATTCTTTGGCGCTCAGCCTTCTTCACAGTCCAACTCTCGCATCCATACATGACCACAGGAAAAACCATAGCCTTGACTAGACAGACCTTAGTCAGCAAAGTAATGTCTCTGCTCTTCAATATGCTGTCTAGGTTGGTCATAACTTTCCTTCCAAGGAGTAAGCGTCTTTTAATTTCATGGCTGCAGTCACTATCTGCAGTGATTTTGGAGCCCCCCAAAATAAAGTCTGACACTGTTGCTACTGTTTCCCCATCTATTTTCCATGAGGTGATGGGACTGGATGCCATGATCTTCGTTTTCTGAATGTTGAGCTCTTAAGATAAAATAATTTGCTCTTAGCATCAGGAACAGTTGTTTTTCTCCTGAGCAATGGAAAAAACAAAAAACGAAAAACCTTATGACACTGAGATGTGTCCTTAAAGGTCTTATTGTTGCACTGACCATTAGAAAGCTTAAAGCTAAAGTTGCAACTTATTCACAGCAAATACATAAGACTTTATGGTATTTATTTTTGTCCTAAGTTTATTTCTCTCTTTATTGCATGTTTGTTAACCTTTTTTCCCTCATTTGACTTAGTGGTAAGTATTAGATTTGCCTTTGGAATGAAAAACTCAAAATGCCAGTGGCTTAATCAAGAAGAAGTGAAAGTAAAAGTGTTAGGTGCTCAGTCCTGTCTAATTCTTTGCAACCCCATGGATAGTAGCCCATCAGGTTCCTCTGGCCATAGAATTCTCCAGGCAAGAATACTAGAGTGTGTTGCCATTCCCTTCTCCAGGGGATCTTCCCAACTCAGGGATCAAACCCAGGTCTCCTACATTGCAGGCAGTTTCTTTTCTTTTTTAGTTATATATTATTATTTTTTTAATTTTTATTTTTACTTTATTTTACTTTACAATACTGTATTGGTTTTGCCATACATTGACATGAATCCACCACGGGTGTACATGCAATCCCAAACATGAACCCCCCTCCCACCTCCCTCCCCACAACATCCCTCTGGGTCATCCCTGTGCACCAGCCCCAAGCATGCTGTATCCTGCATCGGACATAGACTGGTGATTCGATTCTTACATGATAGTATACATGTTTCAATGCCATTTCTTTACAGTCTGAGCCACCATACAAGCTTCATTTTTTTCTCAGGTAGAATTCTGGGTAAGTAGTCCAAGTTTGGCATGGCAGTTCCACGATCATTAGGAGCCCAGACTTCTAATGTGTTGCTCTGTCATCTTCAACACACAACTTCTAACTCATAATCCAAGAAGGTTACTCTTACCATCATGTCCACAATCATCAGGAAAGGACACACCAATCCTCTCTTTTAAGGATACTTCCTAGAAGTTGTGCAAAGAGCTTTCGTTTACATCCCAATGACCAGGCCTTCAGGAAGATCCCCTGGAGAAGGAAATGGCAACCTGCTCCAGTATTCTTACCTGGGAAATTCCAAGGACAGGGGAACCCGGTGGGCTACAGTCCATGGGGTCACAAAGAGTCAGACATGACTGAGCATACACACAGACACACGGAGAGACCAGACCTTAGGCATTTGGGTACACCTAGCTATAAGGACAGCTGAGAAATGTGGGTAGCCATGTGTTTCAGCTAAAAATGAGGAATAGTAATACTGTAAAGGAAAGGGAAATGAGCTATTAGGAAACAAGTAGAAGGTTGTGCCAATTTAGGTTATTGTATGAATCTTTGTGAATTACTTTAAATTCTATCCACAATAGGACAGGGGTGGTTATAAGTAATGAAAGAATAAATAAGTTTACATTCCTTAGGAGGAGGGTGGATCTTGTTATTGCTTCTGTTTAACATGAGTCAGAATCTCAGAACCTCTCTTTGATGGAGTTCTTCAGCCGTTTCTGTAATCTTGATTTCGGATGCTCAGATCACTAAGGGTCAGTGAAGGTAGGACTAAAGACTTTGAATGATTGTTGTTAATCTCTGAAAGTGTAGTAAGCAATATGCTTTCACCTGGGCTGAAGGGGGTTACACGAGTATTTGATAAAAAGGGGAAATCACTATCATTCAATATAATCATCCCTCGATATCCGTGGAGATTGGTTCTGAGTCCCCTGGCAGACACCTAAGTCTGCTGATGCTCAAGTTCCCAATAGAAAATTACACAGTACTATCAGCGAAATCTATGGATTTTGCATCAACTGATTCAACTGCCTGAGACCAGGACTGTTGAATCTGTGGTTGTGGAATCCGAGGATACCTAGGGCTGACTGTACATGCAATTTGTTTGGTAGACAAATATCTTTAAAAAGAGTGCAGCTCTTAGGGAGCCATGGTGTTGTAAGGACATGACAAAAAGGATCCAGAATGGTGAGGTATTTTGGTGCTCGCTGGTACTCATGCTACACGCTCAGTCGTGTTCTACTCTTTGTGTCCCCATGGACTGTAGCCTGTTAGGCTCCTCTGTCCATGGAATTTCCCAGGCAAGAATACTGGAGTGGGTTGCCATTTCCTATTCTGGGGGATCTTCCAGATCGAACCTGTGTCTCCTGCAGCTTCTGCATTGTCAGGCAGGTTCTTCGCCACTGCGCTACCTGGAAAGCCCATGTTTTGGTGCTACTGACAGGAATTGTTGTTTTATTATGAAACTTTCAAGTTATACAGCTATACAAGAGTAGTATTTTTCAAACATCGGTGCACCTAAGACCTTCGGGACATCGTTAAAACTGCTGGTGCCTGGGCCCCACCCTCACAGATTTTGATTTGTTAGCTTCAGTTCAGTCGCTCAGTCATGTCTGACTCTTTGCAACCCCATGGACTGCAGCACACCAGGCTTCCCTGTCCATCACCAACTCCTGGAGCTTGCTCAGACTCATGTCCATAGAGTTGGTGATGCCATCCGACCATCTCATCCTCTGTCGTCCCCTTCTCCTCCTACCTTCAATCTTTCCCAGAATCAGGGTCTTTTCCAATGAGTCAGTTCTTCTCATCAGGTGGCCAAAGTATTGGAGTTTGAGCTTCAGCATCAGTCCTTCCAATAAATATTCAGACAGTCCTTTAGGATGGACTGGTTGGATCTCCTTGCAGTCCAAAGACTCTCAAGAGTCTTCTCCAACACCACAGTTCAAAAGCATCAATATTTTGGCACTCAGCCTTCTTTATGGTCCAACTTTCACAACCATACAAGACTCCTGGAAAAAGCTTAGCTTTGACTAGACAGACCTTTGTTGGCAAAGTAATGTCTCTGCTTTTTAATATGCTGTCTAGGTTGGTTATAGCTTTTCTTCCAAGGAACAAACATCTTTTAATTTCATGGCCGCAGTCACCATCTGCAGTGATATTGGAGCCCAAGAAAATAAAGTCTGTTACTGTTTTCATTGTTTCCCTATCTATTTGCCATGAAGTGATGGGACTGGATGCCATGATCTTTGTTTCTGATTTGTTAGCTTGGGGACAGCATTTTGACAAATATTAAACTAAAGGAAGTTGATTGCCAAAGATTAAACATTTCTTTATGGAGTTAATGAAACTTCCTTTGAAAAAGAACAAGAACAAGTCAGTTAAAAAATCATGGAATTTGCTTTTAATACTTTGTTGTCCAGGTTTCTGAAGGGTCCAGCATTTCTCCTCCCTGTGACAATCTCTTTAGTGAAGCATCACCCTCAGACAGTCGAGCACAATTGAATTCCTGCCTAAATGTTAATGATTTGATGAGGGCTTTTAGCACCCTCTTGCAGCTCTGGGTTCCTGACGTGCCAGGTGCCAATAGGCATGGAGAAAGCATGCTTAGCTTCTTCCTCACCATGGCAACCAGTGCGTGCTGATCTGTGTCTGTCAGTTTCCAGGCTGGCGACTCTACAGTGTCACCTGTGCCATAGCAACAAGAGAAAACCGCAGTTGACTTTGACATTTCAAGTGCTCTGGAAAGAGGGTTTCAATCCCAGGCCCCATCTTCTTCCTCTCTGTAGTTTCCTGGTGAGAAACTATTTGACTCCAGAAGTTGGGGGCCTGAGAGCAACAGCGTGGGAGGGAGGGTTCTGGGATGTGAGAGACATTGATTGCTGATGTGGACAAATTGGAGCTGTCAGCTGAACCAGAAGGAAATAAAAAGTATGACTTCTGGGGGAAGGGAGGGAACCACTGTCATAAAAACAGCTTGCAATTTAGGCCAGGAAGTGAATTACAAGTTCTTCACTCTATGTGAAATATCAAGGCACAAGGAAAAATCAATCATCCTTGCCTTTAAGTATTTGTGTGTGCGTGTGTGTGTGGACGGGGGGTGGGTGGGCGGGTAGGGGTCGGGGCAATGGGAATGCTGTAGGGTTGACAGCAAAATGAGGATGAGAAGGAGAGAGAGAAATGGTAGCCTTGAATTTTTCCAAACATTTTACAGTAAAAAAGTTTTTTTTAAACACACAGCAAACGAGATAATTTTGTACTACTTAGACTCTAGTATTATTTAGTTTTACCAACTTTATCACATATTATTCACATGTACCCCTCTATTCTCCATCAACACATTCTGCCTTTAAAAACTTAATATTCTGATCATGTGTCCTTTCTTTCTTTCCAGTTCTGGTGCTTATTACCCTCCTTTTTGGTCCTCATTCACAGAAAGCCATCATCTTTAATGATTATGACAAAGAACATGATGGTGATAACTACAAAAGTAGCCCATGGATTGAACATATGGTATATGACAAACAGTACTAGCCACTTTTCTTATCTTACTATCTCATTATTTGTCAGAATGAGGAGGTACAGTTATCTCCTAATAGAGTCTCGGAGATGAAGTGGCTAAACTAGAATCCAAACCTGGTCTTACATGCCATTTTTGCTTCGGCAGACAAGTTTCAGGAGAATAACAGTCCTAGAAATTTCCTTTCAAACTGGGTTAGTGAGAAGTTCAGTAAAATCACTATCAAGATCATTGCTAATATCACTTTCTGCATGTAGAGAAATCTTTAGTGCAGAGTGTAATGGAAAGACTAATCTTTGAACCATCATTATTGTGAACATGCTGGGTAATCTGCATTTCTTTGCAGAGGAGTGAGCTAGGCAATATTTTCCTTCTCTTTATCATCACTGCTAAAATTTATTGAATTCTTCTATGGGCCAAACCCCACCCATTTATTTAATACTGAAAGCTGATTCTTTGGGGTAGCTGTTATAATCTCCAGTTTAGAGATTGTAGGGGTAGGAAAGGATCCTTTCCTCTACCTCCTGGGTTCTGTGGATGGCTTCTCCTGCAAAGGAGTGGCCAAGAGCTAAGTACAGAACAGGTGTGTAGTGTGGTTGTTTAACAGGGAGTTGACTCCCTCTCCCTGCAAAGAAGGCACCATGGCTGCTCTCTTGTGCATCCTGAGGAGACAGGACACAATTCCGGATCCTGCTTTTGCTGGTGAAACTGCTGATCCTCCCCTAACTGGAAGAACAGACCCAGGCCCCAGGACCTAGGCAGTGCTCACCTGTCCTCTGCCATCAGCATGCCCTGTATTCAGTGGTACCAGCGGGAACGATACTTTTTGATTCTCCATGGACTAGGACTTCTTTCCTCCTGGACTAGCTTTAAGTGGGGTCAGGAATTAGCGCTCAAACTTCCTTTTGTTTTATTCATATCCAGTTAATCTGTGTTGGCAGTACAAAAACCCATTGAAAAAAATAGAGAGATCATTTTCACTTTCAAATAAGGAACTAGAAAATTAATCTTTAATTGAATGAAGATAACCTGGTGTGTCATTTACCCAGGATTTTCACAAAGTGGATGGCAGTAGTGTATAAAATCCTACACAAGTCCTGACTTGCTATTACATTTCAGTGACCTTCTTGATTGCCAGCAATTGAGCTAGTAGGCTGAATTTGTACTGGAAATACATTATCCATTCATAGTTTGATCATTTGGCTTTGTCCTGAGTCTTAGCATTAAAAAGGAAATATGTTGGGAGACAAAATCTCTATGTGTCTCTAGCATTTTTGTATGTGTTACAAGGAGCTAATCATGAGTGTGCGGAGAGTTGAATACAAGGCTGTGTATTGCTGATACTCATGAAAAATGGGAAATATCTGGAATAGTCAACTGTAAGAGATTGGTTAGATTCTGGTACAGTGATACAGTGGGATATACAGCAGCCATTTACAAATGATGATGTAGGAGAATACTTAAAAATCAAGGGTGTTTATAATAGTGACTTCCCTGGTGGTCCACTAGATAAGGCTCCATGCTTCTAATGCAGGGGGCCAGGGTGCTATCCCTGATCAGGAAACTAGATCCCACATGCCGCAACTAAGAGTTTACATGCTGCAATTAAAGATTTTGCATGCCCCAACTAAAAAAGATCCCTTTTTTAGTACCTCAGTGAAGACTGAAGATCCCACATGCTGCAACTAAGACCTAGCGCAGCCAAATAAATATTTTTAAAAAAGTGTCTGTGATATATTACGAGGGAAAAGCTGGCCTCAAAATAAATCATAGTAGTGGTCTATTTTAAAACACACACCCACACCCACACACATGCACACAGACACATTGAATGACTATATCCCACAGATTATTAGTACTTGTTATACTTTGTGATGGGATATGGATGTTTTTATTTTCTCCTTCAGTTATGAATATTTTTCTACAAAATACAGCTGATTACTTCTGCAATCAGGCATTTATAACAGCTTATTATAAGGAGGGGTAGAGAAATAAACACCTGTTCCTATACAGTTGCAGCAGGCCACCATAGGGAGTCACTTCTGGAGCCCCAATCTCACCTCATCCTCTCAGGGCGCCCCAGGCTCTGGCCAGCTTGCTGGGACAATTCTCTCGGTCTCTGACCTACTCCTTGCTATTGATATCTGGACAATGCCTGTCCTTTTGGACCAGAGGCATTTGTGAAAAACTGTAACCTGAATGAAATTCTCCTGAAACATATTCCTGTATTAATGGGAAGATGGAAAAGAGAATATTTAAGAAATTAACTTTATCTTCAGATCATCTAGACGATCCCCCAGCCCCGCCAATTTTAGATGGAATTTTAATTGAATTCTTTTTGAGTACTTTTGTAGCTTTTGAGAAAAAACTTTTTCGAGTGTCCAGCTGCAGCCTCCTTTGAGCTCTTGGCTCTTGTTTGAGAACGCTGAAGTCCGTTGCTATGGAAGCAATACTCAAGTCAGACTGCAACAGGAGGACCTCTCCTGAGTCCCCAAGAACATATTGTTTCCTTCTGTTTGGTTCCTTTGGTTTAAGTAGATGCAGAAACTCTCACTTTCCACATGGCCTGTTCTCTGTGGCCAGACCTTGATGAACGGATGGTCAAAGAGAGCAAATAATTCCCAACTGTTTGAGATGCCCATCTCAGAAAAGGGCAGGTGGAATTTTGATGGATGAATTCTAATGAGAATTTGAGTCTTTGTTTTGCACAGATGCTTTGAAGAACTGGCCAATCTGTCCCATAAATGGGGTTAAGTTTATCATGGCTCCTAAGTAACAACATTTTCAGCTGATCAATGCTTCTGTACCTTGCAAACTGCTGCTGCTACTGCTGCTAAGTCGCTTCAGTCATGTCCGACTCTGTGCGACCCCATAGATGGCAGCCCACCAGGCTCCCCATCCCTGGGATTCTCCAGGCAAGAACACTGGAGTGGGGTACCATTGCCTTCTCTGACCTTGCAAACTACTGGAGCCTAAATCTGTTTTGTGTAACCAAAGCTCACTTCGAAGATGCATGGTACTTTCCTATAATATTGCAAACTACAAAGTGTTTCTTACATTTCTTATATATTTTTAATTTACATTCTTGCTTTAGAATTCTATGAAGTTAAATGTTAGCATAACTCTTACTTTTATCGGAGGCTTAGAAAAGCCAAATGATTTTTCTCAGAGTGCGGTAGAGTGGCAGTACTGTTATGTGCTGTGTAGGAGCAGCTAATCAACACCCTATTCAACCAAGAGTGACCATCAGTTTGTGGCCTGAAGCCAACCATCTTGAAAGTCCCCATGAAGAATGACATATAAGTAAAAAGATTCAGCAAGATTATGAGGGAGAGGAAGGATGATAAGGAGCAAAATTCCAGGAATTCCTTGGCGGTTCAGTGGTTAGGACTCCATGTTTTCACTGCCCAGGGCCCAGGTTCGATCTCTGGTTAAAGAACTAAGATACTGAAAGCTAAGTGGCATGGCCAAAAAAAAGAAAAAGAAAAAAAAAAAAAAAAAACAGGAGCAAACCTCCATGTGGGTAAACCATGCATTCTTCACATTTCAGTTTATCTATGTAAAGCTTAACATATCCTGAAACTCCTTAAGAGTGTGCAGCAAATAGAAATTTTTCTGAAAAACAAATATTCTACAAAAACTAAAACAAGCTAAATGCCAATCAAGAGTAGAAGGGACATATAAATGGTGGTGTAGTTATAGAGTGGAGGAACAGTGATGAAAACAGAATGACAGACAAAACTTACGTTCATTGTGCTGGACGAGAAAAACAAGAGACAAAAGAGCATGTGCTGTATGAATCCATTTATATGATGTTCCAGCTGAACCATTTATCTGAACTGATCTCTAGTGGAAAGAAAATCTGTCAGGCTTGCCTGGGAATATGGGAGTATGGGGGTGAGGCAGAGTGGACCGGGGAGCTTTCTGAAATGATGAAAATGTGCTCCATCTTGATTGGGGTGATAGTCACATGGGTGTATGTATTCGTCAAAATGTACACTTAAAATCTATACATTTATTGTCTATAAATTATACCTTGATGAAGAACAAGTGTATTTTATAGCCTTTCTCTGTGAGGCATTTGTCTAAGTGCTTTACATGATTTAACTTTACTATCACAAAACTGTACAGGAGAATATATGTTTATTTGCACTTTACAAATGGGGAAACCGAGGCACAGAGTGGTTACATAAATATCTAAGGCAGTGGGGCTGGGATTTGAACTAGGGGCCGGATTTGAACAGATTCGAACAGGGATAGTTCGGGTCCAGAGGTGGACGCTTAGCTGCTGAATCATATTTCACACTTGCCAGCAGTGGCAGCCAGCTTGCTGTTTCCTGTTTCCTGTAACAGCTTTTCAAATTTGCTCATATAAGCAGAAAGAATCTGGTTACTTAAGTACACCTATTCACATTGGGCATTGGGGTGTTTCAATGATTCCCTTTAGCTTCATGGGAGACAACACCCGAATTGCAGACTGGCCTTGCTGATTATCATGAAGACCAGTTGCCAGCACTTTGTTCATTAATCATTGTTCAGTACAGTTTATTATAAGATAAGCAGAACCAGGTGCTTGATGTTGCCAAGAAATAGAAGGTGAAAGTAATTCTGGCATTAAGGTTTGAAAGAAGACTCATTCACTCCAGTTTGATAGTTATAACTCACTGTATAGTTTATTATATGCTGAGAAAAATGAACAGTGACACCAGTGTTCACTGTAGTTGACTGTGAGGAATGAAACTGAGCTGGGAGGAAGATTTCTAATTTTTCGGTTATATGCTGGCATATCATTTGCAATTTTTATTCTAAGTATGTATTCTGGATGAGCTATTTAAAAAAATTTTTTAACAGTGATTGAATTAACTATCCCTATTTATGTGAAGGTTAGTAATTTTGCATTAATCATACATTGAAAAAACATGTACTGACTGTCTACTAGATGCCAGGTACTAGTACTGGAGATATATAGGAATTAGTAGTCTATCTAGTGGGTCAGACAGACATGAGTGAATAATTACGAAATGAGGTAGGTACTCTGAAGTTGAAGGAACTTAGCTTAGACCAGGGAATAATGCCCCAATTCTCCTTTTAGCTATGTGCCTTTGTTTAGTCGCTCAGTCATGTCCCACTTTTTGTGACCCCATGGACTGTAGCCCATCAGGCTCCTCTGTCCATGAAATTTTCCAGGCAAGAATCCTGGAGTGGATTGCCATTCCTACTCCAGGGGATCTTTGTGACCCAGGGATTGAACCTGTGTCTCTTGTCTTCTGCAATGGCAGATGGAATCTTTACCACTGAGCCACCTGGGAAGCCCCTATTAGCTACAGTAATGTACAGATTACTATATCATAGGTAGCTTTACATGACTTCCAGGTGGGGGGGGCGCTGGGGAGTGCAAGGAAATGAGATATTTCTGAGTGACTTAGGATTCTACAGTCCTCTTATTTTATGAGTATTACTGGAAGCATGCCCAGTACATGGAAGATATGGAGCTGATTCTGCATGTAAAATGACTTGCAAGGCATCATTTTTTTTCCTAATCTTGGTTTCTCATGCTAAAGTGGTTGGGGAATTCCCTGGTACTCTAGTGGTTAGAACTCCACGCTTTCACTGCAGTAGACCTGGGTTCAATTCCTAGTCACGAAACTAAGCTCCTGCAAACCACAGGATATGGTTGAAAAAAGAAAAAAAAAAGTGGTTGGCAGTTGTCAGAAAACTAAATTGCAAGATTGATATTTGAGTGCTTTTCTCTGTTCCATGGCTATGGAATGTATCCCTAACTTCAGTCACTGTCTTCCTATTTTGCTAGAGGCAGAGTGAGTAGGGGAGCTGATTTGAAAATTCTCCAAGCCAGGCTTCAGCAATACGTGAACTATGAACTTCCAGATGTTCAAGCTGGTTTTAGAAAAGGCAGAGGAACCAGAGATCGAATTGCCAACATCCACTGGATCATGGAAAAAGCAAGAGAGTTTCAGAAAAACATCTATTTCTGCTTTATTGACTATGCCAAAGCCTTTGACTGTGTGGATCACAATAAACTGTGGAAAATTCTGAAAAAGATGGGCATACCAGACCACCTGAACTGCCTCTTGAGAAACCTGTATACAGGTCAGGAAGCAACAGTTAGAACTGGACATGAAACAACAGACTGGCTCCAAATAGGAAAAGGAGTATGTCAAGGCTGTATATTGTCACCTGCTTATTTAACTTATATGCAGAGTACATCATGAGAAACACTGGCTCATGTACACCCATAGCGGATTCATGTCAATGTATGGCAAAACCAATACAGTATTGTAAAGTGAAATAAAGTAAAAATAAAAATTAAAAAAAAAGAATTAAAAAGCATTACAGAAAATAAAAAAGAAAAAAGAGAAACACTGGGCTGGAGGAAGCACAGGCTGGAATCAAGATTGCCGGGAGAAATATCAATAACCTCAGATATGCAAAAGACACCACCCTCATGGCAGAAAGTGAAGAAGAACTGAAGAGCCTCTTGATGAAAGTGAAAGAAGAGAGTGAAAAGTTGACTTAAAGTTCAACATTCAGAAAACTAAGATCATGGCATCTGGTCCCATCATTTCATGGCAGATAGATGGGGAAACTGCAAACAGTGGCTGACTTTATTTTTCTGGGCTCCAAAATCACTGCAGATGGTGATTGCAGCCATGCAATTAAAAGACGCTTACTCTTTGGAAGGAAGGTTATGACCAGCCTAGACAGCATATTAAAAAGCAGAGATATTACTTTGCCAACAAAGATCCGTCTAGTCAAGGCTATTGTTTTTCCAGTGGTCATGTATGGATGTGAGAGTTGGACTGTGAAGAAAGCTGAGTGCCAAAGAATTGATGCTTTTGAACTGTGGTGTTGGAGAAGACTCTTGAGAGTCCCTTGGACTGCAAGGAGATCCAGCCAGTCCATTCTAAAGGAGATGAGTCCTGGGTGTTCATTGGAGGGACTGATGTTGAAGCTGAAACTCCAATAGTTTGGCCACCTGATGAGAAGAGCTGACTCATTTGAAAAGACCCTGATGCTGGGAAAGATTGAGGGCAGGAGGAGAAGGTGACGACAGAGGATGAGATGGTTGGATGGCGTCATCAACTCGATGGACGTGGGTTTGGGTGGACTCTGGGAGTTGGTGATGGACAGGGAGGCCTGGTGTGCTGTGGTTCATGGTGTCTCAAAAAGTTGGACACGACTGAGCAACTGAACTGAACTGAACTGAACTACTGCCTACTTTCTAGAGTCTCTTGTAATAGAAATGCCAAGCGGCCCACTAATGACCAGGGTAGAAAGAACTCTACGTCCAGGGCAGTCACAGGGCCTTTGTCATATAAAGGAAAATACACTCATCATCATGAACGGCTGTTGTCTTTAGAGTCAGAAGAAGAATGGACAATGGCATGCTTTTCTTCCTGCTTTAGTTTAAATGAAAAGTTGTTTTTATTAACAGATTGTAAAATGTGGTGCAAGTGGTAAATAATCCACCTGCCAATACAAGAGATGCAAGAGATGCTTTAATACCTGAGTTGGAAAGACCCTCTGGAGAAGGAAATGGCAACCCATTCTGGTATTCTTACTTGGAAAATTCCATGGACAGAGGAGCCTGGTGGGCCACAGTCCATGGGGTCACAAAGAGACACAACTGAGCACACACACACACCCACACACACACACAGAGCTGCAAAAAGGTAAGTTTTTTTAGGACAATTAGCACCATATGGTGCACCTGTACCAAGCATGTCTTCTTTAATACTGTGTTCCTGCCTATTTAAAATGTGAATGATTGCTTCTGCTTCCTCTGCTCCAGTACATTCAGTGTAGTTTAATCCTTCCTGGAACACTGTTGTCCTTCAATACCGTCTTTATAATCATTCCTGATTTTGGAATGGTTCTGTAATTGGAAATCAGCCTCACTGGGCAGGTGCATGTCTTAAGCTCTTCACAATGGCCTAATGGCCTATCAGCCTAATTAAACTACAGGAACATAAGAACAATTAGGTGGGAGGATTTGCAAAATGAAGGCATGTTAGTAATCTGTGTCGTTACAGAGACCTCACTCAGACCTAACTGCTTGGATGTGCTGATTTTATCAATGGAAAGAAAAATCAAAGAAAAATTTCCATACTTCATGACTCCAGTCTATTCTTGGCTGTGACCCTAAGGCTTCTGTGGTGTCAGAGAATTTGTTTGTAACCACAGCTTCTGGATTGGACAGAGAAATGCCACTTCTGACCCCTTCTCTGTTTGCAAATCAGTGGGAAATAATAAGGAGAATAAGAAGCAGTAAATGTCCCTCTTTATTGAGATTAGGAAACATTCATATCTGGACTCATAATACTGTATTTGAAAAAGGACTTTCAGGTTAATGAAAACTGTATCAGTGTGAAGATAGACTCAGAAAGAAGGGTGGAGACTTTGGATTCCAGTCACAGATAAGACAGAATGCAGAATTCTTCATTTCACAGCCTTGGCTTGAAACAAGGTCAGCGTGCATAGACTGACAGCAATGTTCTGTGCTGGGTGAGCGCAAAATAGCGCTGGGTGACCTTGGGCAACAGCCAAGGAAACACACAGGAAACACAAAGACACTCCATCTTTGCCATTTCAGAAGACTACGGGTGGGTGGAGGATATACTATGAGGAATAAATAGCTCTCCAGTATCTACGTGCGCCAAAGAAGAGTGAAGACATCACTGTCTACCAAAACCTTCGACTGAGTAGCTTCACTGGGAAAAGGGAAACTTCCACCTAGCCCAGCGCCACTCACAAAGTTCACAGAGTATTGATAAGATTTCTGGAGGCAGCAAGCCTCAAGTGCTCACCAGCTCATTTGCCTGATCCTTACCCCCTTACTATCTAGTCTCACCACATGACTCAGAAATAATATCTCCCTCCCTCAGTACTAGTCCATTAACAGTTAATTTCCAAGTGTGGTACTGGAAAGAGACTGGAGTGAATAGGATGGAGAGAAAGGGGTATGTGTGTAATATTGCCACTTTTATTAAAAATGAATTTTATTAATTTTTGAATTTGAAAAGGGGAAAACTTTAACTCTCAGGAATAAAACAGAGTAGAAAAATGCAAAGAGTTAAAAAGAGAAAAAAGAGTGAGAGAGAAAAATAATAGTCATAGTAAACAGAGGAGAACCAACATATGACTAACTGGCATCCCTCACACACTGTGCCATAGGCTTTTATGAAGGCTGACACCAGAACCTACAGAACAGAGGGAAAGGACGTGTAAATACCATTTATGTTCCCACTTCATCACCACCACACATACACACACAACACATACAAATCAACTATTCACATATGGATTTAAAAAAATTACTCTTGTGTATGAACAAAAATGAAAACACAAATAAATTACTTAAGGTATTCCAAACCTTTCTCACATTCTTTCTTTTGGGTGAAACCCCTTTAATCCAGTCATTAGTATTTGTGTTTCTTCATATAGTGTGGTCTTTATGCCATTAAGATCACTTCACTAAAAAGCATCTTTGCATCGTCTCCAGAATCTCCTTTTGAGATAGGAAACATTTTTGGAGATAACATGTCACTTTGGGACACCAAAATGAGTAATTCTCAGTAGTGGGGAGAAAAAAGGGGAGGAGGAAGATGCTATAGATCTGAAGCATTCATTCCTGTTTTTCTTCTTTAAAGCTGAAACTCCATGACAGAAGTATTGATCTGTGGAAATAGCTTGTTTCTCCCCACTCTCCTCAAAGCAGAAAATTCAGCACCTGTACTTAGAGTTCTGTTGGAGGAGTGGCTGGACTCAAAGTACATTAGGAATCCAACTGCAGTTCAGTGTTGGTGTATTCAACAAATTGCAGCAGTTCTTCAAAGTATACAGGCTATGGTTTCCGGTTGGGATGACCTCACCAGGACCCTTGACAACAGTGCTGGAGCAAAGGAGAATAAAACAGTTAGCTGAGACTTCAAAGACGGAAGATGAACAGAAGATGACCCATGAGAAATAGCACAGGGTAGGAAGCTGATTTCTTCCCTCACGTTCTGGTAGTGTTTGTCACTCAGTCGTGCCTGACTCTGTAACCCCATGGACTATAGCCCACCAGGCTCCTCTGTCTATGGCATTCTGCAGGCAAGAATACTGGAGTGAATTGTGATGCCCTTTTCCAGGAAATCTTTCCAACCCAGGGTTCGAACCTGGGTCTGCCACATTGCAGGCAGATTCTTTACCATCTGAGCCACCAGGGAAGCCTAACATTCTGGTTAGGGTGGGTTAAGGACAAAGTAGTTTTGACTCTTAAATCCTGTTTGGCCTGAAAGACTCCTCTTATTTCCTCCAGAATAAAAAAATAAAGGATAGAATCAGTCTTTATAAAACACTTGCACATGGGGCTTCCCTGGTGGCTCAGTGGAAAGGAATCCTCCTGCCAACGCAGGAGACATAGATTTGATCCCTGGGCTTGGAGAACCCTGCATGCTCCGGACCAGCTAACCCCATACGCCGCAACTACTGAATCTGTGCTCTAGAGCCTGGGAGCCTCAACTACTGAAGCCCACTTGCCCTAGAGCTGATGCTCTGCAATAAGAGAGGCCACTGGAATGAGACGCCCATGCACTGAAAAATGGAGAGTCGCCCCTGCTCACTGCAACTAGAGAAAGGCCCATGCCACAGCCAAAAACAAATAGATAAATAAAATTATATTAAAAAAACCCCCAAAACTTGCAACTTAAGAAGAGCAGATGGAGTGGTGATACTGATTTTGATAGAAACTGTACAAGATTGGGGGGCTGGCATGAGTCACTGGTGGCCCCTCGTGCACTGAGGCTCATCACCATCATGCTGTCAGGGTAGCCTGCACTGCTCGATAGTCTTGAAAGGGAGGCAGTACCTAGTAACAAGTACTAGGGTCTTAGATAAGGGTCTGGGCTCTGTGGGCAGAAAGATTCAAATTTTCTTGGCTCTTTCTATCTTACTCTTGCTTGCACTCATTTTGCTTCAGTAAGTGACATAGTTTCTCCAAGCCCTGATTTTATCTAACGCTTAAAAAAGCAATAGTGCCCAATTTATACAGTGGTTGCAAGGTTTAACTGAGCTAATTCATACAAAGTGCCTAATACACAGCTGGGGGCATATTAAAATGTTTGAGCAGCATTGGTTAGTGTTATGGTTTCTAGTCTTAGTTGAGAAAAGTCAAGATGAAAGGTGTTTTGGGATCCCCTGGTGGTCCAGTGGTTTAGAATCCACCTACCAATGTAAGGGACATGGCTTTGGTCCCTAGACCAGGAAGATTCCACATGCTGTGGAGCAACTAAGCCTGTGTGCCACAACTACTGAGCCTGCTCTCTAGAATCTAGTGTGCCTCAGCTACAGAAGCCTAGGTACCTAAAGCCCATGATCCACAGTGAGAAGTCACTGCAGTGAGAAGCCCATGCACCACAATGCCACAGCAAAGAGCAGGCCCTGCTGGCTGCACCCGGAGAAAGGCCACACTCAGCAACAAAGAACCAGTATAGTCATAAATAAATAAAAAGATGAAAGGTGGTTAGAACTGCCACACAGGGTCTTATATTAAGAGTTATGAAGTTATAATAAGTGGATGCCCCTTTTTATTATTAATGATGACTATAAAGAAGTTATCATCAAAGTACAATACCTGCTCAGTAGACCCTGGCAACAAGATATGACATTGGTTGTATTTCTGACTAAGCTGGAGTTGAAGGCATTCTCCAAAATGTGGTGGCAGTTGATGTCTACAGGAGTGTTGGTAAGCATGCCTAGAAGTGGAACAGAGTGCCATTTATTTAATTAATGATGTCACTGAACTCTTCTTCTATTCTTGACTTCTCCACCATGCTCTGCACATTTCACATCACAGTATGCTTAAGAGCAGCTCTACCTCCCAGCTCTCTACAGCAACGTATGCTGTGTATGTAGGTGGTGGGCACTGTCCCCCATAAAGTTGCCATCCTGTGAGCGCAGGGAGACAGGACACAAACAACACAATATAATACCTGCAATGCAGGCCGTCAGGAAGCAGGCGATGGTCCCCGCAATCAGAGCTCTCATTGCTCCTGCGGTGATGTCACGCTTTCTTGAAGGAGCCATGGAAGCTGGGGAAGGTGGGAGGAAGTATGAAAGGTTAATGTTGAGGATATTGATTTCAATTCCAAATTCCCTGCCTCTGAGAGTTCTAGGGTTGGAGTCTCAGGTCAGCTGACTTTTCTTTTCCTTTTGTAAACTGACTGGGAAAATTCAAGATTCAAGAGCTAAGTGATGAGCTCCACACCCAGAGAAGTTTCTCTGCTGTAGGAGACCTCACAGTGTATTGAGGGCATGGCAAGGCAAATGGGTTGCAAGGAGGGATCCCAAATATCTGCAACTCATTTCTCACCATCCCCTTCTTTGCCTATGGCGGCACAGAATTAATTAATCATAGCATTTTCCCATTGAACTTCCACTGGCCCTCAGAATCCTTCTCCAGGTGGTCATTAAAAATCTATTGGAATTGGTATGCAAAGTGAAATGTATTTGTCGTCTTTGAGTGGGATAATAATATCTGAACATTTGAGCAAATTCTTCCTGATGTTAGCCAGGACACACATAGGAAAACTACATTGCAGAGCGGGGGCAAAAATAGACCCCAAAGAATTTACTGCTGTTGCAGTGTCTCTTTTTCTAACACAAATAATGTTACAGAGCGACAAGGAGATCAGAAGCATGTTTACACCGTATCTGTAGGTGAAGAATATTCTTTTCACTTACTGAGTCCGCCGATCACTATTCCCAGGGAACCAAAATTGGCAAAGCCACAGAGAGCATAAGTGGAGATTGCCTCAGAACGCATCTGGAAATAAGCATAAACACACAGATGTATACATGATGTGGCCTAGTTTAGTAAATCTGATATCCTAACTGGGCTTCCAATTCTGACTATGAAATCACTATCGACAGATAAATGTACAGTGTACGGTATCAAACACCCATTGTTTTTTCCATCTCCCCTTGAATTTTGGGGAAGGAAAAGGGGCTGTGTGAGTTCAGAGACTTCATGAAGTTCTTAGATTGGTAGTCTTGACCTCTACAAATGCTATTTTCTACTCAATG
This sequence comes from Capra hircus, assembly GCF_001704415.2. NCBI lineage: Eukaryota > Metazoa > Chordata > Mammalia > Artiodactyla > Bovidae > Capra > Capra hircus. The sequence continues at coordinate 77,284,456 of NC_030815.1, forward strand.
ATAACTTTTATATTGTGTCAGGCAAAGTATTAGCTTCTGATGATACAAAATTGGTTCTAGAAAATACTCACATTACATTTATTTGACAGAGGACTTATTCAGAATGTATAAAGAAATGCTATAACTCATTAAGAAGACAAGCACCCAATAAAAAACAGATAAAAAGATTTCATGAAAAGATACGCAAGTGGCCAAAATAAGCACATGAGATGTTTGACATCAATTGTCACCAGGAAAATGAAAATTAAATGAAAACAATAAACTATCACTATGCATCCATTAAAATGGCAAAAAAAGATGGACAACAGGAAGTGCTGACAAGGATGTGGAGCAATTGGAATTCTTATACACTATTAGTGGGAATGTAAAGTGACACAGCCTGTTTGTAAAATATGAACATACCTAGCAGGGATTTTTTTTGTAATCGAATTAACATAACAGCCTGTATGATCAATAATACCACTCCTAGGAATGTTCCCAGGAGAAATAAAAATGTATGCCTACAAGGAGATTGTGCATGAGTATTTAAAGCAGCCTTATTCACAATAGCCCCAAGCTGGAAATAACTCAAATGTCCTTCAATAGCCAAATGGATAAATGAAGTGTGGAAACGACTTCACTTTCACTTTTCACTTTCACGCGTTGGAGAAGGCAATGGCAGCCCACTCCGGCGCTCTTGCCTGGAGAATCCCAGGGACGGCAGAGCCTGGTGGGCTGCCGTCTATGGGTTCGCAGAGTCAGACACGACTGAAGCGACTTAGCAGCAGCAGCAGCATACATGAAATAGGATACTACTCTGCAATAGAAAGGAAAAAACCAACACATGCAACAATATGAATCCTGAATCCATTTATATGAAATTCTAGAACGGCAAAAATGATCTATAGTGGGAGAAAGATCACTGGTTTCCTGGGACCGGGTTGGGGTGGGATGAGGTGGTGTTGACAACCGGCAAAGGGACGTTTTCTAGGTGTGGTGGAAATGTTCATTATCTTGATTGTGGGCGTGGTTACAAAGGTGACAGATTTATCAAAATATAGGCCTTTTTGGGAATGTAAATTATACTTCAGTGAAAAGGAATTATCGTAGTAAAAAGGAAGTTCACAGATAGCAGAGAGGCTCCTTTCAGCTATCTGTGGTGTGTGCTTGCCTTTCTTTTTTCCTCAGCTCTGACCAGATCATAGGAATATTAGGTGCCAGGAGAGTGAATAGTCTTTTCACAGGGAAAGATGAGAAGACGGCAGGTGGATTCTTGGAAGCATGAGCGTGACCCTCCTTCTCTGTTCCAGTGGACAAGACAGGCTGCTCAGTCCAGATAATCTTCCTCAGATTGAGCAGCTGACTGTGGGAGGCTTGGAAGATTCAGTGGGCTCAGTTGTTCACCAGAGGCACAGCCAAACTGGCAAAGGCACCCACATGACCAAGGCAATAATCTTCTTTACCAAAATCCTGAAAAATCTATGATTTGGTTTGAAGAACAAACCAGGCTAACGCTCTATCAAAAGTAGCAGTGACTTTTTTTTAATCCTCTCTTTTTTTTTTTTTTCATTAACTGAATTTTTAAAAGCTCACATTCAAGGTTCAAGTGGTAATGGTAAGTTTTTTTGTTGATTATAAAGCTCCTCTTCTCTTTCACAATTTCTGAGAACTCCTTTGTTGATATTCTCCATCATCATGCAGACAGGAAAAAAAAAAAAATTCAAGTATTTGGGCAGTCCACTGTTTGCGGAAAAGCTCATTCTTGTCCCCTGCTCAGTCTATTGCTTTTTCATTTAGTTCAATTGGCTTCAAAAATAGGCGAGCTTGTTCAGAGGCCATGGGGAAGGAGATGGCAAAAAGTGCTTAAGATTCGCTCCTCATTTCTGAGGATCTAGGGGAAGGAGGGACACAGATGTGGCCATGTAGGGTCTTATAATAAGAGGAAAAGTAGGCTGGGATGATTCCACTTAGCCTTTGCCCAAGGGTTATGTGATAGAAAGAGCTGCACTGTACTAGGAAATTAATATTAGTTCTTTCAGCTCTCCTTGTACTGGATCAAAGATACCACAGGTACAAGGAAAGTCATTGTAGCATCACTTCTAATAGCTAAAAAATTGTAATAGTGTTCATCAACAAGGGACTGGTTGAAATAAGTTATGATGTACTCATATTGTGTAACAGGCATCCAAGATACATTACCAAGGGCAAAGAGCATTGCTAACAACAGAGAGCATGATGCGAAATGTGGAGAGGAGCTGAATCGTAGAGAAACAGGGAGGATGACTTCCTTTTCCCTGTACACCTCTTGTACCTTTTTTGTTCTGTACCATGGTACGTTTTATGTGTAAACAAACATGCAAAGTATTATCTTTATTCTAAGAAAAAGAAGATGGTGAAAATGACGGAGTGATAAAGAGCTCATTCTGGGGGTAACATGCTACATATGCATTCCTCTTTTTTTTTTAAACTGAAGTATATTTGATTTACACTGTTTTGTTAGTTTCTTCTGCTCAGCAAAATGATTCAGATATATAGATATGTATATATTTATTATGTACAGATACGTATTCTTTTCCATTATGGTGTATTACAGGGTATAAATTTAGTTTGCTGGTCTGTACAGTAGGACCTTACTGTTTATCTACTTTATGTATAGTAGTTTTTAATCTGCCAATACCAAACCTAATTTATCCTTTTGGTAACTGTAAGTTTGTTTTCCATGTCTGTGAGTCTGTGTCTGCTTCATAAATAATTTCATTTGTGTTATATTTTAGATTTCCCTTAGATATAAGTGATATCATACGGTATTTGTCTTTCTCTTTCTGACTTACTTTACTTAGTCTGATAATAGCTAGGTTCATCCACGTTGCTGCAAATCACATTATTTTATTATTTTTTATGGCTAAGTTGTATTCTATTGTGTTTATGTACCATATCTTCTTTATCCATTCATCCATTGATGGACATTTAGATTGCTTCCATGTCTTGGCTATTGTAAATAGTGCTGCTATGAACACTGGGGTGCATGTATCTTTTCATATTACAGTTTTCTCTGAGTATATTCCCAGGAGTGAGATTGTTGGATCATATGTTCACTCTAGTTTTAATTTTTTGAGGAAAAGTGAAAGTGAAAGTCTCTCAGTCATGTCTGACTCTTTGCGACCCCAAGGACTATATAGTCCATGGAATTCTCCAGGCCAGAATACTGGAGTGGGTAGCCTCTCCCTTCTCCAGGAGATCTTCCCAACCTAGGGATCAAACCCAGGTCTCCTGCATTGCAGGTGGATTCTTTACCAGCTGAGCCACAAGGGAAGCCCAAGAATACTGGAGTGGGTAACCTATCCCTTCTCCAGCAGATCTTCCTGACCCAGGAATCAAACTGGGGTCTCCCTGCATTGGAGGTGGATTCTTTACCAACTGAGCTATCGAGAAACCTCCATACTAGTGTTCCATAGTGGCTGTACCAATTCCAACCAACAGTGTAAAAGGTCTCCCTTTTCTCTATACCCTCTCCAACATTTGTTATTTGTAGACTTTTTAATGATGGTCCTTCTGACTGGTATGCGGATGTGCTCATTGCAGTTTTGATTTTCATTTCTCTAATAATTAGTGATAGGCATCTTTCCATGTGTCAGTTGGCCATGTCTACATATGCATTCTGAACACTTAGATGAAGGTCATCAGTGTGCATAATTCAATGGATAACACTGGGTTTTTGCCTTATGGACCCAGGTTTTATGCTTTAGTCACATTGTACCTTTTCCAGGAGATGGTGGGACACTCCCACCACTTGTTGGTTGGTAAACAGAAATTGTAAGAACTCGTCCCCATTTGGTTGATTGGAAATAAGACATTTGGGAAAACAAAATGTTTTCTCTTTTGTGACTCAACAACAGCAAAAGCCATTGAGTTCCTGTCTCCAAATATCCTTCTGTGAGTCTGCCCCTGGTTGGGCTCACTCCCAACCCACATCAGCTCTACTGTTCTATTTCTATCCCCTTAATAACCTGTTCACAAACCTGCTTAGTACAGCCAGAACTGAGAGCTCACTTTGCTTAATAACAAAACTACTTTTTCCAGGCAACCGGCAGTAGGGGATGGAAAACATTTCACTTAATTTAGCCTATTCTTTACTTTTGGCAGGGAAGCCAGCTAGTTTGTGGCAGCATCCAAACGATGAGGACGTTTGGCGAAGCTCCATTGCGTGGTCAGTTGAAGAATGAACATTTGACAAACAGGAGACCTGCAGAGCTATTGTTCATCTCAGATGTGTGGGTCAGAATGCCCCTGACCATAAGTACAAATCAATACTGCCCTAGAGTATGCTGTTATATTTGTGTAACATGTGGGAGTAATCTGCGTGTTTGGTGTTTGGGAGGCTGGGAGAGATGGTCAGAGGTGGGCAGTCTCAGTTAGAACCTTGAACAGCATGCTTTCCCTTCCCTTTCCCTTTAAAGCCAAATATGTGCCTAGGACATTAATTCCAAGCAGATTGTTCTGATGAGTAATGGTGGTGGTAGGAAATGTTTGTCATTTCCCTCAGAGTTTCCATGTGTGACAATTCTGTTCTTCAGAAAAGTAGAAGCTGGAGACTCAGCTGCAAATATGGCTGAAATAACAGCCTCACCTGGATGCCCTCATCCCATTCAAGGCCAAGTAGACGTGAGCATCTCCTTGCAGGCTATGGACCTGAAATCATGACATAATTATAGGGCCTGAGCTTTTTCTCTTCCCTCATTCACTTGGAGGATAGTTGTGTCTCACTGCCTCTTTAATATGTCCAGGCACTAGGCGGCAGTTAGGCAGTTTCTCAGAGATCAAACAGTTTCTTAAACAAGAAGAAAGAGAACTTCATGATCATTAGATGATGAGTCCCATGAGAACAGAAGCTTTATCACTCGTTTAACACTGTGGCAGCCATCCATAGCACAGTGCTCAAAGAAGACATTCCATAAATATCTGATGTGAAAGTGAAGTGAAAGTGAAAGTCACTTAGTTGTGTCTGACTCTTTGCCACTCCATGGACTATATAGTCCATGGAATTCTCTAGGCCAGTATACTGGAGTGGGTAGCCATTCCCTTTTCCCAGGGGATCTTCCCAACCCAGGGGTCAAACCCAGGTCTCCTGCATTGCAGGAAGATTCTTTGCCAGCTGAGCCACCAGGGAAGTCCAAGAATACTGGAGTCAGTAGCCTATCCCTTCTTCAGCAGATCTTCCCAACCCAGGAATCAAACTGGGATCTCCTGCATTGCAGATGGATTCTTTACCAGTTGAGCTATTGGTTATAATCCCAGCTCATGGATTTGCACTGATAGTGACTCAAAAGTAAATGATCACAGTGGTAAAGATTAGCTGTGTTTCTTTCTACACACAATCACATACATTCATGTGCACATGCATACCCTGTGATTAACTCAATGTAACCCGATTGTGAAGTCAAAGATTTGGGGCCTGTTTTCTTCTCTGATGTACCCCAAATACCTGGCATGGTACCTGACACACAGAGGTACCAGCAGCTATTTGATGAATGTATGTATGTGTTGAAGTATATTGGGAAGGAAATGTACTCACCGACATATATTGCTGCACACCATCCACAAATTTGGGTCCACCCACTTGCCTTAAATGGATCAATTTTGAGAGTTGCTGATAAGCCACAAATTCATTGAAGAATGTCTTATAACCTATGAGTTTGGCAACCATAAAGCTATCTTGCCAGTCTACTCCCATCATGAAGGCAAAGGGCATGAAGATGTAGGAGCATATTACCTACAAAAAAAAAAAAAAAAGAAGACCTCATTAGAGCAGTGATTTGCTTCCAGTTCTTGGGCCTCATGCCTGTGACCAGATTGTTCCCATCCCCTCTGTGTCCTTAGGCACAGAAATCCCTGTTCCTCCTCTAGCCTCTCTTTATCCTTTAGGAGTAAAGGTTGAAACTGGTCATTTGAAGTAAGGAAGGATTTGGGGGAAGGAGTCAGGAATGAATGATTCTGTGTTGGGGGAAGGAGGAGAGAGGGGTGGGAAGTTGGGGGGTTCCTGGTAAGTCTGTACATGGTAGAAGAGTGCACTATAGCCAGTTAGAGTATATTATAGACAGTTCATAAACCAGCTTTATTTTTCACAAAGGTTGGCAGAAACGAAAAGGAGGAATATGATAGAATTGTACCTCAAAACTCAGTTGTGGGTAGTCAAACATGTTTCCCAACCAGGACAGGGCTGAATTCATAAAAGACAGCAGGGCTAGGAAGGCAATCAAATTCACGGCGATGTTCGCCACCAGGGAAATGGATGAGGATGCTCCCTGTGTTGCAGCTTCTAGGAGATTCCTTGAATCACTTTATCAAAAAATAGCAATTGCAGAATTACTGAAAGATTGTCAGTGGATGGACATCATTGGTGTAGAAATGGCATAATCAGAGCTTATTTGAATGGAGAGACAAACTCTCAGACCCATGTCCTGGCTGAAATACTCACTCACCTGAATTCCATGAAATCATGAAAGGATTGTTTTTGAGTGTAGGTGATGGGCCTATGAGTGTCTAAGTGTTATACCACTCTTTTAACTTGGGGAAATAATTTATAATAAAAAAATGGGAAAGAATAAAATATTATAGGTTTAAACAATTATATTTGATGGCTTCCAGAGAATATTTATAAAATATTCACAGTATCAGTCAGTCAGTTCAGTTGCTCAGTCATGTCCGACTCTTTGCGACCCCATGAATCACAGCCCGCCAGGCCTCCCTGTCCATCACCAACTCCTGGAGTTCACCCGGGAGTTCACAGTATAAGAAGTAACAATTCAAGGATGGTCTGTGTATGTATCCATCATCTCATTTAAGAAATGGAATGTCACATCAGCTTTGAGCACACCCTCGTTAATCACATCTTCTCTCTAATCTCAGAGGTACTTGGCCCACTAGGATTTGCTTAAGATTCCCTTTCTTTTTAATTTTCTTTACCCCTGAATAATATATTGTGTTAGTTTACACATTTGCTAGCTTTATAAGTGAAATCCACATATTCCATATATATACTTTGGCAACTTGCTTTTCCACGCATGGTTATGATTCTCTATATACAAACAATGGATGAATCTCAGAAACTTTGGTTGACGAAGAATTGATGTGTTTGAACTGTGGTGTTGGAGAAGACTCTTGAGAGTCCCTTGGACTGCAAGGAGATCCAACCAGTCCATTCTGAAGGAGATCAGCCCTGGGATTTCTTTGGAAGGAATGATGCTGAAGCTGAAGCTCCAGTACTTTGGCCATCTCATGTGAAGAGTTGACTCATTGGAAAAGACTCTGATGCTGGGAGGGATTGGGGGCAGGAGGAGAAGGGGACGACTGAGGATGAGATGGCTGGATGGCATCACTGACTCGATGAACGTGAATCTGAGTGAACTCTGGATGTTGGTGATGGACAGGGAGGCCTGGCGTGCTGCGATTCATGGGGTCGCAAAGAGTCGGACATGACTGAGCGACTGAACTGAACTGAACTGAACTGAAATTCTGTTATATAATGACATACTTTTGAACATGCTAAATTCCTTATTTTTTCCACCCCTTTCTCTTTCTTACAAAAGGAGCAAAAAGTAAATGAACCTAAGAGGGGTTAGGAATACTAATATCACATCTCATCATCCCTATTATATAAGAAACTTCTGGAAATGGTGATCCTATGATTCTCCTACAGTCTTAAATCATGGCCCAATGAAGCCCATGTGTGGGTTCAGCTGCTCAGTTGTGTCTGATTCTTTGTGACCCTGTGGACTGCAGCCTGCCGTGCTCCTCTGTCCTCTGGGATTTTCCTAGCAAGAATACTGGGGTGGGTTGCCATTTCCTTTTCCAGGGGATCTTCCTGACCCAGGGATCAAGCCCATGTCTCCTATGTCTCCTGCATTGTAGGCGGATTCTTTACCGCTGAGCTACCAGGGGGGCCACAATGAACTCTACATGATATTTAAAATTACCTATCTGTTCACCTGAACCTAATATAATACCACAGACCAACTATACTTCAATCTAAAAAGAAGTTAATTAAATGAAAGACCTGAACAGTCAAGGAAATGTATTGACATTTAGGTACTGGTAGTTGGGAGAGATTTCCTTGAGTGTTGAAAGAAGATATTTGGATGAAGTCTACATAGTTATGGGAAATTAAATTCACTTTAATTCATGGTGTTCTCTGCTAATAAAATTTTTGCTGCACTTTGAATTTGGACTGGAACAAAACTCTCCTTCCCCACCCCCAGCCTGCTACTTGGGTAGTCATTAACTATTAACTAGGTGAACTTGTCCCACTTACCCATTTTCCATTTTCATGGCATTCTTGAGGTTTATTTTAGGTGTTTCTGTCTCAGGCCAAAAAAGTTTCGAAATAGCCAATGCTGCAGGTGCAGACATAACTGAAGCAGTTAACAAGTGAGAGGATGAAACCTGTGATTTCAAGAGAAAGACCAGTTTAAGGTTTAGCTTTTCTGTTGTGTTTAGAATGAATGACCCAAACGCCTTACAAGGGAGGTGATGGTCAGGCATTGATTCTGTGCTAGAAATCAGCGTTTCTTTGGAGGCTTGGAAAAGCTCAATTAGTCATCTCCCGGGCATCAACTTGAGAGAAGGAAGGACATGGCATCAACTGACCACATCCTCTTGGAGAAGCACAAACCAAAAGTTTACCATTTCAGAAGAGAATTAATCCTGTGTTTAGGAACTTTCAAAGAAGATAACTCTACCTCTCTGTTGTTCTTTTGAATGTTCAAATAGCCCCTAAAGCTATTTCATTATGTCATCAATTTAGGTGATGGGTATCTGGGTTGCAGGCATGGATACACCCCTCTCCATCTTCCTTTTGGTTTCCTGATGTCCTTTGTGCCTCTACATAATATCCATTTATTCAGAGTCCCTTTAATCTGTAAGTTGGTTTTGTTTTCCTCACTGCAGTTCTGCTTAAACTCTTTCCCCTTCCCTCCCACAACCTCATCTTGTTTCTGGATTCTCTTCCCTGTGTTTCCAGAATTATAGAATCTGCTCCTCCCTCCCCACTCCCATTCCATCCAGCACAGTTTTGTGGCAGAATTCCTACAGCCAACCATCTGGGGCATGAGTCAAACTGCTGTTCCTGAGGTCACCACCCTTTTTGTCTTTCCTCTTCCCACTGATTGGCTCTGTAAGATTTGGATGAAGTCCTGGATTGAAACTTGCCTATCTTATAAGAATTCCTCATCAGCTGGACCACGCAACTGCTATGTTATTCCATTTCTCCACTGGAGGCTGTAAGCTCTGTGCTCGAGGCATGTGCACCAGTTACCATAACATTCTTCAGCCCCATCCCATAGACCAACTGCTCTCAAACTGGGCTATACAATGAAATCTGAGGACTGAAAAATAATACTGATGCCTGGGTCTCATCCCAAGAGATTCTGGATGAATTACTCTGGGGTATGGACCTGGGCATTAGGGCTTTTAAAAGCTTTTAAAAAATCCCAGGTGATTCTAATGTGAAGTAGATTTTGAGAATCTCTGAGGCAAGCCAGGAGTCAGGAAAAGCTTTTTGTAAAGGGTAAATAGTTTTGGCTTTTGGGGCCACAACTGCTCAACTCTGTATCATAAAAGCTGCTTAGATAATGAACAGGAATAGCTGGCTTCCAATTAAACTGTAGTTATTAAAAAAAAAAAAGTGATCTAAATTTGCCCCTGGGCCACAGTTTGCTAATCCCTGACCTAGATGGCCTTTAACTAGTGTCTGTAATAGTTAAATTTTTTTTTTTTACGTATTTAAATTTTCACCCGAAGTAACCTCATAATATGAGGTTATGATTGAAATACCAGATTTCATTCTGGTATGGTTGGATATAGTTCGTGTTTAGGTGGCTGGGATATGAAAGTGAGACACCAAAGCTCCTTGGGGTCACTCTATTCAAATGCCAAAAGAACTGTGACCATCTATACAGGAAAAAGGGATACTCTTTTTGACTCCTTATCTGGCAGCAGTAGTAAAGGAAAGAACTGAAATAACAATAGCAAAGAAAAAAAAAGATTGAATTTTTCCATAAGTTAAGCCTGAAACATTCTTACCCCAAAAGAGATGTATGCACCTAAGACACTTCCGGCAATGGTAGAGAACCCAGCGGTCATGATCGCGTGGAGTTCAGACTTGGTGACATAGGGTAAATACGGTCGGACCAGCAGAGGAGACTCGGTCTGGAAATACAAAGTGACCAGATTAAACGTTCCCTGAGGAGGAGAGGCTACTACTCAAAATTCCATTCTCTACAGCAGCATTTCTAAGAGTGGACTTCAGGCCAGTTCCATCAGCTTGACCCAGGAATTTGTTAGACCCACAGATTCTCAGAGTTACTTACTGGAAAACTCTAGGGCTGGGTCCAGCAGCAGTGTTTTAACAAACTTGCTGGTGGTTCTGATGAGTGTTCATGTTTAAGAACCTATACTATCAATGTCTGGGTCTTCTGGACTCTAGGGCAGTGTATATACAGAGTCATATGTGAAGTTTGCAAGGCCAGTTTATGTAAGGCTCCTGCCTACCCTAGTATTGGACTCTGAGGACTTGGTACTCTTTTCTAAAGTTGGACAACCATGGGCCAAGTAACTCTCTATCCACTGGCCTGGCTTTGGGAACTGTGATTCCCAAACTTCTGTGACTTCCCATCTCCCAGCTTCATCTCAACATACCCTAACTTCTTTGCTGATACCATAGGGAAACAAAGACATAAGTATTAAAAAATACCAGCAAAAACAAAGACAGGTGCCCACGGGCCCTTCCCTAATTGAAAATCAGAGAACAACCCCTACTTGCATGGAAAGGCATCGATTAGAATATAGTTGTAAAGGCTTGAGTTCCATTAAGGAGGGCAGGTGGCCTACGGTGTGGGACTCTCCATAAATAATAGCTGTACTTTTAGCATATTAAGTACATAGTAAGTGTCAAATTGAGCACAACAGGAGCATGTGTGCAATTTTACAATTTTCCCCTCATTATTTCTAATTGTTCTATAAGATTGAGTGTGTTGAGCTTCAATTTATGGACTAAATAGAAACTCAGTACATGAGCCCTCTTACCCTGCAGGTAGGAGTAATCAGCTCAAGATGGTGCCCTAATTAGTCCTCAGGGATTTTATGACTATAATTATAATAATTTCAACTACTAGGGAAAGAACTCTGCTCTAGGGTAGTAAGCTAGGCTTACCGATCAGAAGGCTCAGCTGCCTGGAGCAATTGTAAGCTTTTTAATTTGGGGCCATGTGTTTTTCGGGGTGACTTGATTTTTGCTTCAAATTCAGTTTCCTTGCATAGCCATGCTAGCAAGTATTCATACCTGGTTTCCTTGGTGTGTGATTCCATTCTGCCTGAAGTTATGTATCCTAAGTGATGAGGATTTCTTACTTATATATCCCTTAAGAATGCTGCCATTTTGAGAGATGCCCCTTGGCAACATATTTCTCTGCTTAAATGGACTTCAGGCAAAAATGCATGTGATAGATAAGGAAGGTGAAAATGCTTTTGCTCATCAGCATTTTTCTTTAGGCTCAGCAAAGAGACTGTTGGATGGTTCAGATAAGTTGAGAATGAGCTTAAGTACTGATATGGCTGCATGGTTCCCGGGGGAAAGCCTTTCTTGGTCTCTTTCATTGCCACAAGCTTTATATTAGTACTAGAGAATGCGAGGCTGCCTGTTACATATTTGCAGCTTCAAGACGAATGGTGAACTCCGTTTGAGTAGATGAGCTGCTAGCCTTTGACAGGTGGGTCAGAAACCTCAACAACTCAATTCAGAAAAGATTTGTTGAGCATCTATACATGAGAAGCCCTATGCTTTGATAAAATGATTCAGTTTTTCTTCCTCTCCATAAACTTCCAAGAACCCAAATTCCACACTAGGGCATGGACTCTTTTAGAAGAGCTCTCTCTCTCTCTCTCTCTCTCTCTCCCCTTGGAGTCTGCACATTATTAATATTGAGGGTTCCTTATCTTGATATCTTCCTCCTACAGTAAAGGAAATAACACTGTCATTAAAAAAATTTTTTTTTCCTCTTTCTGGAAAGAGTATCCATTTTAGCAGCTGTTTTGTTTTTTGATATTATAACTTACCTGTCCAATAAATATATTGCCAGAAGCAACTACAGATTCAACAGGAGATGTTCCCATAGTCACTAGCATTACCCATCCAACCTAAAAGGCAAACAAGGATAAAGTCAGTAAAGAACTGTTTGTACACACAGAACTTCAAAGTATGGATAAAAATCTTTAAAATGGAGGAAAATACGGAGGACTTCAACAATTGTACTAAGCTTGAATATATATACATTATTGATAGGGACAGAATAAAGGGACAAAGTAGGTGATTAAACAGCAAATCACACTGAGGGATTGCAAATAGAAAAAAAAAAAAAGGGAGACTCCTGTAAGTTAATGATTACTCAGGAAAGCAGATTTGCTTAAGCATAAAACCAAGCAAGCTTGCTTAGCGACAAACCCTGCAACAGAAGTACAAGACATGCCCCCAAACAATGAAACAATGGTGGCGTGAGACCCACATCCTGCCCAGCGAGTTCAGTAACATGCTCTCTGCACACATAAAAACAATAATTTATGAAAAGGTGACACTTCAAAATGAAAGACCCTCATTGTACTGAGATGTGAAATTATTTTACGTAGTGCCATGACAGTTTTGGCTTGACCCGGTGGGGACAAAAAACTCCTCTGACAAGCATGGAGGAGGAACTGATGAAGGAAGTATGGTGTCTACTCAAGAATGAGGAAGAACATGGTCTTTTCCCTCTCTGCACTTTTCCTTTGCTTATAAGACTGTAGCCCACTAGTTTCTCAGGGCGTGGCGCCTTCTTGCCTGTCTGCTTGTAAAATTTGTAAGCGTCCTATTCTAATAAATCATGCCTTTCACTGAATTCTTTCTGCACTGAGAAAGAAAGGACTGGAGCTCCTTGGAATCCCTCAAAACACCACCTAGTGTTTTCATTATATAGTGCATAAAGCAGGCTGATCAAATCTTATTTGAATGGTAAGTCTGAGTCAATATGCCAGCAAATTTGAAAACTCAGCAGTGGCCACAGCACTGGAAAAGGTCAGTTTTCATTCCAGTTCCAAAGAAAAGCAATGCCAAAGAATGTTCAAACTACTGCACAATTGCACTCATCTCACATGCTAGCAAAGTAATGCTCAAAATTCTCCAAGCCAGGCTTCAACAGTACATGAACTGTGAACTTCCAGATGTTCAAGCTGGATTTAGAAAAGTCAGAAAAACCAGAGATTAGATTGCCAAAATCCGCTGGATCATCAAAAAAGCAAGAGAGTTCCAGAAGCATCTACTTCTGCTTTATTGACTACTCCAAAGCCTTTGATTGTGTGGATCACAACAAACTGGAAAATTCTTCAAGAGATGGGAATACCAGACCTCCTGACCTGCCTCCTGAGAAACCTGTATGCAGGTCAAGAAGCAACAGTTAGAACTAGATATGGAACAACAGACTGGTTCCAAATTGGGAAAGGAGTATGTCAAGGCCGTACATTGTCATCTTGCTTATTTAACTTATATGCAGAGTACATCATGCGAAATGCTGGGCTGGATGAAGCACAAGCTGGAATCAAGACTGCTGGGAGAAATATCAGTAACCTCAAATATGCAGATGACACCACACTTACAGCAGAAAGCAAAGAACTATAGAGCCTCATGATGAAAGTGAAAGAGGAGAGTGAAAAAGTTGACTTAAAGCTCAATATTCAGAAAACTAAGATCATAGCATTCAGTCCCATCACTTCATGTCAAATAGATGGGGAAACAATGGAAATAGTGACAGACTTTCCTTATTGGGCTTCAAAATCACTGCAGATGGTTACTGCAGCCATGAAAGTAAAAGATACTTGCTCCTTGGAAGGAAAGTTATGACCAACCTAGGCAGCATATTAAAAAGCAGAGACATTGCTTTGTCAACAAAGGTCCATCTAGTCAAAGCTATGGTTTTTCCAGTATGGATGTGCGAGTTGGACCATAAAGAAAGCTGAGCACCAAAGAATTGATGCTTTTGAACTGTTGTGTTGGAGAAGATCCTTGGGAGTCCCTTGGACTGCAAGGAGATCAAACCAGTCAATCCTAAAGGATATTAGTCCTGAATATCCATTGGAAGGACTGATGCTGAAGCTGAAACTCCAATATTTTGGCCACCTGATATGAAGAACCGACTCATTGGTAAAAACCCTGACACTGGGAAGGATTGAAGGCGGGAGGAGGAGGGGTTGACAGAGGATGAGGTATTTGGATGGCATCACTGATTCGATGGACATGAGTTTGAGCAAGCTCCAGGAGTTGGTGATGGACAGGGAGGCCTGGCATGCTGCAGTCCATGGGGTCTCAGAGTCAGATATGACTGAGTGACTGAACTGAACTGAACTGAAGTCTGAGTCATTGTATATTCTTTGAACACTATACAATGAATGCCTCTTGAAATGTCTATTTTGTATAAGTAATGTCTTGATTTTTTTTTCAAGTAATAAGTTTTAATATTTTCTAACAGTCATGTCAGTCTTCACAGCATTCCAAGGACTATTTTAAGCCCTTGTTCTAGTGAATTTAATCCTTATAATAACCCTTTCAGGGAGGTTCTGTAGTTAGACACATTTTACAGAAGAGGAAACCAAGGCACAGAACGGTTTAGTTGTTCTGTCAGAGATTGCTTAGCTAATAAGTAATGGGATGTAGTTGAGGTTTGGTCTTTTCTCCCTAAGTCTCAAACATGGTTGACAGTCCCACTTTTGTAGTGGTTCTTCCAACCAGAGACTGTAGTGCCCACCTGAGAATGGGGACTCTCTGTTGCATCCTCTCTCCTTCCTTCCTGCTTTGACATGAAACACAGGAATACTAAGTGTTTCAACTGACAGTCAGAAAATTATGCACTCTGGCATTCTTGCTGAAACCTTTAATCCTGCTGTTATTCTGGCTCTCTCTCCATTTTATTTATTTACAGGGATCAAAGGAGGGTTGTGGCTGTGCCGAAAACCTCTATACGCTGCCTTGCTCTCGAGTGCATTTAAACTAACTTACAAATTACTGAGTTTTGTGATATAACATGATGTAGGACTGACAGTTGTTGGGGCAGCAGGACTGAGATGAACTTTCCAGACCTAAAAAAAAAAATTTGTTTTGCATGCTGACAAAAGCCCCTCATGAGAGAAGAGCAGCTTTCCTTTCTTCCTTTGATTCTCTAGCAACTCCTAAACATGGAGGATCCATTTGGGTTATCATCTGAGGGTAAGCAGTGACTCTGTGTAAGGCATCGCTGGATAGTCAAGATGAAAGGACAATCTGGTCCTGACTTCTTGAAGTCAGTTCTTTGGTTAATGGAGTAACTGCTGAGGTTTCATGAAGATGTCCAGGGAGTCGCAAGTCACAGCGTTATTAGAAGTCCTGGAGATAAAATCCCCTCTGTAGATCCATGGAGGAGTTTTGGGTTTGAATCTAATACCTTGGGGTAGGAGTGGATCTTGGTATGAAGGGAAAGGCACTTTGTAAAAATCCAGATAAAAGACATTCAAGACTTTGTCCCTGAGATAATCAGCTCGACCCCTGTCACCCACTTCCTTCTAGTCCCGGTACCTTTCTAACGATCCACTGCATCAATCCGAGGTAGTACAACATGGACATCACAGTGCTGAAGAAAATCACAATGGGCAGTACCTGGGGGTGGGTGGAGGACAAGAGTGGCCACAGGTTAACACTGATCCCAGCAGTACTAGTAGGTTTCAGATCAATCTCCTTCTTTCTGCCTCCTTTTTCCCCTCTGAAATGTCATCGAAATACTGGAAACTTCTCTTGAATAAAGAACACTTTTATC
Source organism: Capra hircus (assembly GCF_001704415.2). Taxonomy (NCBI): domain Eukaryota; kingdom Metazoa; phylum Chordata; class Mammalia; order Artiodactyla; family Bovidae; genus Capra; species Capra hircus. The sequence goes on from NC_030815.1 coordinate 77,300,298, forward strand.
AGGCAACTTCCTCATCTACATACAGTCTCTTTTAATTTGTCAGAGTAAACTTGAGTGTATTTCATAGGAAACTTAAAAAATCCTACTATGATGGGCTTTCCTTACTTCAGTTTCTAGAGAAGCAATGACATTTTGGGGACGAAACTTATAATAATTAGATCAAGAAACTGAAAACCACTGGCAGATATCCTTGTCATTCTGATATTCAACAGACATAGGATTCACTACTTATTATCAGAACAACCTGGATCAAGGTTAACTGCGAGCAACCTCAGGTCTTTATTTATAGTAGTGACCCAGTAGGTACTTAAATAATGCCTCCTATAGAGCAAGCATTCATGCATTTAGTTTTTAGAATAATGAATATTTTACTTATAGACTTTTGAATCATTATACAAAGATTAGACTTTGGAACTAGTCTACTTCTGTGTTAATGAAGGTTGTCTTTTTCTAGATCTTTTCCTGATGCTCTTTGGATGCCTTCCATGCAGCTTGCGTTTTTACAGGGAGCGGTTTCTACCCTGCGTGAACCACACTGGGTTGTGGTCTGGATCCTTCACCACCCCTACTCCATTGTTCCCTTTCCCTCTGTTCCTAGCTAAATGGCCAGGAACAAGCTGCCACCAGAGACACAGAAGGACTGAGGACAATTTGTACAGGATCTAATTTAGAAAAATCTATTAAAAGGCTGTTTGTGCCATTATTCAGAATGCACTCATTTATGTGCTTTTATTGGCTTTAATGGGCAGGCAGAGCCTTCCTGAAAGCTTCAAGGAGTTAAAGGGGCTCATCTCATTAATGTTCCCACAGGGAATCTATTCTGGCAGAAAGGATGCCCTGGAGGAGAGGACAGGTGTTGTTCTTGTTGTTCTTGTTGTTGTTGTTGGTGGTGGTGGTGGGGAGGTCTGAAGACAGTGATGCAGCCTGAACAGCAAGTTCCACCTTCTTTGTGATTTTATTTTTTGTAATTCTGGATTCAATTTATGATAGGAACATATTTCTATCTCAGTTTGCAAACACTGGACCTTTCAGAGATGGCTTAGTTATTTCAGCACCAAAGTATCAAATCAGTAGTTTAAAAAAAGATTCAGCATAGCAGTTGGCCGAGGTAATTTGGAGGTAAATGGAGTCCATGAGTGAGAAAACAATAAAAAATGTAGGAACAATAGCATGCCATAAAAAAGAAATCTGAAGAAAAAGCCAAATGCTTTTTCTGACTCATCAACAAGGATTTGTAGGGACTTCCCAGAGGAAGGTGAGCTTCCTGGGGCTGTGAGAATTGATTAAGCCTGACCTTGGGGCTAAGTCACCAAGTTGCCTTTCCCCTGTAAAATAACATCCTTCCTGTGGTTGGGAGAAGGCCCAGCCTGAAGGCCTGCCAAGGTGAAGGCAGTACTGAAGCAAAGAGGGGAAAGGTTTAGCACGGGGATGGTTCTGTAAGAACAGAAGTTGATGGGGTGACCAGCTGTCCCAGTCTGTCTGGGATTAAGAAGTTTCCTGAGTGCAGAGCTGTCACTGAGCCTGGACCAGGAAGGCATTAGCAGCCATATGTCTATTCATTGCCAGGTACCTCATGTTCTTTCCCCTGAAATCTCAGATCCTATTACCCCATAAGAGCTTTCATAAGTATATCAGCAAATGTCATGCAACTCCCCAAGGTACAGGCATAGCTTGTTTTGCTGTGCTTCACTTTATTGCACTTCTTGCATGTTGTATTTTCACAGATTGAAAGATTGTGGTGCTCCTTCATTGAGCAAGTCTATTGGCGCCATTTTTCCAATAGCATTTGCTCACTCTGTGTCTTTGGGTCACATGTTGGTAATGCTCATAATATTTCAAACTTTTTCATTATGACTATGTTTGTTATAGTGATCAGTGATCTTTGACATTACTGTTGTGATTGTTCTGATATTGTTTAGCAATAGAGTGATTTTAAACTAAGGTATGTACTTTTTTTTAGATATACTGCTATCTCACACTTAATAGATGACAGTAGAGTTGTAAACATAATTTTTATGTGCACCGGGGAAACCAACAACTTTGTGTGATCGCTTTATTGTGATATTCACTTTACTGTGGTGGTCTGGAACTGAACTTGCAACATCTCTGAGATCTGCCTATGTTTTGATATTTCTGATTTCCTCTACGTGTTCTCTTTAATGTTTTAAAAAATATATTTATTTATTTGGTCACATCATGGCTTAGCTGTGGCAGGCAGGATATTTGATCTTCATTGTGGCATGAATAATCTTAGTTGTGACATGTGGGATCTAGCTCCTTGACTATTGAACCAGGACCTCCTGCATTGGGAGCTCAGTGTCTTAGCCATTGGACCACTAGGGAAGTCTTCCTTAATGTTATAATAACAAAATAATGTATTTTCAGCCCATTGACTTCAGGTAAATTGTAAAGGAGAAAGGATGGTGCTGTGCTGTGCCCCTGTGACATGCCTGGGTCTGGTCAATTAGGGTCTATCTGGACATCTGCACATGAAGAAGTCACTGAAAAGGAAATGTCTACACAGAAAAAAAGTGTTTGGTTTTACCTTGAATGCAAAAAAGTGGTCTGTATATTTCTCACCAAAGACGAATGAAGCACCAGCATCAGTGTACCCCAGGAACGTCTGAATTACAGAAAAGAAAAGAGCAGATCATTATAAACACTGAAACAGTAGTTAACATCCACAAGACCAACCAGGCTCTGCAGAGGGTGAGGACCCAGAAAACTTGCAGAGAGACTTGGAGAGTTAATTTTCTTAACTTTCCCCCTCCAGTAGATGGCTGGAAAGTATATTTTAGGACTGTAGCTGCATACAGATTTCCTGGCATTTCTGACATTCACTCTGACGCTAGGGTGCTAAAGAATAAGCTGGGTGTGATACTTTGCTCCAGAAAACATAGATGGTACATGGAGGGTACTAGTTACTACTGGATGCATAGTAGTTGGTTTTTCTGTTTGGGGAAGCATCTTAGAAGAGTGGCCCTGGGACAGGATGCAGGGGTCAAATGAGACAGAGAAGGGATATCATGGGTACTTAGTCACTCAGTTGTGTCCGACTCTTTGCTACCCCATGGACTGTAGCCTGCCAGGCTCCTTTGTCCATGGGGATTCTCCGGACTAGAACACTGGAGTGGGTTGCCATGCCCTCCTCCAGAGGATCTTCCCAGACCAGGGATCGAACCCAGGTCTCCCATGGGCAGGGAAGCCCATGATATGGGTAAGGGAAAACCAAAATAATAATGAACTTGGCAGATTAACGTATTCCACATAAACAAAATTATTTGTCTAACTCACGCTATGGAATTAAAATTTGATTCAACCAAATAGGAAAAGGAGTACGTCAAGGCTGTATATTGTCACCCTGCTTATTTAACTTATATGCAGAGTACATCATGAGAAACGCTGGGCTGGAAGAAGCACAAGCTGGAATCAAGATTGCCGGGAGAAATATCAATAACCTCAGATATGTAGATGACACTACCCTTATGGCAGAAAGTGAAGAAGAACTGAAGAGTCTCTTGATGAAAGTGAAAGAGGAGAGTGAAAAAGTTGGCTTAAAGCTCAACATTCAGAAAACTAAGATCATGGCATCTGGTCCCATCACTTCATGACAAATAGATGGGGAAACAGTGGCTGGCTTTATTTTTGGGGGTTCCAAAATCACTGCAAATGGCGACTGCAGCCATGAAATTAAAAGATGCTTACTCCTTGGAAGGAAAGTTATGACCAACCTAGATAGCATATTCAAAAGCAGAGATATTACTTTGCCAACAAAGGTCCATCTAGTCAAGGCTATGGTTTTTCCAGTAGTCATGTACAGGTATGAGAGTTTGGCTGTAAAGAAAGCTGAGCACAGAAGAATTGATGATTTTAAACTGTAGTGTTGGAGAAGACTCTTGAGAGTCCCTTGGACTTCAAGGAGATCCAACCAGTCCATCCTAAAGGAGATCAGTCCTGAGTGTTCATCGGAAGGACTGATGCTGAAGCTGAAACTCCAATACTTTGGCCACGTAATGAGAAGAGCTGAGTCATTTGAAAAGACCCTGATGCTGAGAAAGATTGAACACAGGAGGAGAAGGGGACGACAGAGGATGAGATGGTTGGATGGCATCACTGACTCAATGGACATGAGTTAGGTGAACTCTGGGAGTTGGTGATGGACAGGGAGGCCTGGTGTGCTGCAGTTCATGGGGTTTCAAAGAGTCGGACATGACTGAGTGACTGAACTGAACTGAATGCAGATAAATAAACTTATTTCTGACATATCTTAAGGATTATATTCAAATGTTAAAAGCACTATAAAAAACAAGGTGGTCCTTTGAACCGAACTTACCTGAACTTGTTTGCCCAACCAATCAAAAGCCATAAATCCAGGTTCTGTCCTTAGTATCAAAAGGCCAAGAAGAAACTGTAACCCAATTCCCCAAAAGACAGGCCTCCAGTAAACCTATACAGAAAGAAGAAGAGATATCTTATTAGAAAATGAATGCTAAACTCAGCATAAATTACCAGAGGATCACTATTTTATTGGAAGCTTCTCAGATATAGCTTGTGACTCACCTTCTTTCAGAGGCCAAAGCAGCTGTGAGCAAAGAATCCCTCCTTAGAATTACACTAAAAATTTCAGAATTGTACTACTTCTTAAACCTGAGTTTAAGCCTTCAGTCCTGGAAACATATGTAACCATTTTGTCATGATAAAATCACTTAGGCATAAAGAGTAGTTTTAGTAGAGTCATTAAAGGAGGAAGGATCCGGTCTTCTGGTCATGTGGTAAATATTAGATACATATAATTATTTTCCCATCTGGAAAATGGAAAGGCTGAACATGACTTCTCTGTGTGTCCAGAGTTTGTTGATCTGACAATTTGTAAGTGAATTAAGTGAAATTCCACCCTGTGGAGGGGCTTTCATTTCACTGTAATTTCACAATTAACTCTAATGCAGTCCAAAAGCAGGCAGCATGTAAATGGACAATCAAGTGCTTTGCTTTTATTTTTGGTGCAGAGATGACTGCTCTGCAAAGAACTATGGGACTGGAGGCACAGAAAACAGTGGGGATGTTAACCGAAACAGGGAAAGCAATTTGGATCTTATCAAGCGGCTTTGGTCTTTGATTAATTCTCTTTTTTTTGGATCAATCACTCAGCCAGTAAAGTCTTCAGACTTTCAGCTAGTAAAGTTTGCTGTGATGAATCATATGTGAAAGTTTTAATATCTGAAAATTCTTGCTGATTTAGTGGGTTCCAGGATGATAAAACAAGGATGAGAATTGAATTCAATGTAAACAAAACTGCTTAAGGACAAATTTCTGGAGTACAATAGCCTCAATGGCAAACAGAAATTTGATAAACTGCAGAATCCAATGGTAGAATATTGTTATTTAATGGCCTGAAGAAATTTGGATCAAAACAGATGAGTTTTCTTTGTACGTAACAGGGGGATGGGGGTACAGAAGTATAAATCAGACTTGACAGAAGAGAGTATCTCACTGGTTGAACAACTGGAAAATTACTGAGAATGAAAAAGGTGGAGTAATAGAACTATTAACATTCAGGAAAAGGGCACCTTAGCCATTTAAAATATCATAGCAAGGTAAGAAAAATATGGAATAGCGGTTCAATTCTTTCATACTCATTACTTTGAGCAATTTACACATGAGGGAAAAAAAGGAGAAAAAAAATGATTGATTTCATACTTACTTTGGTTGGGTGCTTAGAAAATAGAAATGTCAGGGAAGCGTACATTATGAGTCCTCCAAAAGACACCAGCTGCTGTTGGCCCAATTTGGCAGTGTCAAAGACCAGCCAGAGAATAACTCCCAGGATCAGGCAGCCCCATATCACCCTAAGAAAACCAGGAAGGATGCTTTGGCATCATTTATTGTGCTAACATGGAAATCTTAATTAGGCTTAAATGTACAAACAAAACATATTGAGTAACACATACTGGCACTCGGAAATTATGCTTCTAGAAATTGCACGAGACTCTCTTTGGGTGTAGCTAGAAAGGCACATAGTCAAAAAATGAAGCAATGTATCCCCAATACTCGAAACGCTTGGATTCTTTGCTGGTGCAGTAGTCATAAAGGGGTCAGAGAGGGAAAAGGATGCCTAGAGAAGAAATCTGGTGATTTCTTCCTGAGAGCTGCTGGGAATTCTCTCCTCCATTTAGGGAGATGGGTGAAGTATTACCTTCTTCCTTTCAAGGAAGAACTTGAAATGTGTCCTCTGCATTGGGGGACCCACCCAAGCCTCGGAGAGCTAAGTTGGATTTTAGACCTGGTTCTGACTCCCTGGAGAACCCAGTGGGCACAACAGGAGTGATTCAGTAAATGGCAGAGCTGGAGAGGATGCTCTATTGGGATTGTACAACCCTGGTCATTAGGCCAAGAATGTGTGAACTTTCCTGGTAGATCCCATGTTGGCCATATTGAGGAGAATGGGTTCTGGGTCCTACCCTGTAGGGCCACCTGGAGACAGGGGGGCTCCCAAAGAGACAGGCTGAAAGAAAAGCCCTGAACAGTCACCTGCAGGACAGGGGTCCTATAAGAGAGAGTTGATTTTATTAATTTACAGATGCCCAGACAGAAAGTCACCCCTTCGAGTCAGAACCATCCCAACTTTTGGACAACATTTTATCATTTAGTAGCACTTGAAATGAAAGCAGTTTGTAGGGGCATTTGAGCACATCTTGCATGAATCACTGCCTGATCTAGGCCTTCGTGTCCTGCTTGTGAAATGAAGGTTTTAAAAAAAATTTTAAATGGATTATTCCCTAGGTTGTTTCTAGCTTCAATATCCCATCAATGAGGAAGCAATTTCAGAATGAATCTATGGAACAGTGTTGGAAAAGACTAACATCCCACTCAACCACAAGAAAAGAACTGAGTGCATTTACCACTTCAGCCAGAACCAATGGCTGTCCAGTAGCCTTTGGCCTGGAGACAGGAACCTGGCTATCTGAGACTCATATTTGGCCATGCAGTGATCCCAGACCACAAAGAAGATGGCAACCACGGTGATCACGAAAAGAGGAAGGGCTCTGTGAAAGTTCATCACACAGGCTGCGATCACCAGGGCCAGGTAACCTGTGCAGGAAGCAAACACAGACAGTGAACATCACCAGTCAGCTGGGGAGCAGCCTCCAGCACTGATCTGGCTCAGCCAAGGGCAGGGCCCACCAGGAAACCATTGAACACAGCGGTACTCTTGACATAGCTATTGGCCCTTCTGATGATAAGGATTGTATTGTGGGTTAAATTCCTTTATTTATTTTTTTAAAATAGTCTCTCCAAGAATGCTAGAAGCACAGGGTGCCAGATTTTTTTCTTAAGGAAACTTCTGAATTCCTGAATCTTGTTGCTTGATCACTGGGGCTCTTGCTTAGTGTGTGCATGCTAAGTCACTTTAGTGCTAAGTCTAACTCTGTGTGACACTATAGGTTACAGCTCCCCAGCTTTCCTGTCCATGGAATTCTCCAGGCAAGAATACTGGAGTGGGCTGCCATGCCCTTCTCCAGGGGATCTTACCAACCTATTGATCGAACCCAGGTCTTCTGCACTGCAGGTAGATTCTTTACTATCTGAGCCACCAGGAAAGCCTCTTGCTTAGTACTGACTACTTTTTCTGATACCCAGACTCAGCAGATGAGCTTCTACAGAGAAAGGCCAGGCACCAAAGCAACCACTGGCAAAAATTATTGAGTCTCTTGGTTTGTGGCCCAGATTTGGCCTAAACTTGAGTAGGAAAATCTCTGAATGCCACAACATTGACATGCTACAGAATCTCTAAAGGAAAGAGGTGGGTGATGACCAGGCTGATAGCTTTAGAAGAGGAGATTCTGGGATAAGAACACAAGGTTTTCATTAAAAGTTGGCAAACATGGCTTTGTTTGCAAGTTAAATTTGGCCTGCCACTTGTTTTTGTAGGTGGCAAGTACAGTTGTATTTGTATATTTGTATTTGTAGTCTACAAATAAAGTTGCCTTGGCACATGGCCACACCATCTGCTTACTTTGTACTACAATGGAATAGCTGTGTGGTTTTTAGTATGGTCTGCAAAATACTATTTGGGCTGGTAGAAAGCAAGCAAGCATGTTTTCAACCCTGATGCTCCCTGTTCTGGCAGTGTGAGACCGGAAAACCACTGACCTCTTGGGGTCAGCCATCTTGGATTAATGTCATGCACTGGAGTGGGAGGGCTCACATTTTATAGACAGGAATGTTCCTTGAAATGGGCCCTGGAACCCTTTGTTTGGAGGGAGTCAAAGCAGGACACCTGCTCATCTGTGAAGACACCTGGTCCTGCTTTCAGGTAGGAGGAGAGGGCTTTGTGACCCTAGGCTCCTCCTTGTTCTGTGTTCATATAAAGCATTAATTGATCAGTTATATCACCCCTTCAATTAGGTTGCTGCCTTGTGATTATCACCATTTTTCCAGTTACCTGAATTTGCATTATCCAACCCTCAAATCCTTACCACAATAATAAAGACCATGGGAGTAGGTAATCTAAAGTCAGCTGCTGGCTGCATAAACAGGACATGGGGCTTTCCCCTGGTGGCTCAGTGGCAAAGGGTCTGCCTGCAGTTCAAGAGACCTGGCTTCGATCCCTGGGTTGGGAAGATGCCCTGGAGGAGGGCATTGTAACCCCCTCCAGAATTCTTGCCTGGAGAATCCCATGGACAGAGGAGCCTGGCAGGCTACAGTCTATAGGGTCGCAAGAGTTGGACACAACTGAAGTGACTTTTCACGCAGAACAGCTATCTACATGGGCATTTCAAGCCGAGACCCACCACTCAGGGGCTTTCTGGTGAAATTCTCCCCTCCCTGGATGACTCAGAGATGATTCAGGGAAAGGAAGACTTATTTGTTTTCTACAGAAAACTGATATTTGAGAGAACCTGGAAAAGAGACACTAGTATCCCATTCCCTTTTGCTATTTACCTGCTATTAAAATGCCCCAGATGATGTACCGAAGGGTTGTTTTGTGTTCTCTACAAAAATCAGACATCCTCCCACACATCCTTTCCAGGCACCTGTAACAACACAAAGGCAAGAAGTAGGCAGATGTAAACACCACATACACGACATATCCTGGCATGCTAAAGCTATAGTAGATTAGGCTTTGTAAGTCATCAGGTAAACATATTCATGAGGTTTGTGTCTTACAAAATAGAAATAAGAAACTCTTCATTTTAGGCCAAAATCATCCATGGTTGGCTCAGCCTTTGCTGAATGGATGTGCCAAGCTCTGAGAGATTATGGAGATGCAGGAAATGTGCTCCCAGAAATAAAGCAGGGGACAGGATAACCAACCAAAAGCTGAGAATGAATCATAGGCTGAGACTGTTTCTCACTAGGCTAGATCACCCCCTCTCTAGTGGAAGGGTGACTGTCTTCACAAGATACTTGAAAAGTGAAGTAGGATTTTGGGGATTTGAGGGCTGTCAACCCTCAAATATAGCTTTTCTCAGAAGGTTCTGGAATTGTTGATGTCTTTGTTTCTGCCCAGAGCTTTGTTACAGGGTGGTGTGGAGTGTGCAAGCCATGTGTGCATCTGATCACTTCTTCCAAGGAAGATGGTGTACACCAGTAAGGGAGTCTGGAGAGGTCCCAGGGTGGTACTCACAACAACTGTCCTTTCTTCTCCCGGGTGTTCCCAGTCCCCCATGCTTGCTTTGAACCCTGGCTTCCCTGCATACTCCTCTTTCCTCAGTGTTCCTCCCAACGCAGGCCTCTCCTCTCCTACTTGAGGCTAAATGGAAGGAATTTACTTGCACATTTAATCATGACCACTTTCAGGTCATTGGACAGGATTTCTAAAATAACCCTTTCTCCTGTATAGACGATTCACAATCTCCAGGATCTCAAAGGATTCAGCTCCCAGCTAGGACCTCCCATCCCCTTGGTAAACATTCTCCAGTTTCCCTCCCTCCAGCAGTCATGCCCACGTGTCCATGTCATAGTCCCCTTCACGGTTCAGGGCGCTGCTCAAGCCCTTCGCTTCCGCAAAGCCTTCTTGCATTTCCTCAGGCAGAGGTAGTCCTGTGCAACCTATTCCTACTATCTCCTTTAATTATGTTTTGTTATGAAACCTTGACTGACTGTAACTTCATGGAGAATAGATGTCTGAGCCCAACATCAGCAGCTTGGACACTGAGTGCTTGACAGGCCTTTGTTGAATTCTTAGATAAATGAAATGGGATTTCTTATTGCTTTTCTGGAACAATATTTTACAGCTGTGGGTTGGGACCCATTTGTGAGTTGTGAAGTTTGTCATACAGCATGTGATAACTGTCCTTAAACAAAAGAATAGGACATGTCAGAGTATATCACACATAGTGATGACAGGCATTATTTCATGAAAATTTTGTCTTATGTGTGTGTATGAATCAGTGTACTGAGAATTAGTGACACTGTTCTAGAACATGTTGAGGGAATATAAGTACAATAAAGACTAAATTTTTCATGGTTTAATTTAGGACAGGCTGCTGATACATTGTCCTCAGTTGTGGATATAGTGTTATAAAGCAGCAGCATCAGACAGCAACATTCAATAGAGCACATCCATCTACTCCAGGTCAAATTTATCAGACTGTTTAATTGCAGGGAGTGTGTATAGTCCATTAGAGCAACCTGACACTGCAGAAAAAGGAAGTGGCTAGAAATAGTCGCTTTGGCCATTTGGTTATCTAGGCTGAATGACTCCAAATCTCTTGGTGGTTGTTTTTCCATCCATTAACACTGATGAAACCTGAGTACCTCTCACCACCCAAGAGAATCTCTTGGCCCCAAGGGTCAGAGATTCTTGAACTAAAATGAGGATGAAACCAAATTAAGATTTCCAACATGGTAAAAATTCTTGTTAAAAAGAAAATTTTTGTTGGAGTATAAGCTGCTTTACAATGTTGTGTTAGTTTCTGCTGTACAGGAAAGTGAATCACCCATATGTATACATATAACCACTCTTTTTTGGATTTCCTTCCCATTTAGGCCACCACAGGGCACTGAGTAGAGCTCCCTGTGCTAAACAGTAGGTTCTCATGGTGGTAAAAATTCCTTATGATGAATATGTGACAAGAACTTTCAATCTGAATTTTGACCAGCTCTATCTTCTGATACGCAACAAGTTCCTCAGAGACTCAGGAATTAACACCAAATTTAAACAGGAATTTAGAAAATTTACAAATACTTTAGTGTTATGATAGAGACAGTCTTGGACTAGGAATCAGAAGCTGAAATTTAAATTAGCTTTTTTCCAGCTGACAAACCCTTGGCTAAGTCTGGGCTTCATTTTTCTGATCCAAAAAATAAAAATAATAATTTGCCTCTCCTGCTAATGAGTGATAAGGACTGGAATATTTTCATGATACCATGAGGTAAGAGCAAGTTTGTTGGGACTTAAAGTGAATTGGATTTTGAGAAATCAATTGCTCGTTGATTGAACATTGAGAAGATGAATTAACTACTTTTGCATGGACTGGGGCAATTAGTTGGCAATTTACAGCTTTAATTAGAAGATTGTCCTGGATATTGGGTTCCTAGTAGATCAGCAATTTGAATTTACCACATTGATTATACTAGAGTTTCATTAATTTTTCTGAAAATGCTGTTAGGTGGGTAGTAGGGAGGGGCGATTGGTGGTGACTATCTCTGATAAATCATAATTAATGTTAAAAATTAGGTGAGAATAAAAAAGTGGCAAAACCACTCTGCTTAGGAGGTGTTGTGCTGTGTTTAGTCATTTACTCCATGGACGGTAACCTGCCAGGCTCCTCTGTTCCTGGGGATTCTCCAGGCAGGAATACTAGTGTGGGTTGCCATGCCCTCTTCCAGGGGATCTTCCCAACCCAGAGATCAAATCCAGGTCTCCCAAATTGCAGGTGGATTCTTTACTGTCTGAGCCCCAGGGAAGCCCAAGAATATTTCTGTGGTTTGAACCTGTACCCTTTTCGATGTGTTTCTCGATCATCCTCCTCTTCTTCATCCTTTCTTAGAGAATCCTGCTCGATGGTGATGTGCTCTTCTACCTGGAAATCAAACATGGGGACAGAGGTGGAATGATGAGAATGCTGAGCATAATAGACTCTGATCTCTTTTGCTCAGAATTTTGGCAAGGAAATTTTTCCAAATTATTTAAATTACTTTAAAATTATTATGCAAGATTATGTCTCCAATTATCAACTGCTCAGAGATTTTTCCCCTTGTCACAAAAAAATCTAGGTTCGTTCATCTCTCCCTTTACTTAAACGGAGCCATTGGTATTTTCTCCATTTCTTCAGCCAATTGGCTAGTATCTCTGCTTTTAGTTCCTATCTCTACTGTAATCATTGAATTCCTGCTCTATTTTCAGACAAGTGCTAAATGAAGTTAATACCAGAGGCTACATAAATCTCCCTTTATATTCTGTCAGCCCCAGTTTCCAGAAAACTGAGACTAAGGCTGTTTTTATTTTCCTGGCAGCCCAAGGCTTGGTCTTCTGATATGAACAGTAGCTCAGCATCTTCCAAAGCTGTTAAACTACCCTTGGGAACTAGGGTTCTTCTATCAATTGGGTTAAGGGGAAATATTTCCTCACTCAACTAGCCCTTGCTCTAGTTATTGAGTGATGTATATGCCTGGGCTTCCCTGGTGGCTCAGACAGTAAAGAATCTGCCTGCAACGCAGGAGACCCGGATTCAATCCCTGGATCAGGAAGGTCCCCTGGAGAAGGGAATGGCTATCCACTCCAGTATTCTTGCCTGGAGATTTCCATGGACAGAGGCACCTGGTGGGCTACAGTCCATGGGTCACAAAGAGTCAGACACGACCGAGCAACTTTCACCTTTTCTTTTTCGTACCTGCACTTTTTCTTTGTGGGGGGTGGGGGAGGTGTGCAGCATGTGGGATCTTAGTTTCCCAACTAGGGATGGAACCCATGCCCCCTGCATTGGAAGCATAGAACCTTAACCACTGGACTGTCCTGCTGGGAAGTTCCAACCAGGGCTATCTTTTATGAACATCTTCACAAGTACTGTTGGAGCTCTTGAGCATCCATGACCCATTCTATTCTTGTGACGATGGGAAGGATTTCCTACCTTCCATCATTCTGAGATAATGTCTCAAACAGGTCCAGCTATTGTAAGCAAAGGCAAAGGAAGGTTGGGAGGGAGTAGGCAGCTGTTAAGCAGTTTTGAACGCGCTCAAGAGGTATAATGCCAAGTCTCAGACTTAGTTTGTTGTCAGATCCCATGAGGCTTTCATTTGTCTTTAACAACAACAACAAAACCCATGGAAATTAGTTATTAGCATGTCTCTGAAAGGATCCTCAAAGATTATCTTGTCCTTTGAGGCCAAACTCCCATTATGCTCCTGATTTAGGCTGCCTCCAGGTCGTGGGCTGGGCCTCAGGCACAAGGATGGTTATAATAGAGACCAGCTGAGTCCAGGCTGCAGCTGCAAAGGTCAGGGGTTCAGAGAAGCCCTTCTTATTTTCCCCTACCTAACACCAAGCTTGGCCAAGAGAAAAAGTTTGGTAAAATTTTCACTTAAATGATCTTCATCATTATTTTCTTTGAGTAAAATTGTCCCAAGTTACTTACCATATGGAATGTCTAGCATTTCTTTGTTTTCTCTTTTGTTTTTTCTAACCCCTTTTCATCTTTGAAACAAGACCAAAACAAAACAAAACCTTCCTGACCCCACAGTCATGGGACATCTATTCTCCCTCCTTCCCTTCACAGTCAAACCACTTGAAAGAACTGTCCTTACATTCAGAGACACTCCATATCCTGTTCACTTCTCAACCCACTGTGACCAAACTTTTACTGAGATGGCTTCTGCTAAGGTCACTGCCAAGGTCACCTAAGGACCACTGTGACCAAACCAGTAGCTACTCCTCAGTCTTCATATTTCTATTTATAATAATACTTAATTTTTGTTTTTGACTTTTTTAGTGAAACAGTGTTTAAATCAAGACTTTTAAGAGCTTATTTATTTAGGCTCATAGCAAAATTGAGAGGAAGGTACAGTTTTCTCACATATTTTTGCCCCCTACCTCATGCAGCCTTTCCCATTATTGACTTCTCCACCAAAGTGGTACATTTGTTACAACTGATGGACCCATGAAGTCTATAGTTTACATCAGGGCTCACTCTTGATGTTGTACATTTTATGGGCTTGGTCAAATGTTTAATAACAGATATCAGCCATTATAATATCATACAGAGTATTTTCACCATCCTAAGAATCCCCTGTGCCTATTTGTACTTCCCTCCCTCCCATCTTTCCTCCCATCTTGGAAGCCAGTGATCTTTTTACTGTTCCCACAGTTTGCCTTTTCCAGAATGTCATATAGTTGGAACTACACAGTATGGAGTCTTCTCGGATTGCTTCTGTTACTTAGTAATACACATGTAACGGTCTCCTATTTCTTTTGATGTCTTGATAGCTAATTTGTTTTTAGTGCTGAATAACATTTTATTGTCTGGATGGTTGCTTTTAGGTTTTGGTGATTATGAATCAAGCTTGTATAATCATCCATGTGCAGGCTTTTGTCTGAAAAGAAGTATTGTCTTCTCTCTCTCTCTCTTTTTTTTTTTTGGTTGAAGAACACTTACTGATATGAACACTTTAGAATATATTAAGTGAAATAGACAATTACCAACTAATACGAAAGCACAATCCCAATATACCTGATATGCACAGAGAAGTATATGTAACTTGGATTGAAACAAGCTATATTCCAATATGTTAGACACTGATTTTTTTTTTTATGGAATTACAGTACATTATTTGTCTTCCAAATTTTGCTGCAATAATATTTCAAATTTTCTACTTCAAATAAGCTATTTATTTATCATGAGCAAACTCCCCCTAAAATATGGCACCCAAACAAAATTACTTTTTACAGGATGATATACATGGGTAATTTGCAGCCTTTTTAGAAGCAGGTTTTTTTTCAAATGAAATCCTGACACCTGTAGCTTATATAATTCTGTACATCATAAACATTTAATTAAAAAATCTATAATCAGTGAAAATATCCTTCAAAAATGAAGACATAATACAGATATTTTCAGGCAAACAAACAACAAAAAAAATAAGATCCTACCCAGAATTCAGTATATAAAAGAAATAAGAGGTTTTGTCACAAAGTACCTCAACTTGCTGTGTAACTTAGATGTCATTGAGGAGCCCTAGGGTGTCACAAACACAGTTTTAGAACCGTGTCTTAGAACCTTTCTCTTGTCTGCCTCATATACTTTAAAATGTTTTTGTTGAAGCCAGTGCTTTCTGTCTTGGGATGGAATTTGGAATGTGCAATCACGAAGTGTCAGAGCAAGCCTGGGTACTCTCTCCATCAGAGAGAACAGGTGTATAAACACAGAATCTTTGTTTGTGCATATGTATTTTCCTCATGACCCTGCCATAGCCACCCCAATTACCATTTAACTTGCTCCTCTGAGTGCCAGCTTTCAGTCCCCATAGCTGTTGCACAGCAGTTGCCATGGTGACAGATTCACTCGCTGTTTTCCAGTCATACCTGTTTGCCATTTTCATGCTCTCTGTTTTGCACAGCTCTGTTCCTTAGTGAGTGGTCATTTCCTGATGTGTTCTGGTTTTCAAAGTCATCTTCATCATTCTAAGAAAAAGTACAGGATTGCAAAAGTAAAATTTCAGAGCCAAAAAACAAATGTTCTTTCAATGAATGATACCCAAAGACTTTTGAGGGATGAGACAACAAAGACGAGTGTTTAGATGAGTCAGCTGATTAAAGAAAGAAACAATGAATCTTAGTACTTGAAGAAATAGAAATGACTTAAAAATTTTGAAAATTTACTGTCTGTAAAAGCCACATAAGGAAAAAGATTATCTCAATCTAGAAATGTAAATCCTTTTGTCTTTTTTCCTTTTTTTTGGCTGTGAAATCTTAGTTCCCTGACCAGAGATTGAACCTAAGCCCCTTGCAATGGAAGCACAGAGCCCTAACTACTGGACAGCCAGAGAGTTCTCTAAATCCTTTTGTTTTCTAATGTAGTCTAATGGTACATATGGTTGCTGGCACCAAAAATATGTTTTAGTTAAAAATTTAGATGACTTATATTTCACATATTTTTTCCCTGAAAGATATGAATGCTCTAAGTACAAGACTAACAAAAACTTAAATGTTTTGCATTTTCCACTTCTTTGATTATACATGTTCCTGATCAGTTTCTCTGCTTTTAATCTTTCTTTCCTTCAGATCTGTATATAAATTCCTTCTATGCTACTCTTTCTACATTATAAAATGAGACTGCTGGCCTCTGGAGTCAATTGCACACTCCTCGGCACAGTTCAGGGTTGCTCAATCCTGTTCATTCGTCTTACTCTGCTCCCCTTGCAGGCACCATGAAGGAAAACCCAGCCAAACAGAACTATGTGCCTTTCTCCAGGCCCAGATTAAGTTCCCCTGCCTTGTGTTTTCTATCCTGCAAAACATCCTGTAAAATAGTAGCAGTTCCTTCTAAACAAGATTTAAAGATAAAGCATGGTTCAACTACAAAAGATGATGATCTGAAAAATGCACGAGTTCATTACCTATATTTGAAACATGCATGATTTTTGTTGGTGTTGTTATGATGGAAAAGATTGGTGTGGTCCAACTTGAAGAAGACAGATGGAAGAAGGATGCTGGGACTAGGCTATGTAGCCTTCCAGCAAGCAGAGCTGAGATGAGAGCGCAGCTCTCCAACCTTCTTTTCAACATTTCACACAGACTTTCAAATTATAAAATGAAACAAAATATAGTTAACTGTGGGCTGGATAATTTTATTCTTAGACGTTGGATTTGTGAGATATTGAGCTATTTCAAATCCTGAAAGATGATGCTGTCAAAGTGCTGCACTCAATATGCCAGCAAATTTGGAAAACTCAGCAGTGGCCACAGGACCGGAAAAGGTCAGTTTTCATTCCAATCCCAAAGAAAGGCAATGCCCAAAGAATGCTCAAACTACCACACAATTGCGCTCATCTCACACTCTAGTAAAGTAATGCTCAAAATTCTCCAAGCCAGGCTTCAGCAATACATGAACCGTGAACTTCCAGATGTTCAAGCTGGTTTTAGAAAAGGCAGAGGAACCAGAGATCAAATTGTCAACATCCGCTGGAACATCAAAAAAAAACAAGAGAGTTCCAGAAAAACATCTACTTCTGCTTTATTGACTATGCCAAAGCCTTTAACTGTGTGGATCACAATAAACTGTGGAAAATTCTGAAAGAGATGGGCACACCTGACCTACCTCTTGAGAAACCTGAATGCAGGTCAGGAAGCAACAGTTAGAATTGGACATGGAACAACAGACTGGTTCCAAATAGGAAAAGGAGTACGTCAAGGCTGTATATTGTCACCCTGCTTATTTAACTTCTATGCAGAGTACATCATGAGAAACGCTGGGCTGGAAAAGCACAAGCTGGAATCAAGAGCGCCCGGAGAAATCTCAGTAACCTCAGATATGCAGATGACACCACCCTTATGGCAGAAAGTGAGGAGGAGCTAAAAAGCCTCTTGATCAAAGTAAAAGAGGAGAGTGAAAAAGTTGGCTTAAAACTCAACATTCAGAAAACTAAGATCATGGCATCTGGTCCCATCACTTCATGGGAAATAGACGAGGAAACAGTGGAAACAGTGTCAGACTTTATTTTTTGGGCTCCAAAATCACTGTAGATGGTGATTTCAGCCAAGAAATCAAAAGACGCTTACTCCTTGGAAGGAATATTATGAGCAACTTAGATAGCATATTCAAAAGCAGAGACATTACTTTGCCAACAAAGGTCCATCTAGTCAAGGCTGTGGTTTTTCCAGTGGTCATGTATGGTTAGCAGCAGGGTTTGCTCTTGGAGGTGTGTCTTGACCCCTAGCTGTTTTTCCCAAATGTGACAAACACTTGGCTCATTTTTCCTTTGCCTTTTTGGGATGGGTCCAATCTTTCTCCCATCTCTTCCCCAACTAGCGTTTTTAGATGGCACTTCATTCCAAGTAAGGCTGCAGATAGATAAACAGTGTCAGATAGGTGCTTTTATCTTTTCAAGAAATGTTGCCTGCTCACCTTGTCAGGTATGACATTGATTTGAAAAAGAAACAAGTGTATGAGTTTGATTATTTTTAGCCACGTAGGATCTTCCACCAGGGATTGACCCGTGCCCCACTGCACTACCAGGCAAGTCCCTCTGTGAGTTTCCTTTTAACTTTAGACCTCTGGCTGGCCCCACAGATCTAGGGGAAAAACAGTACAATTCCAACTTGTAATGTATGTTCCAAACCTGCAACTCATGCTTGGAAGGCAGATTCTTTGCCTCTGAGCCATCTGGGTATCCCTTATTGAAACATAGGACTGTATAAACATGAATAAAGTCTAACTTCCAGCAGCACCTGATATATGCATAAAGGTCTTATGGCCAAACTGCTTTTTTGTGTGTGTGTTACGAATGCTTACACCTTACTTTAGCCCAGCTCCTTGCTTATAACTTTCATGAGTGCTGAAAATTTGCTTAATAAGAAGCTAAAAATAAAACCCAACAGGAGTTGGAAAAAAGGACCTCGGTAACTGAGGGGGCTTGGTCCTTTGGGTCCCTAAATACATAGGTGACACAGGGCAGGTCACATCTTTCTACCACTCTGTCCACCCATCTACACGACAGTTTCGACTTGGTGTTCTCATGGTCCCTTTCCAACTCCTATCATTTCCTGGCTCCAAGAGCTTCTGCTTCCAGGTGCTGATTACTCCTGCCACCTAGTGGCAGAATTGGAGACTTCCTTGAGCAGCTCTGTGCACGATGGAGCTGACGTTTGTAGGATTAATGCAAGAGGAGAGGGGTGGAGGTGGCAGTGTAGGGGTTGAGTGAGGGGTAGAGTGGGCACCTCTGGACATGTAATGGGATTGTTTTACCCCCACTATAGTACATGCTTTGGCTTTTCAGCGTTGTTCAGAAGAACAATATCTCCCAGTTGGGGATTTTCAACAGAAGCAAAGGTGTTTATGAGTGTTAATTGGTGCCTGAAAAATGACCCTTAAAATACCCGTTTATCTGCTTCTTTTAAAATTGGAGTCCTACGTGCTATAATAGTTGGCCCATAATTACTTCTTAGCCCATTGTTGTTGTTCCCCATCTATTTAGCAATTAGGACTGAAAGATATCATAGTACACTGGACTCCTACAACCATGACTGTATTCGGAGGGCATACCTGCTCCCTGAATAGGTAACAACGTTGTGGGTACTCAACGTTATGAGTACTTCTAAGCAATTTACAGCACAGCAGTTTTAACTTCTCTACTTAACCTTAGTGGCTGTGTGTCCTAAGGGGATGATCTTGGATTGGGTCCCCTCTGGAGGGCAGATCCTTGAGCCAGGAGTACTTGGTGTTTGGGCTTGTTCCCCTACCTTGTCTTTTTAATCTTGCATTTCCATGTGGTTCAAGCAAATATAGATCCACAGTCAGTGCAGGGAATACGGATGGACAGAAGCCTTTTAAGTTAATTTCTTCCTTTCGTTCAGTTTCTAAACCACACAACTTCTAGAACATAGTCCTGAAAACTGAACTCACCCTCCTCCCCACTGGCATCTATTTGTGGATGGGAGGGGTCTCCTATAGAATTTTAGCTGAACACATCACCACCTAAAATAAAGGTGACAATTGCAAGCTTCCCTTTTAACTAGATTCTGGCCAATGAAATGTAAATAGAAGTGGAGCCCTGAGTTGGGCAACTTGGGGATGCTCCTTAAGAGATGGCTGGCAGGTCCTCTTTATTCCTTCTAGACTCTCCTCTGTCCTGCTGCCTGGTGGTGGATGGTTCCAACTGGGTCATGAACACAAAGGCCCCATCCTTGTGATGTCAAAGTGGTGAACTAGAGGGGCCTTGGGCCCCTGGAAACCTTAGCTCCCACTCTGCCTCTGCACAACCCACCTCCTGACTTACCTGCAGGAAACACACTTCTCCCTTGTTACATTTGCTTTTTGCTTTTATGTACACCTGAGCTTACATAATATTTAGTGGGTTCAAGACACTGCATGAAACCTTTACAGCATTTTGCATTTGATCTATAGAGGCCTGTGAGGTGACTATTGGGATCACCCTTTTTACAGATGAGGAAACTAAGGCAAAGATAAGTAAATTCCCTGACTCAGGTTGTACAATCAGAAATACAGGAGATAGAATCTGAGTTAAGACTTTTCAACCTCAGGCCATATTATACTCGTAGAGTTTAGCCAGCGGGCCAAGGCTTTTTGGCCTTTGGAAAGTCTAAAGACATAGTAGTATACCTACAGATTGAATTCCCTTTCAATTAAGAAAGACTGATTTGGACTATAGCTATTAACATTAGATTAGAGTAGAAATTGGAGAAGACAATGGCAACCCACTCCCGTACTCTTGCCTGGAAAATTCCATGGACGGAGGAGCCTGGTAAGCTACAGTCCATGGGGTCCCAAAGAGTCGGACACGACTGAGCGACTTCACTTTCACTTTCAGAGTAGAAATGACAGAGATCCTTAAGATTCCAGAAAGGCTGGGGTCACTTTTAAACTTATTTTAGGTTCTGGTGGTCATTTCTTATGCCAGCATGATGGCCTTCCTACCTTAGACAGATTCTAAGTCAACTTTGCCCTTTAAATAACATGAGTGGGTACTCCTGCATTTGTGGGCAGGTCATGTCTCCATGGGCGGCTTCCCTGGTGGCTCAGATGCTAAAAAATCTGCCTGCAATATGGGAGACTCAGATTCAATCCCTGGGTCAGGAAGATTCCCCTGGAGAAGGGAATGGCAACCCACTCCAGTATTCTTGCCTGGAGAACTCCATGGACAGAGGAGCCTGGCGGGCTACAGTCCATGGGTTTGCAGAGTCGGACATGACTGAGCGACTAAGCACAGCATAGCACATGTCTCCATGATGAGTGTAATATTTTTTCCTCTTCTAACCATGCCTGCTCCACTCACTTGGTCTCTCTCTCCCACTGTGCCCTTGACTGAACCAACATGGCTTCCATTTCTCAGCAGTAGTGTCTCTATCGAGACTCAGTATCACTATGCCAGGAGGGCCTTTCTTTCCACTTTCCTTATACAGACTGCTCTGGTCTCACGTGCTCTGACTGGGGAACTGACCTTGCTGAGTGGGGCACAGCTTGGCTGAGACCTGGAGCAAGAACGGAAATCTTCTTCCAAGGAGACTTCGAGCCTAATCTTTGGCTGGATGTAGAGCATATAGGTTTATCAAAGATGAGATTTCCTAGCAGGCAAAGTGATGTTGACAAGGAGCTCCAGGAGTTGCTGTGAAGTTCCTTAATTTGTTCTAGGGCCTGGCATTACATAGCAAGTTTTAGGAGGTGTTTGATAATATACCTTGGGTGGAGGGTTTTATACTGCCCAAACAGATTAGATTGGTGATCTAGGTTGCTTATTTTATTTTCCATGTATTTAATATGTATATAAGAGTGTGGTGGTAGTGGTGGTTTAGTCGCTAAGCTGTGTCTTACTCTGATAACCCCATGGACTGTAACCCGCCAGGCTCTCTGTCCATGGAAATTTCCCAGGCAAGGATACTGGAGTGTGTTGCCATTTCCTTCTCCAATATGTGTATATCTATTTCCAAATCTCTGCCCACCTTTAATGCAAACTTCCTCAAAGTGTCATTCATGCTATGCAGCCCAGGCCCTAGGCATAGAAATTGGTTTTCAGCTGTACAGGCTAGTTGTATTTTCTCAATAGCATACCACAAAGGCCCACAGCAAAACCAGATAATGGACAAAGCAGACTGAGGGTCACTGCTTTCCTTGTTTTGATTTAATCCCCGTGTTTCCATACCAACACCTGAGAGCTGAAGGACATTTATCTGATTTATCTCTGTGTTTGTTTCCGAAGTACCTGGTGTTTGGCAGAAATACTCTGTAGCTGTGCTGGGGGAGATATATGCTTGGAGAGATATACAGTGGTCAGCCACCCAGAGCTGACTCTGACGTGACCATAGGAAGGCACCTGCAAAGATGAAACCTGGAGGTATCCAAGGGTTACCTTTGCTTCATCACCCAAAGCTGGGATTTGTACTCTGCTAGGTGCAACTGGTGGAGAAGGAAATGGCAACCCACTCCAATGTTCTTGCCTGGAGAATCCCAGGGATGGGGGAGCCTGGTGGGCTGCTGGCCTTGGGGTCGCACAGAGTTGGACACGACTGAAGCAACTTAGCAGCAGCAGCAGCAGGTGCAATTGGTGCCATGTGAAAGGAGCATGGAAGACGGAGCATGCACTGGTTACCCCTAGAAATCTCTACCCCTTTCCTAGAGCCCGATGACCTGTCTGCCTCCTGGTCCTGGGAATTCCCTGACTGCTCTCCTTCTGGGAAGAAGGTACCTTTAGAATGTGAGCTCCCCTCCTCTATTCTCTGGCAAAGCCTGTCTTGCTTGCACCAAACTCAGTTTCATTATTGGCAGCATAAACCTGGGCAGCAAAGAACTCCCTGACCAAGCCAGGAGTGCTTCAGTTTGACTAAAGCCCCAAGAGGGGTGGCCTTGTGTCTAACTTGGTAACAGAAGCAACAATGTGGTACATTCTGAGAGGCAGGACACCTTAAATATTGCCACAGGTGTTGAAGTCCCAATGCCTGCAGTGAAAATTGGGAACGTGATGTCATTTGGACTTGGGACTGGGTAAATCTGTATTTTACCCCCTGGACTCTGGGCTGAGCAGCCAGATACTCTGTCCTTTGTTCTCTGATGGGTACCAAGTGCCCAGCACAGTGCGAGGCTCAGAAGTGCTCGGTGACTGTTTTAGAATCATACACCAACAGATAAAACAGTGTCTCTACAAGTGGTAACCCACTTGAAGTGACTCAGATGGTAAAGAATCCACCTGCAATGCGGGACACCGGGGTTTCATCCTAGGGTCAAGAAGATCCCCTGGAGAAGGGCATGGCAACCCACTCCAGTATTCTTGCCTGGAGAATCCCATGGACAGAGGAGCCTGGTGGGCTACAGTCCATGGGTTTGCAAAGAATGGGACACAACTGAGCGACTAACACTCCCAGTGGTGAGGACTAGCACAAGACTGCTCTCTCTCCTTCCTTAAGACGGTCGTCTTGTGTTCTGATATTCTTAGCCTTGAGTGTCCAAGTGAAGGTGTCAGTAATACACCTCCAATTTCGGCTGCTTTTCTGAGTTTCTTCAAGTGATCTAACCTTTCTATATCCATTTCTCTGAAAATGGATTAGGACTAGACTCCAACCAGTCCATCCTAAAGGAGATCAGTCCTGGGTGTTCACTGGAAGGAGTGATGCTAAAGCTGAAACTCCAATACTTTGGCCACCTCATGCGAAGAGTTGACTCATTGGAAAAGACCTTGATGCTGGGAGGGATTGGGGGCAGGAGAAGAAGGGGACAACAGAGGATGAGATGGCTGGACGGCATCACTGACTCAATGGACATGAGTTTGAGTGAACTCCAAGCGTTGGTGATGGACAGGGAGGCCTGGTGTGCTGCGATTCATAGGGTTGCAAAGAGTCAGACATGACTGAGCGACTGAACTATAGAGCAACTACTTCAAATAGTAACTTAAAATTCCAAAATGCAATACAAATAGACCATAGGCAATGACAGCATAAATCTCAGGTAACTGCTTCTTGGGATATTGATAAATTATCTATATGAATTGTGGCTGCATTATGATTAAAAAGCTCGAGTTCCATAGTCACACTTTGGTTCAAATCCAGCCTTAATTTCTTGAGGCCTCATACTCTATTACATGGGAACGCAGCATTCTTTACCTAACTAGGGGGGCCGTGTGACCAGTCTGGTGCCACTCATAGTAAGTACTTATTGACTTTCTTTTTTTTTCATGTCAATTTTATGATTTAGTTTGCTACTTGCTTGCTAGTTCTGGGGCATTTAGTCACTTTGTCCTCTTATCAAAATTTGGCTTGTAAAAGTCAACATCTATTTTGTGAATCTAATTTCTTCATATTACCATTATTACCCCAAACCAATTATCCACCTATCTATCTATCATCTATTAAAAAAATCTACAAATGTCAACTATTTTAAGACTATTTCTGGGACTTCCCTGGTGGACTGGTGGTTAAGACACTGCCTTCCAAGGCCAGGGGCATGGGTTTGATCCTGGATTGGAGAGCTAAGATCCCATATGCTTTGAAGTGCAGCCAAAATGAAATAAAATTTTAAAAAGGCCATTACTTTCTAATATTTTCTTCTAAGTTGCATGAGCATTGCCTTGGAATGGTTGCATTTTCAAAGGCAGTATTCCAGAAGCCTATAAACTTTACCTATTGCTCCTGACCCTCTTGACTCATGCAACATCTGGCTCAAGTCTTGGGTTTACGTAATCCTTAATGTGAGGTGATGTGCACTGGCTAGACTGCTCCTTTGTGAAATGTTTCAGTTTTTCCTGCCAAGCCTGTGTGGGTTGACAGATTGGGTACAATATTGTGGGAGGAAAGCACCAGACCAGTCTGGGGCTCATAGTCACACTGCCCTGGCACACTCCTCTGTTACCTCTGAATGTTCTAATGGGAGCTCTGAGTTGGGCGCAAGGTGTCAGGGCTACAGCACACTGATGACATTCTCCCCTCATGATCTTTGTGAGCCAGGGGCAAGGGGAACCTCTAAGGATAGAAATATAAGGAAAAGTAGAAAGAGGCAGAGTTCTATACCTGGAGGAGAAAAATTAGAGGAAGGTTTTATTTGTTGGATTAAAAAGAATACATTTAAACATGCAAATACACATGGATTATGACTTCTGTGAACTTTCTTTTAAAGAATTTTTTTTTTTTTGACGTGGACCATTTTTAATGTCCGTATTGAGTATATTACAAAATTGCTTCTGCTTTATGTGTGCTTTTTTTTTTCTTTTTAAAAAAATTTATTTATTTATTTTAGTTGGAGGCTAATTACAATATTGCGGTGGGTTTTGCCATTCATTGACATGAATTAGTTTTTTGGCCATGAGATATGTGGGATCTTAACTCCATAGCCAGGGGACAAACTTATACCCAGTGCATTGGAAGGTGAAGTCTTAACCACTGGACCCCCAGGGAATTCCCTGGTGAGCTTTGCGGAGGAAACTTCTTGAGGAAAAAATAGCCAAATGGAGAAATTTTGGCAAAACAAGTGATAGTATGTTTTGAATCTTTTTTTAATGAATCAAAACCCAAAACAATTTAGGGATTGAGATTCCAGAATAAATTATAAACATTATAACTCCTACTAATGTAGAAAAAGTGATCAGAGCGCCGCTTGAGGGAGGAGGAAATAAAAAGATCAATGGTAGGCTAAGTAGGCCTGTTTCCTCAACGTTTAATTTCCAGAACTGGAAGAGATTTTAAGTAGCAGTGTTTAATGTAGAAAGGTAAATGCTAAAACATATATAGTCAGCTAAAATCAAGCGATGGACGAGAAGGAAATAAAGGAAAGTAGAAAATATAGAAATTCTGTGATCATTCATAATTTTAAGTTGGTTATAAAAGGAACCATTAAAATAAAAAAAACCAAATACATCTTCAGAAGAAACCAAGCAAAAATAAACCAAACCAAACAATGAAAAGATTAAAAAACAATTACAAACTGAAATATGATGAGAGGAGTTTTTTTTTTTGAAAGTTGCTCAGTTGTATCCGAGTCTTTGTAATAGTATGCAATCCATGGAATTCTCCAGGCCAGAATACTGGCATGGATAGCCTTTCCTTTCCCCAGGGGATCTTCCCAACCCAGATTGAACCCAGGTCTCCCACATTGCTGGTGGATTCTTTACCAGCTGAGTCACAAGGGAAAACCAAGTATACTGGAGTGGGTAGCCTATCCCTTCTCCAGCAGATCTTCTCTACCCAGGAATTGAACTGGGGTCTCCTGCTTTGCAGGAGGATTCTTTACCAACTGAGCTATCAGGGAGAGGAGAGAAGAGCAAGCAAATCAGTTTGAGTCAGATAGAATAACAGAACACAACCATATACTGAAAATGACTCAGTGGTCATCATCTTAATCAATCCAGGCTGAATAGAGCACAAAAAAGTCAATGACTATGTCCAAAAAAATGCCAGTGGTCAAGGTACACTCACACTCTTTAATGTATGGCTATCTATATACAAGCGGCATGGATTAATAAGGGAAACAGGGAGAAAAATTTAGACATGTTTAGAAAGAGGTTAAGAGAACACTTTCAGTCTATGACAAATCAAATGGAAAGTAAGGATAAAGGAAAACCAAAATTACAGAGAATAGAAATCTAACATCTCTTGAACTCCAATAAAAAAAATATATTGTGGCTGAGATGGCTAGTTGTCCCCAAAATCTATTCTTCCTCATTTCCTTTAGAAATACAACTCTGAATTTTAGCAGGACCTATGATTTCCCAGAAAAGGGCATGTTTCCTAAACTCCCAGCAGTTATGATGAAGTCTGCCTTTGTGATTGAAGTTATGTGCAACTTCTGGGAGCTGTTCTAGGGCAGGACAGTGGGTGGAGCTGACGGAGCCATTTCAGGATGCTTTTAAAAACATAAAATTAAATATATAGAATTAAAAGGAAGCCAATTATATTGAAATACCAGTTATTAAGGTATTGAAATTAATTTATGATAGGATAACATATATGCATCTCTGCTGCTGCTGCTGCTAAGTCGCTTCAGTTGTGTCTGACTCTGTGCGACCCCATAGACGGCAGCCCACCAGGCTCCCCCGTCCCTGGGATTCTCCAGGCAAGAACACTGGAGTGGGTTGCCGTTGCCTTCTCCAATGCATGAAAGTGAAAAGTGAAAAGTGAAAGTGAAATCGCTCAGTCGTGCCTGGCTCTTTGCGACCCCATGGACTGCAGCCTACCAGGCTCCTCCGTCCATGGGACTTTCCAGGCAAGAGTACTGGAGTGGGGTGCCATTGCCTTCTCCGTCTATTCACATTAACATCCAGTAAATCTACTAGTGAGATAAATCACATAATGCCCAGGAATAAAGAACTTTGCATTTGATTCTTATAGATTCTTGAAATGAGAAAATGAGTGATGGTTAAGCTTCCTGCTTAATTGTCTGAGGCTGACATCATATGATTTTTCTAAATGACTTTTTTTCTATCATAAATCATCAGCATTCTGGGTTATATTTAAAAGATGAAATGCAGATTATTTTCCAGTGTTAATTCTGGAACCCGACCAGACCAAGCTCAGGTAGACTAGAGAGTGGTTGTTGCATGCAGCGTCCACTTGGTGGTGCCACTCCCCTAATGCTGCTAGATAGAGGTGCCACCCAAGGCCAACCCAAGGGCCCCTCTGATCCTGGAAGTCTGGAAGCTGGAACCTGGTAAAACCATCACCGTGACCTCATTTTTATATACTCTGAATGCTTACTTAATATCCTTTCTAGGGTGATTATATCTAATAAATAAATCCAGGCATTGGTAAAAAGCATTCTGAGGTCACTGACCAAATCTGGGACAAATTGAATACCAAAAAGTAAAAAATATGAATAAAGTCTGTAACTTACTCACATCAAAAAATAAGGTGGAATGACAGACGGATAAAGGACAGCATAGATGAAAAAATATGTGATAAACTGCAGTAAAATATAGATTGTAGGTGATGTGTTCACTGCGAAACTCTCAACTTTTCTGGATGTTTGAAAAATTTCATAATTTAATGTTGGCAATTAATTATAAAATGATGAATAAAAAGGAATAGTAGTCCACAGTGATATTCAAAAAGAAAGAAATATGAAAGAAAGGGAAGTTCATTCTTTTCAAAAGAAAAGAATAAGGTAAGGAATATTGACAAAATGAAAGTCAACATTTTGCAGCTCCTAAGGTAATAATTGACTGAGGAAAAGGCCATCAATGGATGCAAAAACCATGGGGTGAAATGTACTGGGGACCTGAAGGATCACTTACTAATTAGAAAGAAAACAATGTAACTTCATAATGGAATAGTCTACCAAGTTATCCCAATAGTGGAGTTAAATTTCTCTAGCACACATATGTGTATGTTTTCCTTTTATCACATATGGTTTCTAGATCCTGGAACTAGCTCAAAGTCATATACATGTAGAATTGTACTCTCCGAGACATCACTGCCCTTCTGATGAGCTGTCTTTCACTCTTATCTTAGTGTCTGATACCTGTACGTGATAATGTAGGATTATTTCAGCCTGGTTCCAATTTCCTGTTATTGTTTCTTTTGCCTTTCTTTGAATTAAATTGATTGTTTAAATATTTGAGGACACTCCCACAAGGACTCCTAAGATAGACTTAAGAGGGAGAGGTCTCAAGACACCCACAGAGAAGCTAATAATACGAACAATAATCTGACAACTTCGGTGCTTTTTATTCTGGGTTGGGCACAGGGCTCTGTGCTTTCCCAGGAACTACCGTACTCAACCTCCTTTGCCCTTGATTTTCTAACATTTGCATCTTCATTAATTTTTTTGTTATGTGAAGTCAAGAATTCTTCTCCCATTAAAAACCGGTTTTCTATCTGCACTTACTGGTTGCTATGGTCTGAATGTTTGCATCCCCTCAAAACTCGTCATGTTGAAATTCTAACCCCCAAAGATGATGGTATTAGGAAGTGGGGCCTTCAAGAGTTGCTTGAGTCATGAGGGTGGAGCTTAATGATTGGGAATAATTAGTGCCCTTGTGAAAGTAAGCCCTCTGAGATCCCCACCCCCTCCACTACACAAGGACACAGGGATTTCAGGGTGCTGACTATAAAACAGGAAGAAGGCTCACACTAGAACCATGACCATGCTGACACCCTGATCTTGGGCTTCCAGTCTCCAGTTATCAATGTCCGTTATCTTTAAGCTACTGGGCCTGTGGTATTTTGTTACAGCAGCCTGATTAGATAAGATACTGGTTCTACTTTTTGCCTCATATTCATTCTTTAACCCATGCTGAACTGGCTCTCATTCCTACCATGCTAGAAATCACCCTTGCTAAAGTAAATCAATGGCTTCCGTTTCCCTAAGGCCAGTTTTCGTCGTACACAATGGACCAGGTGCTCTTTGAAATATTCTTGTCCCTGACTTCTGTGATCACATTTTGTTAGTTCTCCCTTACCATCTGGGCTTCTTCTCTTGTACTGTATAAGCCTTTTCACTCAACCCTTAACTGCTATGTACAGTTCCTTGGGGCTCCCTCCCAAGCACTCTCATTTACTCCTTTACCAAATACTTCCTGTGCACCTACTATGCCAGAGACCCTGTATTAGTTACTCGGCATTGCATATACAGTCCCTCTTCTCAGGAAGTTTAGAGGGAAAGCTGTCAACCATAAATTATTTAACTGATCATTTCATTATAGCCAGTATGTTAGCTAGCCAACTGTTTGCAGCCCCGTGGACTGTAGACTGCTAGGCTCCTCTGTCCATGGGATTACCCAGGCAAGAATGCTGGAGTGGGTTGCCATTTCCTCCTCCAGAGGATCTTCCTGACCCAAGGATCAAATGTGTCTCCTACATTGGTGGGTGGATCCTTTATCACTAGAACCACCTGAGAAGCCCCGTAGTTGGTATAAGGACTATTGGAAAGTTCAAGGTACCATGTCAACAGGTTAATTGGAATAAACTTGGCTGTGTCTGAAATTCCAAAGATTCAACTCATTTAATCACAGAGGGAACCAGAAATGCTCTTATAAGCAAAACATCTTCTCACATTTGAGAAAAAAATTAATAAACAAGAATAAAATCCTTTTGAATTTCTCAGTTGAAATTGAGGTTCTTCTTACTCTCATTTCCTTCTCTGGAGTGTTTCACTAGGTAAATCTCTAGTCTGTCTGGATGGACCAAATTAAAATTTAGGTGGTGAGGTGGTTGCAGATTGTGTTTTGTTTATAAAAACGCTTCTACCTTGTGCCACAAGGCTGCTGGTAGTCTTTCTGTAGGGCTCCTGATTGTCAAAGATCGAAAGATTAAGACATGTTGGCTATCTATATTTTGTTGCAACTTTTAAATGTACCTTGAACTTCCAAACCACATCATTCCAGCCTGTAGGACAAATATTCTTGGATCTTTGATTAAAACCTGGAATGATAGCTTTAATAGAAGGCAAAAAAATAAAATCACTTTCTCCTTATCCCAACTGTAAATAGATTGTGACTCCATCAAGAGTGCCATCAATATTGAAGCCCAAGCGGCTGTTGGTTCTGGTATTAGAACCCAAGTCGGAATTACATAGTTCTTTGAAATTTGGGGTCTGTGTTATTTATTACACATGGCCTAAAAACATTGTTCTGTCTCTGTTATTACCTGTCACCCACACTTCTAGGGTTTGTTGTTGTTGTTATTTTTGTTGTTAACCTGTCCTCTCAGAGTTCTGGGCCTTCTTGGTTCTCTCTTCTCCCTATCTAGACAGTTTCAATTTTAGAATGATTCACATTCTAAGAGGTAATTTGTTATACATTTCCTATGCCTCATGGCATCCAACGGAGAAGGCAATGGCACCCCACTCCAGTACTCTTGCCTAGGAAATCCCATGGGTGGAGGAGCCTGGTAGGCTACAGTCCATGGGGTTGCGAAGAGTCTGACACGACTGAGAGACTTCACTTTCACTTTTCACTTTCATGCATTGGAGAAGGAAATGGCAACCCACTCCAGTATTCTTGCCTGGAGAATCCCAGGGACAGAGGAGCCTGGTGGGCTGCCGTCTGCGGGGTCGCACAGAGTCGGACACGACTGACGTAACTTAGCAGCAGCAGCAGCAGCAGCAGCATGGCATCCAAACACCAAACGAAAGGATAAACACCCCCTTCCCCCTTTTATAAACAGAACCCACACAGATAACCAGGTATAATAAAGCCCCACATATTCAGAGCTGTGGCTATTAGTAAGGTGGCATTTTCAGTTGGTGACAAAGCTGATGTAAGGAGTAACAGTGTCTCATTTAGTAATGACATCAGAACCTCTTTGTGAAATTTCAGGCTGTGTAAAGTAATTTTAAAAGGGTGCATAAGTCAATATAGTAGAGGGGTCCTGTTTAGTTCAGTTCAGTCGCTCAGTTGTGTCCGACTCTTTGCAAGCTCATGAACTGCAGCACGCCAGGCCTCCCTGTCCATCACCAACTCCCAGAGTCCACCCCAAACCCATGTTCATTGAGTCTGTGATGCCATCCAACCACCTCATCCTCTGTCGTCTCCTTCTCCTCCTGCCTTCAATCTTTCCCAGTATCAGGGTCTTTTCCAATGAGTCAGCTCTTCTCATCAGGTGGCCAAAATATTGGAGTTTCAGCTTCAACATCAGTCCTTCCAATGAACACTCAGGACTGATCTCCTTTAGGATGGACTGGTTGGATGTCCTTGAAGTCCAAGGGACTCTCAAGAGTCTTCTCCAACACCACAGTTCAAAAGCAACAATCCTTTGGTGCTCAGTTTCTTTATAGTCCAACTCTCACATCCATACAAGACCACTGGAAAAATGTAAAGGCATCTAAACCTGCTATGAACTTTAATTGCCACTTGAAGCCATGGGTAGACAGTGGCTCTGCTCTAAACCACATTTTAGCGATTGTGTTTTTTTCCTGAATATATTTGTAACGTACTTTGATGTTTATGCTGATGAGTTTTTAATGTACTTTTGGAGATATTTCAGTCTTGTGTACTCTTCTGACATCAGAAAAGTACCCCTGCTTGTTTGCAGTCTTATCGTATAATCAGCCTACCACAGGCTTTCATGTACAGCAAAGTAATTAATATTGTGCAAGTGTAAAGTATTTCTGCTATGAAAGTAGTTTGAAAAATGAGAAATTATTTAAAATGGTTACAGAATACAAGTTAATTTCCTTTCCCTACTTCAGTCTGCTTTACCAGCAAAAGGATCCCTTATTTGTCATTGTGAAATTCTTAGAAAATGTGTTTAATCCTCTTAAATATACTCAATACTAAAAATCTATATTTCTTATTTTGGTAAGCATGGTAAGTTCTGTTGGGTACAGAGTACAAGGCGCAATCAAAGGATGGTGAGGACCTTTCCCATTGCATCTCTTGAGCTGTCTGATTTTTTTTTCTCCAGTGTTTTGTTTTACACAGGTTTTGAATTTCTTAACTTTTATTGTGTCTACTAAATACTGCATATGTACTATTCTGATTGTTTACTACCAATAAAAGACCTGTTAATCATACACACAGAAAAATTAAAATTAAGTATGGTCTAATACTTATACAAAAACTGTGAAGAATATAACGTTTGTCTGTGAACCAGTTTGGTCAGACAAATCACTAAATGACTTTATTCTTTCAATTAATTTCTTCATTTCATTTCATCTCATTTCAGAAAACATAGCTTCAGCTCTTCATTAATGTCTATTATTGGAGAAAGACAGAGTAAGAAGGAAGAAAAGGGAAAGAGGGAAGAAGATATGCAGGTGGTATCAAGAGACACTGGATATCATTAATGATACCTTCATCTTGTAACTTCATCTTGTCATACCTTGAGTAGCCCCTAAGCTATTCAAAATCCTGCTTTGTTTTTGCAACCATTGGTTTATATAGTGGGTATTACAACTTGGGACCTTCCTGCAAGTTCAGTGAAATCAACCCCGAGTCTACTTTCAGTTCCTGCTTCAGCCACTCTCCAGCCGTCTTCATGTAAAGGTGAGTTTCAGGGACGTCCCTGGTGGTCCAGTGGTTAGGACTCTGAGCTTCCACTGCAAGGGGCCCAGATTCAATCCCTGGTCAGGGAACTAAGATCCCACAAGCTCTGGGGTGTGGGGAAAAAAAAAAAACAACAACAACAACAAAGCAGGCTGTTTTATGCCAAATCCTGAATCACCTATGGGATAAAGTCTGGGTCAGTCATGCCTGATTCTTGAGTTATTGTGGGGCGTTATGGTCATTTATTTCTAAATATTATCCTTACTTAGAACTGCAGTATTTTTTGCTGGTGGATAGCATATATTATGTCACAGGCATTTGAATTTGTTCACAACTGGAAAAATTTTGGTTTTTGGCTTCCCTGGTAGCTCAGCTGGTAAAGAATCTGCCTGCAGTGTGGGAGACATAGGTTCAGTCCCTAGGTTGGGAATATCCCCTAGAGAAGGGAATGGCTACCCACTCTAGTGGCCTGGAGAATTCCATGGACTGTATAGTCCATGGGGTTTCAAAGAGTTGAACATGACTGAGCGACTTTCACTTCACTTCACTTCACTTCACTTCACTTCACTTCAAAATTACGTTAGCCATTAAGCACTTCTTTCCACAGAGTGCTAATTAAGTGCTAGAAACTTACAGTATACAAAAAATTTTTTAAAGAAATTCATTTGACTAAATAGAACATGAATCAAAATGAACCAAAATATCTGTAGGGCTTGCAAGTGCTCAGTCATGTCCGACTCTTTGTGACCCCATGGATTGCAGCCCCCCAGGCTCTTCCTGTCCATGAAAATTTCCAGGCAAGAATACTTGAGTGGTTGCTATTTCCTACTCCTGGGGGATCTTCCTGACCTAGGGATCAAACCTGTGTCTTCTGCAACTCCTGCATTGCAGGCGGATTCTCTACTTCTGAGCCACTGGTGAAGCTCCAGAATAAACCAAAATATTTGTAAATCACTTTTTAAAGTGCTGTGAAGAGCCCTAGGTGTTGAGAGCTGAGCTCTCCAGTGTGCTGGGGGACCTCAGGGACATAAGGTTTTATGTTCAGTTGACATGGTAAAAATTCAGATCTGCTTGCTTGCATCTCTCACAGTTTTTCCATGAGTGAATTCCAAGATTTGCTATAAGAAGAGACAGACTTCACACTTAGAGTTCAAAATTTGGTTTCACCTGCACCAAAATAGCCTCCCCACCTAAATGGTTTAAATAATAGTTACTTGAGCATTAGTAATAAATACTTGAGCATTTGTTAGGTACCAGTGCTTTACATTTGGAGGAGGAAATGGCAACCCACTCCAGCATTCTTGCCTGGAGAATCCCAGGGACAGAGGAGCCGGGTGGGCTGCCATCTATGGGGTCGCACAGAGTCGGACACGACTGAAGTAACTTAGCAGCAGCAGCAGTGCTTTACATTAATATCACAAAAAGTCTTATGATGCAGGGTATCAGTAACTATTTTTGGATGAGAAAATAGGTATAGAAGTTATGTAACTTGGGAGTTGCTTGCTGGTCCTGTGGTTAAGAATCTGACTTCCAATGCAGGGGATGTAGGTTTAGTCTGTGGTCGGGGAACTAGGATTTCACATGTTGTTGGGCAGTTAAATCCACGTACCTCAACTACTGGGCCCACACTCTAAAGCCTGTGAGCAGCAACTAGAGAAGACTGAACACTGCAGTGAAGACCCAGTGCACCAAAAAAAAAAAAAAAAAAAGAAGAAGAAGAAGTTAGGTAGTGTGCCCAAATCACAGAACTAGTAGTTTAGTTCTGAAGTTTCGATCCAAGGGGTTTTGTCCTCCTAGAAAAATTTAATATGTAGCTTTTAACCTCAGTATCTGTGCCCTGTTATTCTCATTTCCCCCAACCCCCAACAGTATGGCTTTTTTCAAGAGTTCACCCCCTTTCTCTCTCCTACTTCTTCCTTAATGAGGGGCCCTTTGCCATCTCCAGCCAAGGTCAAAGTCACATATGCTATGGCCAGTGCTTGGAACATTGCAGTCTACTTCTTACTCCCACCTGCGCTTTTCTAAATTCTTCCTTCCCTACTCCTTTCTTCCCTCTTCCCTGACCTAAAGACCTTGTGCTCTGCAAGGGAACAAGGAAGTGGCTATGTGGAGCAACAGAAAGCCACAAATATGCAGTCTCCTGGAAACGTCCTTTGTTGAATCTGCCCCTCCTTGCTGGATCCAACATACCCTGTTTCTAGACCTTTGCTTCTCTCCTGCTTTGCTTGCCTGCATCTGCCCCTCAATTAAGCAAATATTTTGTTTCAAACCTCCCTGGCTGCCCAAGTCAGACCAGTACTCTCGAACCAACTTACTCCTTGTAAATGTTCCTGAACCTTTAGTCTTGAGTGGATGAGAGACTCAGAACGCAATAACTAGAATTAGAAAAATAAAGATTTTTAAAAAGCTAGCAAAGTTATAAAGTAATATGGATGACAGTGTAGGATGATCAGTACATTTCCAAAGCTGAGCAGGTCAGCAGAGTAAGGTAACTGTGTGGTCCAGAAGGGGAGCTGTTAATGCCTGTTCTGGCCCCTTTTAGACTATGACTGACACTTTCTCATGATGCAAAGAGCCTTATCTCATATGAATAGGTTACTTTCTGATCATGTTTCATGGAGAAATATACATATATATTTAATTGATGTATAGTTGATTTATATACAGCCTTGACATACTCCTTTTCCTATCTGGAAACAGTCTGTTGGTCCATGTCCAGTTCTAACTGTTGCTTCCTGACCTGCCTATAGGTTTCTCAAGAGGCAGGTCAGGTGGTCTGGTATGCCCATCTCTTTCAGAATTTTCCACGGTGTATTGTGACCCACACAGTCAAAGGCTTTGGCATAGTCAATAAAGCAGAAATAGACGTTTTTCTGGAACTCTCTTGCTTTTTCCACGATCCAGCAGATGTTGGCAATTTGACCTGTGGTTCCTTTGCCTTTTTTAAAACTAGCTTGAACATCTGGAAGGTCACGGTTCACATATTGCTGAAGCCTGGCTTGGAGAATTTTGAGCATTGCTTTACCAGCGTGTGAGATGAGTGCAATTGTGCAGTAGTTTGAGCATTCTTTGGCATTGACTTCTTTGGGATTGGAATGAAAACTGAGTTTTTCCAGTCCTGTGGCCACTGCTGAGTTTTCCAAATTTGCTGGCATATTGAGTGCAGTACTTTCACAGCATCATCTTTCAGGATTTGAAATAGCTCAATGGGAATTCTATCACCTCCACTAGCTTTGTTCGTAGTGATGCTTTCTAAGGCCCATTTGACTTCACATTCCAGGATGTCTGGCTCTAGGTGAGTGATCACACCATCGTGATTATCTGGGTTGTGAAGATCTTCTTTGTACAGTTCTTCTGTGTATTCTTGCCACCTCTTCTTAATATCTTCTGCTTCTCTTGAGAGTCCCTTGGACTGCAAGGAGATCCAACCAGTCCATTCCGAAGGAGATCAGCCCATCAGCCCTGAGATTTCTTTGGAAGGAATGATGCTAAAGCTGAATCTCCAGTACTTTGGCCACCTCATGCAAAGAGTTGACTCACTGAAAAAGACTCTGATGCTGGGAGGGATTGGGGGCAGGAGGAGAAGGGGACGACAGAGGATGAGACGGCTGGATGGCATCACTGACTCGATGGATGTGAGTCTGAGTGAACTCCCGGGAGTTGGTGATGGACAGGGAGGCCTGGCATGCTGCGATTCATGGGGTCACAAAGAGTTGGACACGGACTGAGCAACTGAACTGAACTGATTTATAACGCATGTTAGTTTCAGGAGTAGAGCAAAATGACTCATATATATATACATGTATGTATAATTGCAAGATTTTGACTATAGTTCGCTATGCTATACAATAGGTCTTTGTTGTTTATCTATTTTATATATAGTAGTGTGTATAGTGAAAGTGAAAGTCGCTCAGTTGTGTCCGACTCTTTGCGACCCCATGGACTTTGTTCATGAAATTCTCCAGGCCAGAATACTGGAGTGGGTAGCCATTTCCTTCTCCAGGGAATCTTCCCAACCCAAGCATTGAACCCAGGTCTCCCACATTGCAGGCGGATTCTTTATCAGCTGAGCCACAAGGGAAGCCTAGTAGTGTATACATGTGATCCTAATTTATCCCTCCCTCTCAATGAAGAATTTATTCCATGACTTTAGTTGCAACCTCTTATAATCTGGCTGGCTAACTTATTCTAGAATGTTCCTAAGTCCACAGACTATAGAAATTCAGTTTCAAATGTAAATGTATTGGTTTTAGATTCTTGGGACCAAGATTTTGAAATTAGCAAAGAGCCATGAGGTAAATAAAGAACTGTCCTCTATTCCTGTATTCCTCTTGTAACCACCCTCTCCATCTTCCTGTTCGTGTCTCTCATATATTTTCATTCAGGGCCTTGCCTTCTCCATATAATGTCATATGAGAAAAATAGTTCTTGACATGGTGGCCTGGGGAATTATACACTTTGGGCCCTAATGAGCATTTTCCTTCCACTCAGCTCAAAGGTCTGCATAGTCAAAACTATGGTTTTTCCAGTAGTCATGGATGGATGTGAGCATTGGGCCATAAAGAAGGCTGAGCACCAAAGAACTGATGGCTTTTGAATTGTGGTGCTGGAGAAGATGTGTGAGAATCCCTTGGACTGCCAGGAAATCAAACCAGTCAGTCCTAAAGGAAATCAACCCTGAATATTCACTGAAAGGACTGATGATGAAGCTGAAGCTTCATGTATTTTGGCCTCCTGACGCAAAGAGCCAACTCATTGCAAAAGACCCGGATGCTGGGAAAGACTGAAGGCAGTAGCAGAAGCGGGCAACAGAAGATGAGTTGCTTGGATAGCATCATCGACTCAAGGGACTCAGAGTCTGAGCAAACTCTGGGAGATGGTGAAGGACAGGGAAAAGGGTCGAACCCAACATAGCGACTGAACACCAAACAGCAACAGCTCAGAGTAGGTGCTCAAAAGATATTTGTAGAATGAGTTAGTGAGGGAATGAAAGCCTGTAGATACTCATTTTGAACATTTAGGAACCTTTCTCCAACTCCCAGTCTAGGGGAGATCACCTCCTTGCATCATGAATAGCATTTTTTACATACTATGCTCTGTTACTTTGCCATTGTTACCTAATTTAACCTAACAGAAGCTCCCTGTTTTCAGCTCCTAGTATAATGTCTGGCACGAGGTCAGAACTCAATAAATTTTTGTTGAATCAATAAATGTTATGCTTTATGTTGAAAGAGTTTTGGCTCTTGGAAGGAATGAGACAAACAAAGGCTTGAATTTATAAAACCAGGAGATTGGAAGGAACACCAAGATGTCTTCAGGTATGTTTCCTGACAATCATTCCCAGTAATCATCTCCTTTGTTCCTGAAAACCCATGAGAGTTTTCTTAACATTGTGACTCCCAGGATTTTCATAAGAAACTTCTATTTACTGTCAAAGGATATAAGACATTTACCTTCTCTTTCTTTCTGATTTTCAAAGGAAAAAGAAAGTATGACCAGGCATGCCAAGACTATAAATGGCTTCTGGGCCAAAGGTCTTAGCCCATGTGTGGAGTGAATTTAGATGTCTCCAACTCCAGAGCCTGGCTTTAAGTGAAAATCATGCTGTTCTTCATCTGCCTAAATCTGCAATATGAAGACAAAATTCCAAATTTCTGTGGCATGATAGAGATTTGGGGTTCATGCTCCCAATAATCTGTTCTATACAAAATTTCAAATTCTCCCACCTTTGATATTTTTTGACAAATAACAGTTCAGTTAGCATCCGGGGCCTAGTTTGTCATCAACATCAACAGTGTCTAGATAAAATGGGTCTGCAAGCATCACTGTCTTCCTTTTAAATTAAGAGCTTATGGAGTAGAAGTTTTATAATCAGTAGTAAAAGAGAGAGAGAGACAGGAAGGCTGGTAACCAGTCTTGGATCTGTCTTAACTGAGGTAAGAACGTTTTCCTGAAAACCTTGGCAGCCCATCCTTTAGAGGTCTAGAGGTTGGGGCTGTGTTGGCGGCACACAGTACCCTGTGAGCCAGTTTCAATTTGTGTTCCCATGACTGATCAAGGGCTTTCAGTCATCACTGACATGACATCTGCATGACAGTCAGGACCAGAGATAGATAACAAATCAGGTTCTACTCCATGCAATCAACATGTAGAACCTCAAAAGAAGCCTCTTAGAATCAGAAGGGATATTCATGGAAGGAAAATAAAGCATTTAATCTCCCTCTTCTCCTTTCCTTTTCCTGTGACCATTAGATGCCAGTTTTGGTAAAAGGCAGCCATGATGGCTGTAAGCCTCAGAACCTTAGTGCTTGCTGTACTCACGACTGATCGTCCGGTGCATGCCTCCCAAAGCTACTCTCACTCTCCTGAAGCCTCAGATGTGGCTAGAACCATTCGTCATTTAATCATACACATACTCCTTTATGACATGTCTAGCTTTGCTATTTAAATCTCAGGTTATTGGGCTTCCCTTGTGGGTCAGTGGTAAAGAGTCTGCCTGCCAATACAGGAGACACCAGTTCAGTCCCTGATCTGGGAAGATCCTTTACACCTTGGAGCAACTAGGACCGTGTGCCTCAACTACTGAGCCTATGCTCTAGAGTCAGGGAGCTGCAACTAGAGAGTAGTCCCTGCTTGCCAGAACTGGAGAGAAGGCCCATGCAGAAAAGAAGGCCTCACCAAAATAAAAAAAAAAAAAAAAAATATATATATATATATATATATATATATATATAATCTAAGATTATTGGTACCATTGGCAGGAATGATGGAGTAAGAACATCTCAAATTCCTCACCTTCATAAAGGCAACAAGAACACTGGCAAAATTGTCAAAATCACTTTTTTTGGAGCTCTGGAAGTTAACCAAAGGCTTATGACAATCCAGAGAGTATTTTTTCCAAATAAAATGACTGAATCTCAGAACTGCAGGCTTTGTGGTGTCTGAACTCTCTGGTCCTATTCCACTCTCCCCGGAGTCATGATGACCTTGAAAAACAACTGAAATAGCAGTGAAAACTAAGCAGCCTAGCATCCTAAGGAAGAGAAAAAATGGGAATGTCACTCTCCCAAAGTCTAGTTTCAAGATCACAGCCCTTATTTGACCTGTCTTGCAGTTCCTTGGCAATTCCCACTCGCAAGGCTTGTCTTTATTTAATCTGATTCTGCATTCGTGTATGTGTATGCATGCAAAGTTACTTCAGTCGTGTACAACTCTTTGTGACCCTACGGACTGTAGCCCACCAGGCTCCTCTGTCCATGGGATTCTCCAGGCAAGAAAACTGGAGTGGGTTGCCATGCTCTCCTCCAGCAGATCTTCCAACCCAGGGATCAAACCTGTCTCCTGAGTCATCGTTCACCCAATACTATTTCCCTGAGGACCATGGTTTAACATCGGAGGCAGCTGCCTGAGATGGTGATGACTATTGGAGAAAACAGCAAGATAAACAAAAATGTAAAGGAAAAGTTGGAGAATGAGATATCCATAAGGGAAACTAGAAGCCCAGGGATGCCCGAGAAAGACCTGAGAAAAATAAAAATTCTCATTTCTGGCTGATGTGGAAACTCAACAGAAGCAGAGTCGAGTAAGCATGGAATTGGAGCTGGCCTGCCGGAGGACTGTGGACAACCTCCCCAGCAGTCACAGAGCCCCTAGCATGGACGGGGACATTGATTGGTTTCAGGCACTTGGGAATTTATGTCAGATCCATAACTAATTATTAAACTCACTGAACAGAGCCTTTAGTGGCTACACATGACAATAAATGCAGACTCCATAGAATTAGTTCAGTTAATTCAATAAACAAACCAATAGGAACAATAATGGCAACAGCAACAACCAGCAACAACAAACCCCGGAAAAGGGGGGAGGTACTTGTTTTTCAGAATTACCACATTATTTCATTTTCTTAAATCGAAGTATTGTTGATTTATATAATGTTTTGGTAGTTTCAGGTGTACAGCAAAGTGATTCAGTTCTTTCTATATATTCTTTCCCAGATTATTTCATTTTAGGTTATTACCAGATGTTGACTAGAGTTCCCTATTTTATTTCGCTATCCTGAGTGAGGGAGGCAGTTGAGCAAAATGTGCAGGATGGGACTGTCCGAGCTGAGGGATGACAATGTCCTGTTCCTTGACCTGGTTGGTATTTTTTCATACCTTGTCTATCTGGTTTCATGTGTTTTTCTGCATGTTACATTTTACAATGATTGGAAAAACCCTGCCTGCAACTCTGATCTTGCCTCTTCTGAACCCGCCTCTCTCCCTTCTGCCAGAGGAATGTCTTTTCTCTCCTCATTTTCTCCAGGCTCTTAATGCCTACTTACAACACAAACTGTCCCCGGCCCCCACCCTGCCCCAGTGACCAGTGATATCCAAGTTAGCAAATCAAATGAACTTGTCTCCTCCATGGAGGAGTCTTTGCTTTTGACCTTGCAGTTCTTTCCCCCTGAGCTTCCCCAGACTCTGCCCCCTCACCTGGTTCTGTCCTCTCTTCCTGTGACTTTCCAGTTCCTGATACACTGGCGCTCCCCGGGTTCCCTTCCCATGGTCTCATCCACGCCCTTGCCCACCTCTCTGCTAACAGCCCCCCAAAGTTCAGTGTCCCTTCCAGGCTCTGGTGCAGGTGTGCCTGAAGCTTCCTGCTTCATCTCCATCTTTATCTGAATGTTCGGTATCATCTGAGTTTCAAACAACAGGCCTCAAAATGAAGTCATTCTCTTCCTTGCTCCAACCTGATTCCTAGATTTTCTATCTCTGTAAAGGGAATCACTTCTAAGTTGACATCTCAAGCTAGAAATGTGGATGTGTCGTTCTCTTTAACCTGAGTACCAAGAGCTTCTATTATTATGTACACATTGTGCTAGGCTTGCTACTTTATGCCTCGCTGCCCCCTACTTCCAGATTCCTATTTTGAAAATTTCATGCCCTGAGTGGTATGTCAGGAGATGGAAACTTTGGGACATGATTAACTCAACAGGGCAGAGCCTTTGTGAATGGGGTTAGTGTCTTTATAAAAAAAGACCTCAGAGAGCTCCCTGGTATTTTTGTCTTTGTGAGGATGGGGGCCTCACCAGATACTGAATCTGCTGATGCCTTGATCTTGGACCTCCCAGTCTCCAGAACTGCGAGAAATACATTTCTGTTTATAAGCCACCCAGTTCAAGATACTGGGTTGGCCAAAAAGTTTGTTTGGGACTTTGTCGACAAAGGTTGGTATAGTCAAAGCTACAGTTTTTCCAGTAGTCATGAATGGATGTGAGAGTT
Organism: Capra hircus; assembly: GCF_001704415.2. Classification (NCBI taxonomy): domain Eukaryota; kingdom Metazoa; phylum Chordata; class Mammalia; order Artiodactyla; family Bovidae; genus Capra; species Capra hircus. The sequence goes on from NC_030815.1 coordinate 77,342,141, forward strand.
TGACCATAAAGAAGGCTAAGCATTGAAGAACTGATGCTTTTGAACTGTGGTGCCAGAGAAGCCTCTCGAGAGTCCTTTGGACTGCAAGGAAATCAAACTAGTCAATCCTAAAGGAAATCAACCCTGAATATTCATGGAAGGACCGAAGCTGAAGCTCCAATACTTTGACCACCTGATGCAAAGAGCTGACTCTTTGGAAAAGATCTTGATTCTGGGAAGGATTGAAGGCAGGGGAAGGGGGCGACAGAGGATGAGTTGCTTGGATAGCATCATCGACTCAATGGACATGAGTTTGAGCAAACTCCAGAAGATAGTTAAGACAGGGAGGCCTGGCATGCTGTAGTTCATAGGGTTGCAAAAAATCAGACAAGACTTAGCAGCTGAACAATAGCAAGCCACCTAGTCCGAGATATTGGGTTGGCCAAAAGGTTCGTTTGAGTTTTCCTGTAAGATTTTATGGGAAAAGCCTGAATGAACTTTTTGGCCAACACAGTATTTTGTTACAGCAGCCTGAGTGAATTAAGACCGTTTTTAAAGAAACCATATAGTACATACGTCATTTACGTATATTACAGAGGAAGTCGTGGAAATATTCACAGGCAGGGGAGCTCTTAATCCTCTCCCTGACAATCCCACTGCAGGGGGGCCTCTAATTAGTATTAATTAGTATTAATACTGTCACCCAGCATCAGTTTCCATTGCCTATAACCTGGTTCTGACCATCAGACTAACCTAACTGGTATCTCAACCACACACAAATCTCTTCCCATTTCTGTTCACCTTTAAGTAGTGCTGGAGTACTTTAATACTTTGATCATATAAATTTCGATCGTTTCCTTCTTGAACATCTGATGAGCACACATGGAGGCCACATGGTCTAACACCAGCCTCCCCCATTCCCTTCACCCCGCCAACTCCACATCCTCTCTACCCAGAGCACGCAGGCTCTTTCAGGCCCTGGGCCAGGGAACAGGCAGTTCTCTTTGTTTGAGATACTCTGTTCACAACCTTCCCTGTTTATCTGGGAAATCCTTGCCTACCCTTAAGCGACACCTGATGTTCTCTGAACATCTGTGACACAGAATAGTTTGTTATTCCCTGTTGAATTGGCTCTCTCCCTGGTGGTGGCCATATCTAGGGGGCAGTTAACAACCATGCTGAGTAAATAGGTGTCTCTGGAAATTCTTATTGAAGGTCTAGCACTGGACAGATAACCTGGTCAGCACTTGAACAATCTGCATCACTGGAGGCAGAGATGGTGAGGAGACATCTCACAGGTATCATAATCTTGTCTTCCAGTAGTTACCGCCACATAGTTCCTAGTCACTTCTCCACAATTTATTGACCCTAAAAGCGCAATCCTGCTTTTCTTTGTCTATACACTTCTCCACAATTTATCATCCTTTTAAAAAATTCTGAGTCTTACTGCTTCATTGGGATTTTTACTTTCTTTCTGTGAAATTTATGTTTACAGAAAATTAAAAATATTAATAAACTTTGTATGCCTTTTCTACTATTTAATCTCCCATTTGTCAGTTTAATTCACAGACCTTAGGAGCTGAATCTAAGACAGTAGAGGGAAGGATTTTCTCTCCCCTGCACTTACACCCTGTGAGATGAGCATGACTGTGATAAATACGCAGATGATGAAACTGAGGATCAGGGAAGTTACAATAACTTGCGGAAGACTCAGGACAACTCAGGGTTGGGTCAAAAGCTTTTACCTTCCTTGTTCCTTTCTTTGCTATTGCTTAAACATTTGTTTTGCTTGTGTATTGAAGTTAAAGCCTAGGGGATTTCTGACAACTGTTCACATGGCTTCGCAGGTTGAGTGTCAGCTTAGGAAAGGAAGCATACTTGGGAAGAGCCTTGAAAAATCCCTGTCCCAGACCCAGTCAGAAAGCCTGGTATTTTCTGGAGACAGTCTCCTGTGGCATATGGACCTGGGCCAAGCAGCATTACTCACTCAGTGAGTTTTGGTTGATGACATAAGACAGTTTGCAAAACCCAGCTGTGTGGGGCAGGTACCCAGGCCTGATCTGACAGAGGATTTAATACCTGGTTTAAGAAAAAGGAACTCTGATCTGAATAAACAATTTCTTCAAAGAGGACGTATACATGACCAACAGGTACACAAAAAAAAGTTCAACACCGCTAGTTATTAGAGAAATACAAATCATATCACCTCACACCAGTCATAATGGCAATCAGCAAAAAATCCACAAACAGCAAATGCTGGAGCGGGTGTGGAAAGAAGGGAGCCCTCCTACAGTGTTGGTGGAAATGTTAATTGGTACAGCCACTATGGAGAACAGTATGGAGGTTCCTTAAAAAACTAAAAATAGAGATACCATATGACCCGGCAATCTCACTGCTGGGCATATACTCATAAAAAAAAAAAAAAAAACATGATCCAAAAGTATCCATGCACCCCAGTGTTCACTGCAGCACCATTTATCAAAGCCAAGAAATGGAAGCAACCTAAATGTCCATTGACAGAGGGGTGGATAAAGAAGATGTGATGCATATACACAATGGAATAATACTTAGCCATTAAAAAGAATGAAACACTGCCATTTGCAGCAATATGGACGAAACTAGAGAGTGCCATTCTGAGTGAAGTAAGTCAGGCAGAGAAGGAGGAATATTGTATGACACCCCTTATATGTGGAATCAAAAAAGAAATTACACAAATGAACTTATTTACAAAACAAAGGGACTCACAGACTTAGAAAATGAGCTTACGGTTGCTGGGGGAAGGTATACTTAGGGAGTTTGGGAAGGTCAAGTACACACTGCTTCATTTAAAATGGATAACCAACAAGGATTGGAACTCTGCTCAATGTTATATGCCAGCTTGGGTGGGAGAGGGGGTTGAGGGATATTTAGGGCTGAGTCCCTTTGCTGTTCGCCTGAAACTACCACAATCTGGTTAATTTACTATATCCCAATACAAAATAAAAAGTTTGAAGTTTGGTGGGAAAAAAAAGAATACACATGTATACTTAAAGAAAGAGAGAGAGGAAGGAACTCTGAGGTGCTGACTACGTTCAGGATCTAGATTCTTCCCCATTCTTCCCCACTCACCAGTTCTTTGGGAAACTGTATGTAAATACTATATCCATGCCATATGAGCCCTAAACACAAGCAGGAGAGGAAAGTGTTGTTTTCAAGTGATAGGGCAGGTCAGGGATCAAAACAAGTTCAGTTAAGAGACTTTTCAGGTTTGTCAACCCAAGAAGGAAAGAATAATAGGCTTAAAGAGAACCATTAAGAACCTTATTGCATTACAATAAGACCTTCGCTTTAGTGAAGAAACTTGCCAGAAAGGCCAGGAAAGAACATTAATTACTTGGTCTTAAATATAAAACAAAAGCTCTGCTCACCTGAAAGCCACTGTTGCTGCAACCCTGGGCTGGGAGGGTCGCCACCCTCTGCAGCTCCACAGAGCTTTTCCTGCTCATGGCCTTGGGCTCCGGAGTCTTTTCGGACGTCTGGGCTGGAGATCCGCTGTACCTGTGAAATCAAACACAGCCTCTGCTGAAGTCAGAATGCCACCTGCTGTCATAGGCACCAGGCCATTGATTCAGTTTGGGAACTTTGATCTAAATCTCCTGGTTGGGGTGGGGCAGGAGTGGCGAGGGGCGGGGTGGACGCTTTCAGGGCAGGTCCACCTACCTTATTAATCCTTCTCATTATCCCCATTCCTGCCGGTCCATTTTCACTCAGGGAAGAAGACTCCTGTGGTGCTCAAAACTGAAAAGAACATTTTCTCTACAGTCTTGAGTGAAAGAATCTAATTTCTGTGCTAGTGTTGGGCACTGGGAGTGGTGAGTGGCAGGAAACATAAGGGCTGGCTATTACCAAGTGACCAGGATTCTGTGCTAGGTCTGTGTTCTAGACATTACATATGGTGGTCTTGATTTATCTTGAAACAAAGGAAAACTGAGGTGTCCCTGAACATCACCTCAGTTAATCTCAGAGTAACAAAAGTTAATGGTTTGCTCAGGGCCATTTGGCTAATGAATGGACAGTGAAAAGTCAAATTCAGGTCTGGGGGATTCCAAAGCCTTCTTACTCTACCCCTGCCAGCAAATAGGGTCGCTTCAAAAAATTCAACTCCTAGAGGGACTTCCCTGGTGGTCTAGTGTTTAAGACTTCTAAGTGTTTAAAAATGGTCTAGATCAAAATATCTTAAAAATAAATCCAGCTCCTAGAAATGCAAAGATGTAGCAGGTAAATGAAAAGTGACCAACTTAAAAGATTCTTTCCTCTATGAAATTTTTAGCTATGGGATTTTTTCCCCCCCCCAAAACAGCAATCTGCCCTAGTACGTTTAAAATGAACTATTGCGCATCTATTCATTATTATAATTATGAGGTCTGTGCGGAAATGTGAAAAATGTTTATGTTCAGTGAAAAACTAAAATGTATAAATTGAATGCTGTGTACAGTAGACAAAGAATGGAAGAAGATATCACATATTGCTGCTGCTGCTGCTGCTGCTAAGTCGTTTCAGTCGTGTCCGACTCTGTGTGACCCCAGAGACGGCAGCCCACCAGGCTCCCCCGTCCCTGGGATTCTCCAGGCAAGAACACTGGAGTGGGTTGCCATTTCCTTCTCCAATACATGAAAGTGAAAAGTGAAAATGAAGTCGCTCAGTTGTGTCTGACCCTCAGCGACCCCATGGACTGCAGCCCACCAGACTCCTCCATCCATGCGATTTGCCAGGCAAGAGTACTGGAGTGGGGTGCCATTGCCTTCTCTGTATCAAATATTACTAGTGGTTATTTCTGGGTTGTGGTTTTTTTTTTAATCCTCTGCATGTTTTATTTTATTTATTTATTGGGATTGCACTGGGTCTACATTGCTGCTTTCAGATTTTCTCTAACTGTGGTGAATGGGGGCTACTCATCCTTGTAGTTCACAGGCCTCAGTAATTGCAGCACATGGGCTCAGGAGCTGTGGTTCCCAGGCTCTTCAGTTCAGTCTCAGTAGTTATGGTGCATGGGCTTAGCTGTTCCATGGCACGTGGGATCTTCCTGGACCAGGGATCGAACATGTGACTCCTACATTGGCAGGCAGACTCTTATCCACTGTACCACCACTACCAGGGAAGTCCTGGGTTGTGGTTTTATGGGTGGTTGCTATTTCCTCTTTCATCCTTTGCTAAATTTTCTATAAAAGTGTGATTTACTATCATTATCATCATATTGAATATATGTATACACACATATGTGTATATATGAACACATATACATGTATACATATATACAATATGATGATATGAACATATATACACACGTGTGTGTGTGTATGTTAAGAGCTCATTGGACCTATACTGCCTGGGTTCAAATCCTGGCTCTGCTGCTCACTACAGAAAACTATAACTCAGCTCAAGATCTAAACCCAGCCTTCTGCCTGTCCTTAGGCAGCCCCAGAGCTAAGAATGGTTTCTAGATCTTAAAACAGTTGAAAAAATTGAAAGGATGAATATTTCATGACATACATAAACTATATGAAATTGAAATTTCAGTGTTCATAAATAAAATTTTGTTTGCACAGAAACATGCCTATTCATTTCTGTATTGTCTATGGCTGCTCAAGACTCAATCTAGTTTATAGTTGGAGAAGATCCTTATTCTCCAAAGAAAAAGAAAAACCTTCATTCTTCTGTTTATGGTTGTAATTGCAGGAATGTGATTCAAATGTCTTGACATTCTTACAGGTATTGTTATATGAAACTTTTAAAAGGCAACAACCCAGTATTTTCTCTTCCCCTAGGCTGTAGCCAGCATGTTTGAAAAGATACAAGCATATTTGAGAGCAGGTCACAGTACCAGCAAGATCACACTACAGTGTTGATTTAAAGGCACAATGACCTGTTTATTTCATTCTAAGGCAATACCAGCTAAAAGGAAAACTTGAGAGCTACTTAGGGCAAATTGCATGTACAAGCAGGATGCTAAAATGCAAAACTAGATAGTCATTTCCAGAGAAGTTTTAACTTAAAATGCTATCTATCTGAAACTTTTGGTTAAAAGCTTTTAGAAGTAATGAAAATTCTGACTTTCTTGGCAGCACAAGAATTAACTTGGGACTATTCATGGGACTATCACTTGATGGTACCTTGGTAGAAGTTATGGCTCATTTTAAACAATTTGGAGATAGACATTGTGATCGGAAAATGAGATGAAAGACCCTTGCAACTTTCCAAGACCGCATATTAAATCATTCCCCAGTTACGCAGAATCATTATTTGTAAGGAATAATCTGTGCCAAGGCCTGGGAAATTGTCTCTTAATTCCACTGCATCAGCTATTTTCATCGCTGCTGCTGCTGCTGCTGCTGCTAAGTCGCTTCAGTCGTGTCCGACTCTGTGCAACCCCATAGATGGGGGCCCACTGTCTCTGGGATTCTCCAGGCAAGAATACTGGAGTGGGTTGCAGGGTTCCTCAAACTCAATTTTAAACTTTGAAACCACTGCATATCAATCAAATCACTAGACTTTTTAATCAAGGGATCTATGTTCTATTCCATTCCGTAAAAGTTGGCTTTTAGACCCAAAACGATAGACTGTATATACAAATTCAAATATTAAAGAAAAACAAAGAACCTCCCAACCCCCTTCAAATTTATTAAAAATTTGCAAGTAAAAAATTATAAACACAAGATAGTAGATCTTGCTTCATGTACGTAGTTCTATAGTAAGATCATTCTTTTCCTTTTGGGGATATATTTCCAAAAAGAGTAAAATGAATTAAAAAAAATTGTCCATAACATTTCTCGCATGTTGAGAACAATGTATTACATGTTTCAGCATGATTTTTATCTGCTCCTGCTGTCATCCCTGGAAGGACATTTCACGTACTACAGATTAACATTTTTTTTTTTTAATACATCTTGAAGTAGTTTAGTAAACTAAAAATGTAATCCTGTGATGGCTACAAACCTTAGTCTAACCAACTTGAATTTTTGAGTTGGTTAGTTAGATTAAGAGAGAATCCAAGAGTGAGAAAAAGAAAAGCAATAATGTGTGTTTTACTTGGATTTCTCTTACCTTGGACGTGGGGTATCTCTTCACAGCTGCTCCAGGAAAGTGCAGCCGCTGCTCCTTACATTGGACGAGGCGTATCTCCTCACTGCCGCCCCTTCTGACCTTGAACGTGGAGTAGCTCCTCTTGGCCAGCACCTCCCTGCCGCCTCCCATGGCCTCGGGCATGGGGTAGCTCCTCTCAGCTGCTCCTGCACCGCCTTTGTAGATATGCAGATGACACACCCTTATTGCAAAAAGTGAAGAGGAACTAAAAAGCCTCTTGATGAAAGTGAAAGAGGAGAGTGAAAAAGTTGGCTCATAGCTCAACATTCAGAAAATGAAGATCATGGCATCTGGTCCCATCACTTCATGGGAAATAGATGGGGAAACAGTAGAAACAGTGTCAGACTTTATTTTTGGGGGCTGCAAAATCACTGCAGATGGTGACTGCAGCTATGAAATTAAAAGAAGCTTACTCTTTGGAAGGAAAGTTATGACCAACCTGGATAGCATACTGAAAAGCAGAGACATTCCTTTGCCAACAAAGGTCCGTCTAGTCAAGGCTGTGGTTTTTCCAGTGGTCATGTATGGATGTGAGAGTTAGACTGTGAAGAAGGCTGAGCACCGAAGAACTGATGCTTTTGAACTGTGAAGAAGATGCTTTTGAACTTGAGAAGACTTTTGAGAGTCCCTTGGACTGCAAGGAGATCCAACCAGTCCATTCTAAAGGAGATCAGTCCTGGGTGTTCATTGGAAAGACTGATGCTAAAGCTGAAACTTCAATATTTTGGCCACCCCATGTGAAGAGGTGACTCATTGGAAAAGAGTCTGACACTGGGAGGGATTGGGGGCAGGAGGAGAAGGGGACAACAGAGTATGAGATGGTTGCATGGCATCACTGACTCGATGGACATGAGTCTGAGTGAACTCCGAGAGTTGGTGATGGACAGGGAGGCCTGGCGTGCTGCAATTCATGGGGTTGCAAAGAGTCAGACATGACTGAGCGACTGAGCTGAACTGAATGTGTGTTTGAAATAGAAAATACTTTGAGATGTTTCTCCAACAAAATCATCTTTGAAGTTTGATTTTGCTTTTCAACACCCCCACTATAGAGCCGGTATAGGAAAGGCCCTGTGTAGAATCTGCTGCCTGGATAATGCCCACACATGATTTACAATTACTTGGCCTTATGGATCACTTTAGTTATAATCCTTAGACAGATGATCTTGGTACAATGGTGGGCCAGTAAAGCAAAAGGGAAGAGAACTAGCATCTGTTGATCATTGTCATGTACCTTTTAGGTACTTACAGTGCTTCCATTTCATCTTTGCAACAGCCCTACAAATGAGGTGCTAATAGCCCCATTTCACAGATGAAACACTTGAGGCTCAGGGGACGAAGTGACTTTTCCAAGAACATAACTAGTAAGTGGCAACATCGTGATTTGAGCCTAAGTGTCTGAAACCTAGACCTGTCAAGAGCTAAGTTCTGGAAGGAAATAAAGCCCAAGAGAAGCACAACTGAGTTAATACCCAAAAGTGTTCAGTCTACTAGTGGGAAAAGCAAACTACAACCAAGATGAATGGAAAAAGCTTAATAAAATGGAAAAAAGCTGAGTTTAATCCATCTGCATACTTCGAAATCCCCAGAAGATGTGCCAGTGCTTCACTGAGGTAATTCCTAAGAAGCCCCAAGAGTTGACCTGTCATATCTGATTCCACTGGAAGTGAATGTTTGGACCTGCAAATGACAGGAGGGCAGGGATGGTACCCACCTTAGTCTCTGTATTTAGCATCAGTTAGAGCAGAGCAGACTCAAGGCTGAATAGCTTGTCTATTGACCTAAGGAGGAAACTGGAAACCCCTGCATTCCCATTGTCCCAGGAATCTGTGTGAACTATATAACAAACTGAGAAGGAGGTTAGCGCCCATGGCTGGCCCTGCCCAAGAACCAGCACAGGGAGGAGGGTGAAATAAGCAGAATCTAGGGTGCATGTTTTAAGGGGCCATTCACCCTCAGTTAGTACAGGGTCAGGACCTGAGAGTGAGAGCCTTCTTAAATGTTGTACCCCAGACCCCATGCCCAGCTCACCCTACTCCTGGTCCTGCCACAAACAAGCCCTGAGTTTGTTTTGGATCAGTGTAAGGTAGCAGTTAAGCATGTAGGATCTGGGCTCAGTCTAGCTGCCAACCCAGGCTCTGCCTCTTACTAACGCTAACTAGCTGGAACCTCAGGCAAATTACTCACCAGAAACCTCTCTAAATATCTGTTGTTACCTGCAAAACGAGGTTCAGAGTTTTGCCTACCTTCTAACAGGCCTACTGGGAGAGTTTGATGGGGTACCACATGGAAAGTGTCTGGTGCATTGTAGGAAGAAGGCACACACTCAAGATTCCAGGGCAAATCTGCCAGCAGCTGCCCCAAAAGGCAACCCAGGGGAAACATTCTTCGTTCTTTTTCAGTGCACAAGGAAACAAGACACGGTTTGCAAGGCCATGGGAGGTGGTTTTGGATGGTCAGCTAAATAAGGCTGCTACTATAAAAAAAATATTGCAATCTGTGGAGAAGAGACCACTCAAATGTGTTTTCTTCACCATTTTGCAACTGTGATGGCAAGAATTATGAATGGATGCTAAAGTTAGTGGCTGGCAGAATTTGATGAGAAGGACATTTATGTGCTTCTTTGTGTCTCCCCACAAAGTATGTGTTAATCAAAGAAAAAGTAAGAGAAACTTTACAATGGGGAAACCTGGAGGACACCACCTTACCAAACAGTCACCAGAAATGGGGGAAAGTGACATTCTGTGCCTCCTGATATGAGCACTGAGCAGGACACCACATCACTTTTGTGGAATTATTGCCCCAAATGTATAACCTGAGTCTAACTGGGGCCAGTTGGGGGATGTTTTACAAAATAACTGGACTATATTTCTCAAAATTGTTATGTTTGTGGAAGACAAAGAAGACAGAGAGTCCATCTCAGATTACAGACTACCAAAGATGTTTGACAGATAAATGCAGTACATCATCCTGGAGTGAGTCCTGTACCAAGGGGGAGGCCTGTTATAAAGACCAACATAGGGACAACTGAGCACATTTGAATTTTGGTCATAGTAAGGTATAATCTTAAATTTCCTCATATTGATAATGATACTATGGTTATGTTAGAGAATGACCTCAGGAAATAGACTTTGGAATATGGAGGAATAAAGGGGTATGATGTCTATAATTTATTCCTTAGTGGTTCAGAGCAAAACGACACTCAAATGTATATGAGAGCTATTGAGGTATTATATAAAGCTAATGAGGTGTTACAAAATAAAAAGATACAAAAATATGTGAATTATTCATATATGCTAATTATAAATTTAACCTCTGTGTCATGTGTGTGGACAGGGACATTAATTTGAATATACATGTTTCCCTTTTACTTTTTTATTTTGCACAATAAAAACAACAACAATCAGTAACATACTGCTTTTCTTCAAATCTGTATGATTTTAAGAAATTGCTTTTTCTCCTGGAGAAATAGCTTATAGATGAAACAAATAGTATCAAATTGTGAAATCTGCGAACCTCAGAAGTCAATAGCGTGAAACCTACTCCCAGGGGCAGGGAAGAAAACAAGTGTCATGAGAGAAGAGGCAGGCAGGCATAAGGAGGGCAAGCTGGGGAAATGAATGTTTCCAATGCCACTGACTCAGAACACACAGTAGTTACACTTTTCCTTCTTCACTTTAAAGGGTGATTTGTGGTCTGTAGTCTGAAGAATGACTTCAAATGGCACATGAGCTGCTTTGAGGAGACATACAACAAGAAAGTTTCAAGAACAATAAGAATCACTCTAGAGGTCTAGGTCCCAGAAAGAACCCACAGTGAAAAGCAAAGTCAGAGAGCTAATGTCTTGCTGCTTCAGCCAACCACCTCCACTGGACCCATGAAGGAGTCTCAACAGCATTTGAGGGAGAGTTCAAATCAGCATATATATGGTGTCCTTACAAACCCTGTAGGGTTACTTTCCTGACCAGATGGTGACAGCACAGACAGAGATTTCCAAAGTTAAATAAGGTGGAAAATGAATTGGCTTCATAGCCTCCTTTTCTTCTAGTCTAACAACAGCTTTCCCCTCCTGACTCCCCACCCTCTGTTCCTGCAGGTACTTATTGCCTTATGCTTAAGGCAATGAAGCAGTGAACTTTGAAGTTCAAGAACCGGGCAGTCCTAAGGACAGGACGTCTGGAGGCCCAGGAGCGACATGCACTGTGTTCTCATAATGGCTGGGCCTGCCTTCAGTCCTGAGAACTTATCCCTGAAGTCAGTAAAGCTCATTTGCAAGCTTGATGACCACTCATTGTTCCGCGGGGATAGTATGACATGAAAACCTGAGGTTTTCAGTGTTGCACGGGTCTGAAATATCTGTGAGTTTAGAAAACAAAACCACAGTTGTTCCTGGCTGGGCTGGTGCCCCAACCCAGTCCTAGCACGGCAGTGCTGTGGCTTGGGCTCCCGCTGAGCTCTGAGACCCTGAGGAGGGTCAGCACTGGTACCACCATGGAGCTGGCACATGCAGCGGGAGCCCGGCACGACAGGGCTCAGTGATGGTGAGGCAGCCATGAATGAAGGACCGACTGCCTCCCTCCGCAGGAGGGAGCCGGGGGGTGGCTCGGAAGGCAGGATCTCAGAGCCATAGTGCAGGAGCTGACCTGGGAGGCCGAAGAGGAGGCGATCACTCCTCCTCTTCTTGATGGGATTGAAGGCCTCCTTCAGGCAGAACTGCTTGGTCTTTGTGAGGTTAACCTTGCAGATGGTAGGTGAATGAGGAGCCCAGTTTCACGGTGGACCAGGGCCTTTCCTTTCTTTCCCTGACATTCTGTGAAGCCTATGGCTTCTTGAAAGTGGGAGCTAATGTCAGACTTGGGACTGTCTTCTGCAGGGACCCCTTTGTAGTGTAGATGGGCTGGGCAGGCCTCGTAGATCTGTAGGAGACATTCAGTGGGGCTGTGAGATGCAGATTGGTGAGGATAACACACTTGGATGCATGGCAGGCGTTTCCAAGGTTGAGGAACAGAAGGACTGTAACAGGGCTGCCGTGTTCAACAGCTGGCCAATAGCTGATGTGAGCACTGGTTCCCACTCTGTCTATTGAGGGCTCTCTTACCTTCAACCTTGTCTTGTGAAATAAGTATTATGCCCATGCAATGCTCAGGATATTCCAGTTAAAAGGTCTCATATCCCCCTTTGAGGAAGTAGATCTGTGGGGCTGAGGCCAACAGACAGCCAGGTGTCACCAGAACATACAGTGCAACCCCCTCCCCCTGGCCTGGCTGCTCCCTGCCCCAGAAAACTCATATTTATTTGGCTGTGCCACACAGCTTTGCAGATTCTTATTTAGTTCCTTGATCAGGGATTTAACCTGCATCCTCAGCAGTGAAAGCATGCAGTCCTAACAACTGGACATCCGGAGAACTCAGAAACCCTAATTTCTATTTTTTACATCTCTGAAACTACGTTACTCCATGTATTTCCTGACCCCTCACCCCATGTGGTTAAATACAGATTCCAAACATATTTTACTATTCATGTGCAGAGCTGGGATGGACTTATTAACAACAGCAAAGATTCTGCTACTTAAAAAGATTAAGGTTTTTGGAATAGGGGTTTTCTTTTACATAACATATCTTTAAACCAGTAAAACTTGTCATTTCTAGGTCAAGTTATGTGACTTAGAATAATAGAGATGCCCCAAGTAATTGTCAGTTCAGTTCAGTTCAGTCACTCAGTTGTGTCCGACTCTTTGCCACCCCATGAATCGCAGCACGCCAGGTCTCCCTCCATCACCAACTCCCAGAGTTCACTCAGACTCACGTCCATCGAGTCAGTGATCCCATCCTGTCATCTCGTCCTCTGTTGTCCCCTTTTCCTCTTGCCCCCAATCCCTCCCAGCATCAGAGTCTTTTCCAATGAGTCAACACTTCACATGAGATAGCCAAAGTATTGGAGTTGCAGCTTCAGCATCATTCCCTCCAAAGAACAACCAGGGCTGATCTTCAGAATGGCTCGGTTGGATCTCCTAGCAGTCCAAGGGACTCTCAAGAGTTTTCTCCAAAACCACAGTTCAAATCATAAATTCTTCAGCGCTCAGCTTTCTTCACAGTCCAACTCTCACATCCATACATGACCACTGGAAAAACCATAGGCTTGACTAGACAGACCTTTGTTGGAAAAGCAATGTCTCTGCTTTTCAGTATGCTATCTAGGTTGGTCATAACTTTCCTTCCAAGGAGTAAGCATCTTTTAATTTCATGGCTACAATCACCATCTGCAGTGATTTTGGAGCCCCCTAAAATAAAGCCTGACACTGTTTCCACTGTTTTCCTTTCTATTTCCCATGAAGTGATGGGACCAGATGCCATGATCTTCGTTTTCTGAATGTCGAGCTTTAAGCCAACTTTTTCACTCTCCTCTTTCACTTTCATCAAGAGGCTTTTTAGCTCCTCTTCACCATAAGGGTGGTGTCATCTGCATATCTGAGGTTATTGAGATTTCTCCCGGCAATCTTGATTCCAGCTTGTGCTTCTTCCAGTCCAGCATTTCTCATGATGTACTCTGCATATAAGTTAAATAAGCAGGGTGACAATATACAGCCTTGACGTACTCCTTTTCCTATTTGGAACCAGTCTGTTGTTCCATGTCCAGTTCTAACTGTTGCTTCCTGACCTGCATATAGGTCTCTCAAGAGGCAGGTCAGGTGGTCTGGTATTCCCATCTCTTTCAGAATTTTCCACAGTTGATTGTGATCCACATAGTCAAAGGCTTTGGCATAGTCAATAAAGCAGAAGTAGATGTTTTTCTGGAACTCTCTTGCTTTTCCGATGATCAGCAGATGTTGACAATTTGATCTCTGGTTCCTCTGCCTTTTCTAAAATCAGCTTGAACATCTGGAAGTTCATGGTTCACATATTGCTGAAGCCTGGTTTGGAGAATTTTGAGCATTACTTTACTAGCGTGCGACATGAGTGCAATTGTGCGGTAGTTTGAGCATTCTTTGGCATTGCCTTTCTTTGGGATTGGAATGAAAACTGACCTTTTCCGGTCCTGTGGCCACTGCTGAGTTTTCCAAATTTGCTGGCATATTGAGTGCAGCACTTTGACAGCATCATCTTTCAGGATTTGAATTAGCTCAACTGGAATTCTACCACCTCCGCTAGCTTTGTTCGTAGTGATGTTTTCTAAGGCCCATTTGACTTCACATTCCAGGATGTCTGGCTCTAGGTGAGTGATCGCACCATCGTGATTATCTGGGTCATGAAGATCTTTTTTGTACAGTTCTTCTGTGTATTCTTGCCACCTCTTCTTAATATCTTCTGCTTCTGTTAGGTCCATACCATTTCTGTCCTTTATCGAGCCCATCTTTGCATGAAATGTTCCCTTGGTATCTCTAATTTTCTTGAAGAGATCTCTGGTCTTTCTCATTCTGTTGTTTTCCTCTGTTTCTTTGCACTGATCACTGAGGAAGGCTTTCTCATTTCTTCTTGCTATTCTTTGGAACTCTGCATTCAGGTGCTTATATCTTTCCTTTTATCCTCTGATTTTTGCTTCTCTTCTTTTCACAGCTATTTGTATGGCCTCCCCAGACAGCCATTTTGCTTTTTTGCATTTCTTTTCCATGGGGATGGTCTTGATCCCTGTCTCCTGTACAATGTCACAAACCTCCGTCCAGAGTTCATCAGGCACTCTATCTGTCAGTTCTAGGCCCTTAAATCTATTTCTCACTTCCACTGTATAATCATAAGAGATTTGATTTAGGTCATACCTGAATGGTCTAGTGGTCTTCCCCACTTTCTTCAATTTAAGTCTGAATTTGGCAACAAGGAGTTCATGACCCGAGCCACAGTCAGCTCCTGTTCTTGTTTTTGTTGACTGTATAGAGCTTCTCCATCTCTGGCTGCAAAGAATATAATCAATCTGATTTTGATTTTGACCATCTGGTGATGTCCATGTGTAGAGTCTTCTCTTGTGTTGTTAGAAGAGGGTGTTTGCTATGACCAGTGCATTTTCTTGGCAAAACTCTATTAGTCTTTGCCCTGTTTCATTCCGCATTCCAAGGCCAAATTTGCCTGTTAGGTCAGGTGTTTCTTGACTTCCTCCTTTTGCTCCAGTCCCCTATAATGAAAAGGACATCTTTTTTGGGTGTTAGTTCTAAAAGGTCTTGTAGGTCTTCATAAAACCGTTCAACTTCAGCTTCTTCAGCATTCCTGGTTGGGGCATAGACTCAGATTACTGTGATATTGAATGGTTTGCCTTGGAAAAGAGTAGAGGTCATTCTGTCATTTTTGAGATTGCATCCAAGTACTGCATTTTGGACTCTTTTGTTGACCATGATGGCTACTCCATTTCTTCTGAGGGATTCCTGCCCGCAGTAGTAGATATAATGGTCATTTGAGTTAAATTCACCCATTCTAGTCCATTTTAGTTTGCTGATTCCTAGAATGTCGACATTCACTCTTGCCATCTCCTGTTTGACCACTTCCAATTTGCCTTGATTCATGGACCTGACATTCCAGGTTCCTGTGCAATATTGCTCTTTACAGCATCGGACCTTGCTTTTATCACCAGTCACACCCACAACTGGGTATTGTTTTTGCTTTGGCTCCATCCCTTCATTCTTTCTGGAGTTATTTCTCCACTGATCTCCAGTAGCATGTTGGGCACCTACTGACCTGGGGAGTTCCTCTTTCAGTATCCTATCATTTTGCCTTTTCATACTGTTCATGGGGTTCTCAAGGCAAGAATACTGAAGTGGTTTGCCATTCCCTTCTCCAGTCGACCTCATTCTGTCAGACCTCTCCACCATGCCCGCCTGTCTTGGGTGGCCCCACAGGGCATGGCTTATTTTCATTGAGTTAGACAAGGCTGTGGTCCTCGTGTGATCAGATTGACTAGTTTTCTGTGATTATGGTTTCAGTGTGTCTGCCCTCTGATGCCCTCTTGCAACACCTACCGTCTTACTTGGGTTTCTCTTACCTTGGATGTGGGTGATATTGAACTTCAAAAATTTAAGGATGTACCCCCAAAGTTGTAAGTGGCCCTTAAAGTTGCTCTAATTCTAAAAGTAAATGTTTAAAACACACCTTGAGCTCATATTTTCAGCCTCATCCATCATTACCCAGTTATTTCACATTTTGGCAGAAGCCCGAGATAGTGTCAGGGCTCTTAGAGCAGCTGGTAGAACATCTGGAAGTTGCAGCATTATTTGGGAACACAGGGAAATACTGGTATTTAAGTCTGTTCAATCTACTGTGCAGGAAAGGATAATGTCCTACATATGTAGTGTAACACTCACAAACACAGAAAACTATGTAAAAATATGCAAGAAAACCTCTGTTTCTGAGTTTCTCTGTTAACTTTAGTTTCTTACTTACCAGTTGCTTTATTAGCATTCATTAGCCTGATTTAAGGGAGAAGGCAATGGTAACCCACTCCAGAATTCTTGCCTGGAAAATCCCATGGATGGAGGCACCTGTTGAATGCAGTCCATGGGGTTGCTGAGAGTCGGACACGACTGAGTGACTTCACTTTCACTTTTCACTTTCATGCATTGGAGAAGGAAATGGCTACCCTCTCCAGTGTTCTTGCCTGGAAAATCCCAGGGATGGGGGAGCCTTGTGGGCTGCCATCTATGGGGTTGCACAGAGTCAGACACGACTGAAGTGACTTAGCAGCAGCAGCTGCCGCCTGATTTAACAGTCATCAAAACCTGTCATTCTGGGTAGCTTTCACTCATTCACTCAATACAAATTTTAATTATGAAAAGAAAAAAAAAGATATCCTACTCCCAGTGTCTCTAGTGAGAATTGCAGGGACTGAGAAACTGTTCATCACTGTTCTGCCAGTGGAGGAACCCGGGAGGATGCCTGGCCCTCGTCTGCCTCATTTTGTTCTACTCTCTTCCTTGCTCACAAATCTGCCAGGGCTTTGCGGCTCTGTTCTGGCTTTGGAGCATTTTTTGCTTGAACCTGGAGCAGTCCCTGGACTGCTTCATTCTCACAGTTCGACTCTCAGCTCCTCAGGTGAGCTGCCTGGGGCCATCCAATCTTTTCGAAGGTGCTGACTGTCTCGGGTATCACAGGGCACAGGGCCTGGCCTGGAGGGAGTGCAGAGACAGCACAGCTATACAGGGGCTCGGAAGGCTTCTACATAGCATCTCCCTGAAAAGAACCAGACAGGTGCACCTATGACTTCTAGAAACAAGGACGTTTTTAAACCTGAGGTTGCATCTAAACATGATCTGAAAAGTAATCAAAGTTAAGACGATTTTAACATCCAAAAGGGCAATGTTTACTACAGTGGAACCATATCACGTCTACAAAAATTCATTAGTTCATAACCATTCTTAAAAAGAAAACTCTAGAAAAATCCCGTCATGCTTGTAACCACTGAAGTGAAGTGAAGTGAAGTTGCTCAGTCGTATCTGACTCTTTGAGACCCCATGGACTGTAGCCTACCAGGCTCCTATGTCCATGGGATTTTCCAGGCAATAGTCCTGGAGTGGATTGCCATTTCCTTCTCCAGGGGATCTTCCTGACCCAAGGATCGAACCCAGGTCTCCTGCATTGTAGACAGACGCTTAACTGTCTGAGCCACCAGGGAAGAATTCCTTACTGTGAAAGTTATGGAGAAAAGTAAGCATTTATATCATCCGATAGGAACAGCATTTCAAGGTAACAAAATAGCCCCAGTTGATGAGAAGCTACATTTTATACAATGCAAGTATAAGAGGAATGACAGGATTTGAAAAGCCTTATTAGGAGACCTCTTGAGCAAAGATGATCAGCTGGTCTTAAATAAGTGAGTGGACAGTAGGTGGGGTGCTGGATATTCTATGGAGCCAAGTTCATGGGACACAGGTGACGCACTGGCATGGGGCATAGTGAAACGGCAGAAGAAAGAGACCAGGCCCCAAAGAACTAAACAGACCTTTCTCCAAAGAAGACACACAGATGGCTAGCAAACACATGAAAAGATGCTCAACATCACTCGTTATCAGAGAAATGCAAATCAAAACCACAATGAGGTACCACTCCACGCCAGTCAGAATGGCTGCGATCCAAAAGTCTACAAGCAATAAATGCTGGAGAGGGTGTGGAGAAAAGGGAACCCACTTACACTGTTGGTGGGAATGCAAACTAGTACAGCCACTATGGAGAACACTGGAGATTTCTTAAAAAACTGGAAAGAGAACTGCTATCGACCCAGCAATCCCAGTGCTGGGCATACACACCGAGGAAACCAGAATTGAAAGAGACACGTGTACCCCAATGTTCATTGCAGCCCTGTTTATAATAGCCAGGACATGGAAGCAACCTAAATGTCCATCAGCAGATGAATGGATAAGAAAGCTGTGGTACATATACACAATGGAATATTACTCAGCCATTAAAAAGAATATTACTCAGTATTACTCAGTATTACTCAGCCATTCAAAAGAATTTGAATCAGTTCTAATGAGGTGGATGAAACTGGAGCCTATTATACAGAGTGAAGTAGGCCAGAAAGAAAAACACCAATACAGTATAATAATGTGTATATATTGAATTTGAAAGATGGTAACGATAACCCTATATGCGAAACAGAAAAAGAGACACAGATGTATAGACAGTCTTTTGGACTCTGTGGGAGAAGGTGAGGGTGGGATGACCTGACAGAATAGCATTGAAACATGTATATTATCATATGTGAAACAGATCACCAGTCCAGGTTCGATGCATGAGACAGGGTGCTCAGGGCTGGTGCACTGGGATCACCCAGAGGGATGGGATGGGGAGGGAGGTGGGAGGAGGGTTCAGGATGGGGAACACATGTACACCCATGGCTGATTCATATCAATGTATGGCAAAACCCACTACAATATTGTAAAGTGATTAGCCTCCAACTAAAATAAATAAATTTTAAAAAATAAAAAAAAAAAAAGATCAGGCCAATCTCAGTCCAAATGGACAATTTGTTTTAAGTGGGTACACCAGATATTATGAACTTCTGAAGTGGGACAATGTGAAGTACACAACATTTCTATTTTTGCATATGGATGTCTTAGTGTCACTTTTCTTAAAAGCTCTAAAGTTAGGTTGTTGTTTAGTTGCTAAAACAGAAGCCGCCTCTTTTGCCACCCCATGGACTGTAGCCTGCTAGACTCCTCTGCCCATGGGATTTCCCAGGCAAGAATACTGCAGTAAGTTGCCATTCCCTACTCCAGGGGATCTTCCCGACCTAGGGGTCGAACCTGTGTCTCCTGCATTGGGAGGCAGATTCTTTACCACTGAGCCACCTGGAAGCCCTAAAGTTAGATTACCTGGTTCTAACCCAAATTTCCCTCTTCAAGGCTGAGTTCTTGAGCGATTAGGCTGTCCCTCAGAGACACAATTTCTTAGACCTCTTAGGGTTTTTGAGGACCTAATAATAATATTTGTGAAATTGTTGGACCAGAGCCTGACACTTTCAGGACTCAATAAATTAGCTATTCTTGTTGTATTTTCTGTATATGTCTGTGTACAATCTCCCCTCTCCTGTCCTCATCCCAATCCAGCCCATGAGATTCTAGACTTCCAGTTGTGTAAGTTTCAGTTCAGTTCAGTCGCTCAGTTGTGTCCGACTCTTTGCGACCCCATGAATCACAGCACGCCAGGCCTCCCTATCCATCACCAACTCTTGGAGTTCACTCAGACTCACATCCATTGAGTCCGTGATGCCATCCAGTCATCTCATCCTCTGTCGTTCCCTTCTCCTCTTGCCCCCAATCCCTCCCAGCATCAGAGTCTTTTCGAATGAGTCAACTCTTCACATGAGGTGGCCAAAGTACTGGAGCTTCAGCTTTAGCATCATTCCTTCGAAAGAAATCCCAGGGTTGATCTCCTTCAGAATGGACTGGTTGGATCTCCATGCAGTCCAAGGGACTCCCAAGAGTCTTCTCCAACATCACAGTTCAAAAGTATCAATTCTTCCACGCTCAGCCTTCTTCACAGTCCGACTCTCACATCCATCCATGACTACTGGAAAAACCATAGCCTTGACTAGACAGACCTTAGTCAGCAAAGTAATGTCTCTGCTTTTCAATATGCTATCTAGGTTGGTCATCACTTTTCTTCCAAGGAGTAAGCGTCTTTTAATTTCATGGCTGCAATCACCATCTGCAGTGATTTTGGAGCCCAGAAAAATAAAGTCTGCCACTGTGTTCCACTGTTTCCTCACTGATTTCCCATGAAGTGATGGGACCAGATGCCATGATCTTAGTTTTCTGAATGTTGAGCTTTAAGCCAACTTTTTCACTCTCCTCTTTCACTTTCATCAAGAGGCTTTTTAGCTCCTCTTCACTTTCTGCCATAAGGGTGGTGTCATCTGCATATCTAAGGTTATTGAGATTTCTCCCGGCAATCTTGATTCCAGCTTGTGTTTCTTCCAGTCCAGCGTTTCTCATGATGTACTCTGCAATAAGTTAAATAAGCAGGGTGACAATATACAGCCTTGACGTACTCCTTTTCCTATTGGGAACCAGTCTGTTGTTCCATGTGCAGTTCTAACTGTTGCTTCCTGACCTGCATACAGATTTCTCAAGAGGCAGGTCAGGTGGTCTGGTATTCCCATCTCTCTCAGAATTTTCTAGAACCCATTAAAGTGTCAGGACCCAAGTTCCAGACTCTTCCATTAATAATCTCCTTGTAGAACCTGAGTGAGTCAGTTGCTCAGAGACTCTGACTCTCGATTTTCTCACCATGAGCCTGGGAACAGAGGCGGGCAGGGTGGAGGGGACCTTAAATGTGTGCCATGTGGGGAGAAAGATGACACAAAACAGGGGATTAAGATGTTGTTCTGCATGATTGTGATTTAAAACCTGGGACACATGCGTGTAAGATAAAAGTGATGTTTCCCTGTCAGTGGGCAGCACACTGGTCTTATTTTTCTTAACATTTTCTAAAATAAAACTGAGGGCTGCCTGGATTCTACTCTTTTCAGGATTTAGTGAACAAATATTTGTTTACTAAATCTTTTAAATCTGTTATGATCATAATTCTTGTTCCAGAATAAAAATTCCATGGCACTGTCACTTAACAAAACAGTAAAATGTACTTATTGACCACACCAATTACCCGCTTGCCTGATAGACCGTAAGCTCTGTTACGGCAGAGACCTTGGTTTTTGTTCATTGATGCAACTCCAGGACCTATAACAGTGCCTCAGATATAGTAAATATTTGATAAATATTAGTTTAATTGTTCAAAAATCCTTACAAAGTTATCAGCTTGGATATTGAATGTTTCTGTAAAACATGGGGCTCAGGTTCTGTGAAAGGGCTACATTTACTTGTCTCCATTCAGGGTTGATTTGAGTCAGGGAAACGTCGAAGTTGAGCAAGGACTTTGTAAATACGTGCAGTGCCTGTCACTAGCCATAGCAGACTGGGTTTTCCCCATGACTCTCTCTGTGCAGTTTAGTCACAGGAAATAAATAGGAATTCAGATTCCAATCCCCGCCTCTCTTTGTTCCTCCTAAACGAGGGCAGCTGATTACAAAGGAGCCTGTCAGTGCTGAGGTCTCCGTGTCCCAGAGTTGGGTGAGGAGGTGATCAGGGAGTGGAGACTGAGTACAGCCTTGGCAAACAGCAGAGACAGGGCAATGGGTGCCCCAGGCAGAATTGCTTTGCCCCCCAGTGAACCATGGTGGAACATCTTCCCTGTCCAGGCCTATAGAATCACAAGGACCTCAGAAGTTAAACACCATGCCCCAGGTCACAGAGCTAGAACCTGCTAGAGCCAGACAACCCAATCTATGCTGTCTGCCTTGAAGACTTGAGATTTCCCCACTGTTCCTCTTCTGCTTTTGGCATCTCCAGTTCCTAAACATTTATTGAGAGCCTGTCATGAACTAGACACTATTCTAGACACTGAAGTGTTATCAGTGAACGAAACAAAGATCCCCGTCTTAATTTGTGGGGCCTACAACCAAGAGAAGGACCCAGAGACCAAGCCAAGAATTTTGCCTTGAGCTCTTGCCTTAGGGGCAGAGACAGAAGCCAACTTCTGTAAAGGCACTCTTTGCTTCTCCCCTGTCCAATCTGAATATTCTGCACATAATCTGGATGTGAAAGTTGGACTAGAAAGAAGACTGAACACCGAAGAATTGATACTTTTGAATTGCGGTGTTGGAGAAGTCTCTTGAGAGTCCCTTGGACTGCAAGGAGATCAAACCAGTCAATCCTAAAGGAAATCAGTCCTGAATATTCATTGGGATGACTGTTGCTGAAGCAGAAGCTCCAATACTTTGGCCACCTGATGTGAAGAGCTGACTCACTGGAAAAGAGGGCAAGAGGAGTAGTGGGCAACAGAGGATGAAATGGTTAGATGGCATCATCGACCCAATGGACATGAGTTTGAGCAAACTCTGGGAGACAGTGTAGGACACGGATGCCTGGCGTGCTGCAGCTCACAGGATTGAAAAGAGTCAGACACAACTTAGGCACTAAACAACAATAACCATCTGGCTTCAGCATTAAAACTGAAGCCTCATTAGTTCTTGTAGCTCCGTGTAGGTTTTATCTCAATCCCTGGTTCAAGAACGGTAATCTAAGCAAAAGTAAACAAGAGTATCAATAACCTCAGATATGCAGATGACACCACTCTTATGGCAGAAAGTGAGGAGGAGCTAAAAAGCCTCTTGATGAAAGTGAAAGAGGAGAGTGAAAAAGTTGGCTCAACATTCAGAAAACAAAGATCATGACATCCGGTCCCATCACTTCATGGGAAATAGATGGGGAAACAGTAGAAACAATGTCCAGACTTTATTTTTCTGGGCTCCAAAATCACTGCAGATGGTGATTGCAGCCATGAAATTAAAAGACGCTTACTCCTTGGAAGAAAAGTGATGACCAACCTAGATAGCATATTCAAAAGCAGAGACATTACTTTGCCAACTAAGGTCTGTCTAGTCAAGGCTATAGTTTTTCCAGTAGTCATGGATGGATGTGAGAGTCGGACTGTGAAGAAGGCTGAGCTCTGAAGAATTGATGCTTTTGAACTGTGATGTTGGAGAAGACTCTTGAGAGTCCCTTGGACTGCAAGGAGATCCAACCAGTCCATTCTGAAGGAGATCAACCCTGGGATTTCTTTCGAAGGAATGATGCTAAAGCTGAAGCTCCAGTACTTTGGCCACCTCATGTGAAGAGTTGACTCATTCGAAAAGACTCTGATGCTGGGAGGGATTAGGGGCAGGAGGAGAAGGGGACGACAGAGGATGAGATGGCTGGATGGCATCACGGACTCAATGGACATGAGTCTGAGTGAACTCTGGGAGATGGTGATGGACAGGGAGGCCTGGCGTGCTGCAATTCATGGGGTCACAAAGAGTCAGACACAACTGAGCGACTGAAATGAACTGAACTGTACTGACAAGGGAGCTGACTGTGGCTCAGATCATGAACTCCTTATTGTCAAATTCAGACCTAAATTGAAGAAAGTGGGGAAGACCACTAGACCATTCAGGTAGGACCTAAATCAAATCTCTTATGATTATACAGTGGAAGTGAGAAATAGATTTAAGGGACTAGATCTGATAGACAGAGTGCCTGATGAACTCTGGACGGAGGTTTGTGACATTGTACAGGAGACAGGGATCAAGACCATCCCCATGGAAAAGAAATGCAAAAAAGCAAAATGGCTGTCTGGGGAGGCCATACAAATAGCTGTGAAAAGAAGAGAAGCAAAAATTAGAGGATAAAAGGAAAGATATAAGCATCTGAACGCAGAGTTCCAAAGAATAGCAAGAAGAGATAAGAAAGCCTTCCTCAGTGATCAGTGCAAAGAAACAGAGGAAAACAACAGAATGGGAAAGACCAGAGATCTCTTCAAGAAAATTAGAGATACCAAGGGAACATTTCATGCAAAGATGGGCTTGATAAAGGACAGAAATGGTATGGACCTAACAGAAGCAGAAGATATTAAGAAGAGGTGGCAAGAATACACAGAAGAACTATACAAAAAAGATCTTCACGACCCAGATAATCACGATGGTGTGATCACTCACCTAGAGCCAGACATCCTGGAATGTGAAGTCAAGTGGGGCTTACAAAGTATCACTACGAACAAAGCTAGTGGAGGAGATGGAATTCCCATTGAGCTATTTCAAATCCTGAAAGATGATGCTGTCAAAGTGCTGCACTCAATATGCCAGCAAATTTGGAAAACTCAGCAGTGGCCACAGGACTGGAAAAGGTCAGTTTTCATTCCAATCCCAAAGAAAGGCAATGCCAAAGAATGCTCAAACTACTGCACAGTTGCACTCATGTCACACGCTAGTAAAGTAATGCTCAAAATTCTCCAAGCCAGGCTTCAGCAATATGTGAACCATGAACTTCCAGATGTTCAAGCTGATTTTAGAAAAGGCAGAGAAACCACAGATCAAATTGTCAACATCTGCTGGATCATTGAAAAAGCAAGAGAGTTCCAGAAAAACATCTACTTCTGGTTTATTGACTGTGTCAAAGCCTTTGACTGTGTGGATCACAATAAACTGTGGAAACTCTGAAAGAGATGGGAATACTAGACCACCTGACCTGCCTCTTGAGAAACCTATATGCAGGTCAGGAAGCAACAGTTAGAACTGGACATGGAACAACAGACTGGTTCCAAATAGGAAAAGGAGTACGTCAAGGCTGTATATTGTCACCCTGCTTATTTAACTTCTATGCAGAGTACATCATGAGAAACGCTGGGCTGGAAGAAGCACAAGCTGGAATCAAGATTGCCGGGAGAAATCTCAATAACCTCAGATATGCAGATGACACCACCCTTATGGCAGAAAGTGAAGAGGAGCTAAAAAGCCTCCTGATGAAAGTGAAAGAGGAGAGTGAAAAAGTTGGCTTAAAGCTCAACATTCAGAAAATGAAGATCATGGCATCTGGTCCCATCACTTCATGGGAAATAGATGGGGAAACAGTGGAAACAATGTCAGACTTTATTTTAGGGGGCTCCAAAATCACTGCAGATGGTGATTGCAGCCATGAAATTAAAAGATGCTTACTCCTTGGAAGGAAAGTTATGACCAACCTAGATAGCATATTCAAAACAGAGGTATTACTTTGCCAACAAATGTCCGTCTAGTCAAGCCTACGGTTTTTCCAGTGGTCATGTATGGATGTGAGAGCTGGACTGTGAAGAAAGCTGAGCTCCGAAGAACTGATGCTTTTGAGCTGTGGTGCTGGAGAAGACTCTTGAGAGTCCCTTGGACTGCAAGGAGATCCAGCCAGTCCATCCTAAAGGAGATCAGTCCTGGTTGTTCATTGGAAGGACTGATTCTAAAGCTGAAACTTCAATACTTTGGCCACCCCATGTGAAGAGGTGACTCATTGGAAAAGAGTCTGATGCTGGGAGGGATTGGGGGGCAGGAGGAGATGGGGACAACAGAGGATGAGATGGTTGCATGGCATCACTGACTCGATGGACATGAGTTTGAGTGAACTCCAGGAGTTGGTGATGGATATGGAGACATGGTGTGGTGTGATTCATGGGGTCGCAAATAGTTAGACATGACTGAGCAACTGAACTGACTGACTGAAACAGTGTAGGGTTTTTTAGTGGGGAGGTTTTGAAGTCTAGAGTTCCTTAAACAGGTAGGAAACAGGTAATAATAGAGGACATTGGTTTACTTCAAAGTGCCTGTGGCACCACTACAGATCAGATTGGAATGATAGCATTAAATTTATGACAGTAACTGTCTCAGAGCAAGACAAGCAAGGCTGGTCAGTGGCTGTGGGGACCCTTGACAACAGAGTTGGCTATCTGTGTGCATTATTTGGGTTCTTTAACAAAGAAATGTTATAAAGCAAATTGGATTGAAAGTTGTTAGTTTTGCTTGGTGGGGACATGGTTGTTGTTTATTCTACTCTTGCAATTTCTGGGTGGTGAGTATTTAGGTTAGAACAAGGTGGTCGTGGTTAACAACCAGATTATCTGGGCTCATTTCTAGCTCTGTCACCTATCGACTCAGCCTGTCTTTCTTTATTCATGTTATAAAGATTGACTGAATTGGTAAGAAAAGCATTTCAGCTAATGGTTGAACTATCGTAGAAGTATTAACTGTGCTGTTCTTATAGCTAAGAATATAGATATAAATAATTATAAATTGATCAACTAAAATGATACATAGGATTTTCTAAGTGCACAGAAAGTTTGCAATCTTCATCAAAGAAGTTCTGCTAAGGCCCCAAGACTCCTGTGAAGTCTGACTCCTGTGGATCTCCTGATCCACTTCATATTATCAGGAGATCCAGATGATGAGTAAGAAGTGGAGACAAACTCTGAAGTGTGGGTGCTCAGGCATTTGTTTGAGTCCACACAGTGACACCCAATAACAAAGGGACTTTCCATATGGTTCTGAGAAGAATTAGTAATTCATAAACAGGAAGCATTAATTCCAAGAACCAAGGCACAAGGCTGTTTTTTCACACTCTTCTGTACAATAAGGTTTTTTCTTTCTTCTTCTTTTTTTTTTTTTAAGTTTTCTGTTGCTCTTTCATCCATTTCCAATTATAACCTCCATGTGCAATGGATTAGCCTCACTGCAGATGTGGGTTATTTTAAATGCATGTATATTTTTAAAGCTGAGTAATAATTTTTTTATCCTTTAATTAAAGCCAAACACATTTCTGCTCTCTTTGCTGACAGGAAACTGTCATATCTTACGTGTCTATTGTCTCTAAGTGAAATGACTTTACCCAACAAGTTTATTAATTTCTGATTTCATGTGTAAAATAGAAAATAACTCAAATTTTAGTCTCTAAAGGAAAAAAAAATGTGAACCCATGTGTGGCTGTTAGCGTAATGGACACCATCTTGGGCCCAAATAATCCTCCCTATCTTTCTGCTGATCTTACCCAGAAATGTGCTGTGCAGTGAATCACTTCTCTGTTGTCAATGGCTTTGTAGATAATAGATATTGTTTATTAATCATCAGGACCAGGTGGCTTTTATGCTCTGATAGTCCCCTAACAAAGATGAAGACCTTTGAGAATGTATTCCTGGCACGTATGAGACTAGTTACCCATTCAATTATCTTGACTCAAAAACACACACCCTATTTCCAAGCCCTTACCCTCATTGTTGTTTTTAGTCACTAAATCGTGTCTGACCCTTTTGTGACCCCACAGACCATTTCTGTCCATGGGATCTCCTAGGCAAGAACACTGGAGCAGGTTGTCATTTCCTCCTCTTCCAGGGTATCTTCCGGACCCAAGAATTGAACCCCGTGTCTCCTGCATCTTCTGCACTGGCAGGTAGATTCTTTACCACTGAGCCACC
This sequence comes from Capra hircus, assembly GCF_001704415.2. Lineage (NCBI taxonomy): Eukaryota > Metazoa > Chordata > Mammalia > Artiodactyla > Bovidae > Capra > Capra hircus. The sequence goes on from NC_030815.1 coordinate 77,369,518, forward strand.
AGGGAAGCCCCCTTACCCCCATCCCTGAGGTTAGCTATAAAGTTGTCTCAATGGCCCCTGGGGGTGTGGAGTGCACCTGTGAATGCTTCTAGGTCATGGTCCACCCAACCCCACCTAAACTTACCACTGATTATATGGTTTAAAGATACCTTTCCAGTTGGGTGAGCTCTTTTCATTCCCTCCATCCTCCAACAATCCACATAGACCAACTCACAATTCTCTTTGTTCATTTTATTTTTCTTCTCTACTCACTGCCCTCTCAGATCTCCTCACTCTTTCCTCAAAATGTTCTATTCTTAGGCCCAACTTTCATTTCTCAAGAGACGAACTGTCTAGATAAATATCTAGGCTACTGGTTGTTTGTCACTGGTAAAAGCATTTCAGATGTGCAGGGCACTCAATGCCCTGTGGATAATGACCTCAGATCTGAACAGACCCTTAATGAAAGAAATGGTTACACTCCTTAAATCCATTTCCTCTGCAGGTCACTTCTTCACATCTTGACCCTGATCACACTATAGGAGCCTCATCCAATGAGGTCACCAGTGACTCCTCCTCTCTGCAAATCCATAAGCCCTGGGCAATCCTTACTGTGTTGCTGAATCTTGGCCCACTTTGGTTGTGGTTACCCTGCACTTCCGCTGCCCTTTCCTGGTACTCCTCCTCCCTTGGCCACTCCCTCTTAGTTGCCTTTGTCACTTCCCTTCCTCCACCCACCCAATTCTGTGGGGAATTATTGTCCCCAGGGCTTCTGCCACAGATGTATGATTTACTGATTTACAGACTTTATGAATGGAATCTCTAGAAGTCATCCAAACACTCTGCATGCAAGTTGTGATATGGTGATTTATAGTAACACATACATAGTTGGTCCCCCTTTCCGAGCACAGAGCTCCTGAAACTCTTGTAAATTCCTAAACATGAAGAGCATCTTTTGTTCTACTGAGGCAACTCTGGGTGGGCTCCTGGGTGGCTCCAGGATGAAGGCTGGTTGCCAGAAAGATCAAGCCATGGAGACTCTTGGGATTTTTCTAATTAATCCAACCTGATAAAAGTGCCATGGGAACCTGTACTGATCAGAAGCACAGGTGACATCATGGACTCGTGATTGGCATCTGAGATGGGAGGGTGGGAGGTCTTGAAGGACTGAGCCCTTAACCTATGGGATTTGATGCTGTCTCCAGGTAGACAGTATCAGAATTGAGTTAAACTGTAGGACAGTTTAACAGAAGTGTTATGAGAATGGTCCTTGTGTGAGAATCAGGGAAAAACACAGGAGGATTTTGCTTATGCACACATCCGCACATGCAGTTCTGGAGAAAGCATCTTGAGCTTTCAGTATCATTCTTAAAGATCCATAATCCCATAAGAACTAGTGGAGAGAGAGAGAAGGAGGATATGAAGAACCTGCGTCTCTTATGTCTCTTACATTGGCAGGCAGGTTCATTACCACTAGTTCCACCTGTGAAGCCCCCAAAGGAAGCAAAGAAAGTCCAAACTTGCAGAAGGCAGATGCTCCACACCCATATTTGGAATCATCTCCACTTGGCTGTCTCATAGGCACTACCATCTCAGTGTGACCAACCCTGAAACCAACCACCCAAACAGGTTCCCTTTCCCGTCTCCTTTCATCTATCTGTATGTGGCACTGCCATTCACCCTGCTTCCCAAGTCAGAACTTTGGGGGAAAGTTTATTCTCACTTACACTCAATCACCTTTAGTACCTGCTCAGTTCAATCACCTCCTCTCACCTGAAGTATAGCCATAACTTTTTACTAACTTCTTGCCTCTAGTTCTTTTCTATAATAGTTTATCTTCATGTGACTGCACAAGAAGTATTTCACATGTGACATTTCATCCAGTATTCCACAACGGCTCCCCACTGCTCACAGGGGAAATAAAACACCTAAGCCAAATAGGTAAAGTCTTGGTCCTTGGCCTCCCGCCCCCCCCCCCCCCGCCCCCGAAGGGATTGTCTTTCATCTCTCAACAACAATGTGATCAGCCAGGCTGAACTCCTTGAGGTCATGCTGCAGGTCCTTTGAGGTCATGCTTTGCACATGTGATTCCTCTGTATGGAACATCACCCCTGCACCCTCACTTCCTCATTTACTGTCCACTTGTAATTCACAAGGCAAAACTCACCCCGCACTTCAAGCCTCTCCCCTTCAGGGACCTCCTCCTTCGTGATGCCTTTTTGGCTTCCCCAGGTGACATGGGCCAGGCTTCTGGGATCCACCTACTCTCAGGTACACCCACCTACTTAGCCACCTCCAACTTTCACACCCCTCTTATACTGTGCTTTCATTTTACACTGCATTGACTTTCAGCATCGTTAATGATTTGCACAAGGCAGCATACTTGCTCTATGTATAGAGAATCAAAGCAAGATCAATGGAAGGAAGAAAAATTTAGATGCAGAGAGCTGGGCAACCAATTACTCTAAGCAAAAAGGGAGTAAAATGTAGTCCAGTGGTTAAGAATTCACCTACCAGTGCAGTGGACACAGGTTCAATCCGTGGTCAGGGAACTAAGATCCTGCATGCTATAGAGCAACTAAGCCCACAGGCCACACCTGGAGAGTCATGTGCTGCAATGAAAGATCCCATATGACACAACAAAGATCCTGCCTGCCACAATTTAAGACCTGACACAGCCAAATAAATATTTTTTAACATTAAAAAAAGAAGTGAAGGGGCTATATGGAGAATTTTAAAACTCACATGTGGAGTTTGCTTAATTTCATTTTGTACCACTGATTTCTGTTACATATTTATTTGAGGCTGTGAGGATTAAACAAGATTAGAAAAGTGGTATTGTATCCAGAGCTAAATGCACTTTGCAGTGATTATCTACTTTTCTTAAATCTTTTGCTAGTCTCTGAAATCCTTGAATGCTAAGGCTGTGTCTTTTCAGATGTTTCTCCTCTGAGCCTAGCAGTAGGCAGAGACCTCCACAAGTTCTCCATCAATGGGAGGTGGGACTGCCTCTTACTATTAAGGATTGAGTGAGTTTTTTGAATGAATATGCAAAATAATGAACCAGAAAGGAGACATTTTCTAATAATTCTTATAGAGATCATTCATCATGCCTTTAGTAAGCAGGGTGTCTAGCAGGCACTAGATACAAGCAATGAGCCAATCAGGGGCTCCAGGTCAGCCTGGCTCACAGGTCTGCGGGAGGCTGTGAATGTGGCCCAGAGTGGGCATGTCCTGCTGGGCGTGGTCTGTGAAGCAGGCTGGGTGGGTGGTACCTGGGCATTAAGTGAGTTTTTTGGACACCCCATAAGCCCTTAGAAGGGGATAGGGGAAGACTTGCAGACTCAACATGTTTAGAAGTCAGATCCTTGTGATTCAGGAGAGACAAGCAGTTTCTGTTATGCTCCGAGCCCGTATCTCCGAACCGACCGAGAGAGAGAGCAAGTCCACCACGGTAACGCAAGGGCAAGAAGGGAGTTTATTTCTAGCGCGCTAGGGCCCAAGTCTCATCCCACACAAGGGAATCCGACAAGAGCCCCGAACAAAGGAGTATGGCGGCTTATATACAGGCAGTTCTTTGCCTCAGTTACAGGAGTAGCTGGCATTACATGATTGGCCAGGCAGGATGAGTGCATATCCTGTCTCTTTCTGGTAAACATGACTCAGGTCCCAGAGCCCGTCGTTTGGTCCCTAACAGTTTCCTGTGGTGCAGGAGGCAGGGGAACATGGCAGTGTAGAAAACAGGCTTCAGCCCCTCACCAGCTGGGTGACCCTGGCTCCTCACCCTCTATCTTGGGTGGGTTAAAGGGCTTTAAAAGAACATAGGCAATAAGTGGTACTTGTTCCTGTGTTGAAATCTTGAACACATCATTGATAAATATCCGACCAAACCACTCTACCAAAAAAACCCAAAAAAAACCCTCCTGGCCAAACCCAAGAGTCTTTCCATAAGTCTCATTCTCCTTAAGTTATCTGCCCCTGGCTCTGTTGATGGCACTACACTTTCCTTGACCTTCTCTCCAGCCTGATTCTCTTCATTCCAATTGCTACTGTCCTTCTGCTTCCCCTGGGGCGGGAATGATTGCTTCTTTAGATGTCATCTTTCTCTAGATTCCCAGTTCGCCCCTGCCCCTACCTTTGTGACACTTTCGAAATCAGTGTCTCTAACCTGTGCTTTCATCCTAACCCTGTTCTGATCTCCATGTGTCACCTTTCTGTTCCAAGATTGCTCCTCTGTTATAAAGCATAATTGACCCCATGCCCTCTAATACGTCTTCCAACTCTTGACTTCGGTTTGGGGCAGCCAAACAGAACAGATAAACATTTTAAAAATTCACATTTCATAAGATCCAACATTACATGTGTGAGAATCTGTCTTACAGAAATACACAAATCTTAAAGGATAGATGGTCAAATGTATTCATGATGACTTATTAAGAGAAAAACATTAGAATGGTTTATAGGAGAAATGGTGAATTATGGTATTTCATGCCATGAGAGAATAAATAGAAGTTAGAATAAGACATGTCTATAAGGACTTATGATATAAAAGGATTCTGCAGAGTATGGTGAAAAAAAAAGTGAGTTGCAGAACTTTATATGTGTACTGTTATCCCATTTGTGGATGTGTTTGGGAGGAAGGGCTTCAGCAATACGTGAACCGTGAACTTCCAGATGTTCAAGCTGGTTTTAGAAAAGGCAAAGGAACCAGAGATCAAATTGCCAAAATCCGCTGGATTATCAAAAAAGCCAGAGAGTTCCAGGAAAACATCTATTTCTGCTTTATTGACTACACCAAAGCCTTTGACTGTGTGGATCACAATAAACTGTGGAAAATTCTGAGAGAGATGGGAATACCAGACCACCTGACCTGCCTCTTGAGAAACCTGTATGCAGGTCAGGAAGCAACAGTTAGAACTGGACATGAAACAACAGACTGGTTCCAAATAGGAAAAGGAGTACGTCAAGGCTGTATATTGTCACCCTGCTTATTTAACTTATATGCAGAGTACGTCATGAGAAACGCTGGGCTGGAAGAAGCACAAGCTGGAATCAAGATTGCCAGGAGAAATCTCAACAACCTCAGATATGCAGATGACACCTCCCTTATGGCAGAAAGTGAAGAGGAACTAAAAACCCTCTTGATGAAAGTGAAAGTGGAGAGTGAAAAAGTTGGCTTAAAGCTCAACATTCAGAAAACGAAGATCATGGCATCTGGTCCCATCACTTCATGGGAAATAGATGGGGAAACAGTGGAAACAGTGTCAGACTTTATTTTAGGGGGCTCCAAAACCACTGCAGATGGTGATTGCAGCCATGAAATTAAGACACTTACTCCTTGGAAGAAAAGTTATGACCAACCTAGATAGCATATTCAAAAGCAGAGATATTACTTTGCCAACAAAGGTCCGTCTAGTCAAGGCTATGGTTTTTCCAGTGGTCATGTATGGATGTGAGAGCTGGACTGTGAAGAAAGCTGAGTGCTGAAGAATTGATGCTTTTGAACTGTGGTGTTGGAGAAGACTCTTGAGAGTCCCTTGGACTGCAAGGAGATCCAACAAGCCCATCCTAATTGAGATCAGTCCTGGGTGTTCATTGGAAGGACTGATACTAAAGCTGAAACTCCAATACTTTGGCCACCTGATGCTAAGAGTTGACTCATTGGAAAAGACCCTGATGCTGGGAAGGATTGGGGGCAGGAGGAGAAGGGGACACCAGAGGATGAGATGGCTGGATGGCATCACCGACTTGATGGACATGGGTTTGGGTAGACTCCGGGAGTTGGTGATGGACAGGGAGGCCTGGCATGCTGCGATTCATGGGGTTGCAGAGTCGGACGCGACTGAGCAACTGAACTGAACTGAACTAAACCAGAGTACTCAAATTAAAATGTCTTTTTTTTATTTTTATTTTTTTTGGGGGGGGAGTGACCTTTGGAAAAACTTTTGCATTTTTTTTTAACCCAATGTCTATTTTGCGCTGGAGTATAGCCAATTACCAAAGTTGTGACAGTTTCAGGTAGATACCAAAGAACTCAGCCATACATATAAATATATCCATTCTCCCCTAAAGTCCCCTCCTATTGAGGCTGCCACATAACATTGAGCAGAGTTCCCTGCACTATACAGTAGGTTCTTGTTGGTTACCCATTTCAAATATAGCAGTGTATACATGTCGATTCCAAACTCCTTAACCATCCCTTCCCATAATTCTTTGCCCTGGCCACCATAAGTTCATTCTCTGAAGTCTGTCAGTCTGGTTATGTTTTGTAAATAAGTTCATTTGTATCATTTCTTTTTAGATTCCACAAATAAGGGATGTCATACTAAAATGTCTTTGAGACTAAGGCATGACATATATTAGACATATATATATATATGTCTAAGCTATGACATATATTAGAGCCTAGGAATGAATGCTCAGGCCTCATTTCAAAGTATTAAACTGCAAAAAACTTAGAGACTAATCTCATGTTAAATCTCTATGGGGCTGGAGGTGATAAAGTTCCTGGATTGGAAAGGAATCTAGAACGTCAAGGGCTTTGAGGCTGGAATGGGAGAAAACAAAGCAAGTCTTGGAAGTGTTCCCTTTAGGCATCTGTATTCTAGTCTAAGAACCACAGAAGCTACTGGGGGAGTTTCATTAAAGAAGAAGGTATGGGGAGGGGCAATTTGAAAAAAAGATACAGAGCCTTGAAGTTGATTTCACTGTCATTTACTGAGATAGACCATATCAGAGTTTAATGGCTGAGGTGAGGTGGGATGGGCAGGAGGGTCTTGGAAATATTTGAGATTTTCCATGGGTCATGTAGATGTGGAGATGCGGAGAAAAGTTTGAGTGAGTTCTGATAGTGGCCCTCAGAAATCAAGCTGGAGATAGAAATGTGAGTTGACTATATATAGACATGTAGAGTGAAAAGGATGAAAACTGATCAAGGGTAATCCCAAGAGCTCTGACATTTCATTATGAGGATTAAATGAATGACACACTTAAAACCCCCAACAAGATGGCTGGAACAGAGCAGGCACTCAGTAAATGTTAGTTTTCTTCCTCTCAAGAAACACTTTTTGCTTTTATTTTTTATTTTGCTTTGTTTTTTATATTTCTTTCTTTCTTTTTTTACTTTTTATTTTTTCTCAAGAAAGTTTTTTTGGGGGGCCACTCTGCACCACTTGCAGATCTTCCTGGGGCAAGGGATTGAATTGGGCCCACGGTAATGAAACGCCACCAGTGAATTCCCAAGAAACACTTTTTAAATGAGCTGATTGTCAACAATTAATCCCAAACAAGACTGATTTTTTAGGACTTTCCTGGTTGGGCTTTCTGGGTGGCATTAGTGGTAAAGAATCTGCCTGCTAATGCAGGAGATATGAGATGTGGGTTCAATCTCTGGGTTGGGAGGATCCCCTGGAGGAAGTCATGGCATAGTAGCCTGGCAGGCTATAGTCCATAGGGTTGCAAAGCGTCGGACACAACTGAAGCTACTTAAGCAGGCATGCACAGTAGATAGGAGTCCGCCTGCCAAGGCAGGGAACATGAGTTAGACCTCTGATCTGGGAAGATTCCATATGCCTTGGGCAACTCAAGCCTATGGGCCACTACTGAAACCTGCGGGCCCTAGAGCCTGCATGCCATAGCTACTGAGCCGGCGTGTTGGAACTACTAAAGCCTGTGCACCTAGATCCTGTGCTCTGCAAGAGAAGCCACTGCAATGAGAAGCCCATGCACCGCAATGATAGAGCAGCCCCCTCTCGCTGCAATTAGAGAAAGCCTGAGTGGAGCAACCAAGACACAGTGTAACCAAAACTAGATCAGTAATAAATATTATCTTTAAAAACACAGATTGACCTGTAAGAATAAACCTGCAAATAGGGTCACAGAGCTAATTCAGTGCAACAGCCATTGCACACTTGTTGAGTTATACAAATATAAGCATTTCAGAAAAGGAACAGGAAATTGTGATCTCTGTACCTACCATGGGAACCGCAGATGATCTCTGGTACTTCTTCCCCCAGTGAGGGGCCAGACCCCAAGTTCTCTCCCCAGCTCACCTAGGAGAGTGCCTTAATGACTGCTGCTGACTGGGCATGGATAAACCCATTTTAAAGAATCTGTTTCTGTCTTCCACTCTGCCCCTCCTTGATCTGTCCCATCCTAGGTACTAGAGTAGATCTCAAAAGAACAGACAATAGATTTTCAACTCTGGAAAAAAAAAAATCATTTGTAGTAACTACTAGGGGAAATTTCTGGTTTGGAAATTTGCTGAAGAAGTTCATCCTAGTTATTCAATCCTAGTATACCCCTTTCTCCAAATATAAGAATCCATTTGCTTTTCTGGCCTTCCCTGGTGACTCAGATGGTAAAGAATCTGCCTGCAATGAGGGAGACCCGGGTTTGATCCCAGGGTCGGGAAGATCCCCTGGAGGAGGGCATGGCAACCCACTCCAGTATTCTTGCCTGGAGAATCCCCATGGACAGAGGAGCCTGGTGGGTTGCAGTCCATGGGGCTGCAAAGAGTTAGACATGACTGACTAAGCTTACATGCATTTGTTTTTTTCAGGGAGAGATCTGGCTTATCACTGTTTTGTGTTGATGTTTTTCAGTTGCTCAGTCGTGTCTGACCCTTTGCGACCACATGGACTGCAGCACACCAGGCTTCCCTGTTCTTCACTATCTCCTGGAGTTTGCTCAAACTCATGTTCATTGAGTCAGTAATGCCATCCAAACATTTTGTCTTCTGTCCCCTTATTTTGTTACTAAAGCTTATTGACTAGAGAATTTTAGATATTCTGAAGATAAGTGAAGGCAGAGTACACTAACTTGGTGTTAGAGTTTGGGATTCAGGGGAATTCCCTGGTGGTCCAGTGGTTAGGACTAGGTGCTTTCACTGATGGAGCAGGGATTGAATCCCTGGTGGGGAATTAAGATTCTGCAAGCCATGCAGCAGCCAATAAATAAATAAATAAATAAAATAAAATGGGGCTTTAACAACTGGGAGGATATGGGAAGAACTCTGAGGCGAGGGAGAAGAACAAGTGTGAAACCCCAGAACACAGCCCCAAAGCTGTGTCTGTATTGTTCATACTGAGATGCCTACTAGATACCCACGTGGAAGAGTCATGGAAGTAAGTGAATTTACAGGGTTGGAGCTAAGGCAGAGTCAGAGTTGAAGACAGAAATTTAGGAGTTACCGTCATTTGAATTGTGTGTGATTAACTTTCTGCTGAGCACCCCTGGTACAGTCTGGTGAAATTACTAAGGTCATTTTATATATTTCTGTATTATTATAATATATTAAATAACAGATCTAGTTGGTAAATCTGTTAATCATTTGAGACCTGAGAAATTAACAACCATGACCTCCAAGTAACAGAAAAGGAATCAATATCTTTAGATATCTGGAACAATTGTAATATGAAAATGTTTGTGGTTTCTGTGGATGACAAAGCCACAGGTACTGCAATATTATTGTACTTACATTCCTTTATCCATGAATGAAACATTCAGCCTTTTCCAGCTGCATCTCTGCAGATTTGGAGTGCTTGTCTATGCCCATGGCCACGCAGCCTGAGGGCCCTCTGCAGTCCGTGTGAGTCTTCGGACTCAAGACGACTGCCAGGGACCAGGTACACTGCTCACGAGGTAACAGCCTCATCAAGGTGAACGGGAGACGGCTGGAGATGATCAAACCAAGCACGCTGCAGTGCAAGCTACTGGAATCTGTTCTGCTTCTGGGCAGGATCCTATTTCTCTGCCCCCTTTTCAGCTCAGCTTTTCCCCAAAATTTGCTTGTTGTCACCTTGCTTCCTCTGTCTCCCTCATTCTCCTCCTCATTGCATGCCAAGCACATGCTGATGTTCTCACTTATCCAAAGCTACTCTTGTCAAAATTTCCACGATCTTCACATTGCCTACAATGTGAGGTAAAGTGTCTGCCTACAATGCAGAAGACCTGGGTTCAATCCCTGGATCAGGAAGATCCCCTGGAGAAGGAAATGGCAACCCACTTCAGTATTCTTGCCTGGAAAATCCCTTGGATGGAGGAGCCTGGTAGGCTATAATCCATGCAGTCGCAGAGTCGGATACGACTGAGCGACTTCACTTTCTTTCTTTCTTTCATGTTCCCAGTGGCTACTTCTCGGCATCTCTTCTTTATCTCCCAACCTCCATTTTACTTTTTGAAGGACTTTCTTCTGGCTTCTGTGACTCATCACTTTCCTGGATACCCTCCTACCTTACTACTCCTTCTCAGTCACCTATACCTTATATAAGAATCCTCAAGTTTTGGGCTATATAGAACTGTGGGTTTTGTTAAGAATTAAACAACAAAAAAAGATGAATGGGCCTCACCCCAGATATTCTGAGTCGGAATGGGTGGTCAGGGTACTCATGTCCCACTGTGTTTTAAAATAAATGGCACGAGTGGGAATTCCCTGGCAGTCCAGTAGTTAGGACCCATTAATACTTTCACTATTGAGGGCACAGGTTGTGGAACTAAGGTCCCTCAGACTGCTTGGTGTGGGCAAAAATAAATAAATAAACAAACAGCACAAGTCCTGGCACAGATCAAAATTTGAAACCTAGCACCATCCAGGATTAAAAAAATTACTTTTTCATAGCTTAATTATATAATATGTATAATAATAAAATCAATACAACATTCCTTTTATACTTCGTATGTCACCATAATCCCATTTATAAAAATCATAATTAAATGTTATGATAATCTCATTTTAGATTTCTATGATTTCAGTTGAGTTATCAAGGATGCAAGAGAGTATACATTCCAAAAAACCAATCTTAAAGATAAATTCCCTTGTTTCCATCCTCTGCTTAAAAATAAAAGCAGCAGCAACCCTGGATATGGGGTCAGAAGACCCAGTCCATTTTACAGATGTGATATTCCTGTTCTGGACATGTCATTTAACCTTTTTTAGATCTCAGTTTTGTCTCATCCACATTATGAGGATTGTTTATAATCCCTGTTTAGACATGATTCATTGTTCTATTGACCTGCTTCCATCTCTGCTTGACGCTATTTGCTGTTTCAAGGTTCCAGGACAACTGCTGGAAACGGACCCATTCATCACTTTCTATCTCTGGAGGAGTTAGACTCAACACTCTGTATCCAAGACACTGTTTTGATACTTATGATAGTCTGACATAATTATTTGAATATATTATTGAAAGATTATTTTGATAAAAGGTGAGAGGCTAGACCATAGTTTCATTGTTTTGGAGCACAGACTTTTTGCAAGACTAGATAAAACAGAGTTTAGAGTCATCTAAGAAAAAGGTCTGACAAATCTCAAAAAAGTCCATGTTCATCTTTTTTTTGGTCCCATTTGTGTGTTTGTGTGCACGTGTGTGTGTAAGAAATAGCCTGCAGGATTCTGATTACAGTGTGGGAAGTGACTGGATGAACAAGCGCAAAAATAGTAAGCCCATTTCTTAAAGAAAACTGCTCTGAACAGATCTGATTGAAGTTGTTGTTTGTTTCTCTCTTCTTCTCAATGTATAAAATGAGCAGTCACTAGCAAGCTGCCGTAAACACAGTTTGCACAGCTTGTCTTGGCATCTTTATGAAGTCCCAGCTCTCTCCTTTTTGATGATCTGACCACCATCTTCCATGAATAGTGTGCTCAAGGCAGGTTTGACAATATGACGGAGCTTTGCTGTCCAATGTGGTAGCCTTTAGTTACCTAAAGGCTGTTTAGGTTTAAACTTAATGAAAGTGAAATACAATAAAAAATTCACTTCCTTGATCAGGTTAACCGTACTTAAAGGGTCAATAAAGGTGGCTAGTGGTTAGAAAAAGCATGTAGTCAAGCATCAAATTGTTACTGCTAATTAAAAAAACCAGACCTCTCAGGTTAATCATTCTGTGCTTTTCTGTGCATGGGAAGACACAAGAAATTGGAGTCATTTGAAAATTTCCCTTAGATATGCATACTAACTATCTAGGGGCTAGTATATTTAAAGCACAGATTGCTTCCTGATTTGTTTTTTTTTTTTTTTTTCCCATCCTGAATTCCCCTCAGGGCACACTGTCCTGGGCAGCTGCAGTAGCTAATGGCTTGATCCTTTTAGACTGGAATGGCAGGTAACATTTTATTTTTCCCAACACTAATTTCATCCTTTTTGGTCTTCTCTTGTCCTCTGCTGCCTTTGCAGACTGTTCTCAGAAAGCAGAGCACACCCTTCAGGCACCTTGGAATTACCCCAACTGGCCTCAGTCTGGTTCCCAAATTGTAGCCTTTATCTGGATTCTATGTCTCCAATTTTGTGAAAACTATTTGTTCTGAAAGGCCCAAGATGTAATGAATGGTCCATTCAGCAGACTCCTATAGCTCTTCGAAATAAGAATGGTTCCTGTATCTGGTGCCCTCTGTGTACTAGGCAACGTAGCATACTGTCTACGTGCGTGTTTCATTATTTCTCTCAGGAGAAATGCTCTCATACTTAAATGAGGTTGATATGGATTTTCCTCTGTTTTTCAGATGAGAAAAGGGAGACCCAGAAAAACTGAGTTGCATGCTAAAGTTGATATAAAAATACTCTCCAGCCAAGCCCCTTGCCCTTGCCAGAATGGTTTTGATCATGTTATGACTTGTACTGTGGCTGTTTGTTTATCCAGTGGGCTGTAATCTTCAGGAATGGGATAATATCGCATTTGTCTTTGTATTGTTTATAATTCCTGGCACAGTCCCTTTTACATAGCAAGGGTGCACTAACTGGGTGATAGAACAGTAGTTAGAGAGCCTAACTTTCATACTTAGAATTCTCAAGGTTTTTCACATCCTTCAACAGAGAAGAGCATTTTAATAAGATTTGTGGGAGAAGTGAACTGAAAGTAAAATTTGCCAAGGAAATCTGAAAAGGTTTTTTTTTTTTTTTTTTTTTCAGATTGGCCCTTGAGGTTAAGGAAGAAGGAAATGCTCCTGTGGGTGGAGGTGCGTAAGGAAGGCATCCGCTCACATTGGGTTCAAAGCCAAGTTTTTGCTCCATGAAGTCCTGTTTTCATGGGGTTGAGACAAAAACCCCATTTACAGATGAAATTGTTGCTCATGCTGGCAAACTGAAGCAAACTGACTGCCTGGAGATTATGTGCTTTGTTAATTCAGCATCAAGCTGTTGTCCTGGAGGGGGAACTATCTCTCTCTACCTCTTTCTGGTCATCTCGTGGCTGAACTAATACAAATTTTAATTAATTTGTGTGGCGGTCTGGTGGAAAATGAACCTAAGAAGTGGTCAAGGCAGGCAACTTTTGTACTTTTTAGACAAAGAACCAATAAATTTGTGAGGAATTGATGGAACAAGACATTTTGGCTTTGGGTTCTTAGTGAAGAAGCTAAACAGAGTTTGGGCTTGAAGTAGTAAATTAAAGATGTAGCCAGGTTGGCTTAAAAAAGCCTCCCAGTTCAAATTCCCCATCTCTGAGGATAAGGGTGTCCTCTACTTCTAGATGTAGGGAGGGCACTTTTCACGTGGAGATTTATTTCCTGCTTTCAAGGAACAGAGAAAATGGTCAAAGTGCCTTTCTTGCATCAACTGTTTGTTAAGTAGCTGTTTTTTAATGAAGTTTTTAAAGGCCACTTTCCATTTACAGTTAGTACAAAATATTGGCTGTGTTCCCTGTGCTGTCCAGTACATCCTTGAGCCTGTCTTACACTCAATAGCTTGTACCTCCCACTCCGCCCACCCATGTCGCCCCGCTCCCCTTCTCCACTGGTTACCACTAGTTTGTTCTCTCTATCTGTGAGTCTGCTTTTTTGTTATGTTTACTAGTTTGTCATGTTTTTTTGATTCTACATATAAGTGATATCATATAGTATGGGTCTTTCTCTGTCTGGTTTATTTCACAGAGAGTGTGTGTGTGTGAGCATGTGTGTTAGTCACTCAGTCATGTCCGACTCTTTGCGACCCCATGGGCTGTAGTCTACCAGACTCCCCTGTCCATGGGATTCTTCAGGCAAGAATACTGGAGTGAGTAGCCATTCCTTTCTCCAGGGTATCTTCCCTAGTCAGAGATCAGAACCCAAATTTCCTACATTACAGATTCCTACAAGGGAAGACCTTCACTTATAATAGCACTCTCCAAGTCCATCCATGCTGCTGTGAATGCCAAACTTTCATTCTTTTTTTTTATGATTGAGCAGTATTATATATATATATGTATGTGTGTGTGTATCACATCTTTTAAGTAACTCTCAGTTCAGTTCAGTTGTTCAGTCGTGTCTGACTCTTTGTGACTCTATGGACTGCAGCACGCCAGGCTTCCTTGTCCGTTACCAACTCCTGGACCTTGCTGAAACTCATGTCCATTGAGTTGATGATGCCATTCAACCATCTCATCCTCTGTTGTCCCCTTCTCCTCCTTCAAAACAATGAATATGCCATGAGGCATATTTGGGAGTGGTCTGCCCTGGGCTCCAACACTGTGCTGGGCATTATTGAAATGCAACTGGGAAGGGCTTTCTGATCTTCATGGACCATCTTTAGGTGGATTTTGCATTTACATTCCAAACACTTCTAACTAGCTGTATTAGCTAGTCAAAACCAGTTAGTTGTCTTAGCAAAGTCATTAAGGAGCTAATGTAGAATAAAGTGGGCAGATTATATATTTTTTTATTTTTTGCTTTGTCTTCCAGAGCTACAGGTTATCTTTGACTACAGATGGAGAAAGAATGGATTCATCAAACCCGGATACAAATAGGAATTTATTATACAAAAAAGATGGCATATTATCAAATCAATGGGGAAAATTTGGTTTATTTAGTGAATAGTGCTGGATAAACACATACCCTTGCCTGAAACAATCCCCTCTTTGCTAGTAGCTTCATTGTCCTCCCCTCTTCTGCCTATAAAACTTTTATTTTCTGAGCTATTCAAAGCTCCTTTCTATCTGCTAGATGAGATGCTGCTGATTCATGAACCAGTGAATAAAGCCAATAAGATCTTTAAAATTTACTCAGTCAAATTTTGTTTTTTTAACAATTGTTTAAAAAACAATTTTGTCTTTTACTGGGACTTTCTTGGTGGTTCAGTGGCTAAGACTCTGTGCTCCCAGTACAGGGGGCCCAAGTTCGATCTCTGGTCTGGGAACTTGAGTATGTTTGGTGCCCAAGTGCAAGAATGCTTAGGGTATATATATTTAAGAAACAGACTGATGTGTGCTTAATTTGTCAAGATAGTGCATCTTTTTATATGTTTATCGGCTTCCCTTGTGGCTCAGCTGGTAAAGAATCCACCTGCCATGCAGGAGTTGGGTTTGATCCCTGGGTTGGGAAGATCCCCTGGAGAAGGGAAAGGCTAACCATTCCAGTATTCTGGCCTAGAGAATTTCTTGGACTGTATAGTCCATGGAGCCACAAAGAAACAGACACGACTGGGTGACTTTCACTGCATATGCTTGTTGGCAATTCTGAAAAATGTCTGTTCATGACTCTTACCCCTTTTTCTGTTGGGTTGCTAGCATTTTATTAATAGTAGGAATTCTATATTAGGTGTAGCCAGCTGCCAAAATCTTATTGCACTTTTGGAACTTTTTGCATTGTAAGAATATTAACTATTAAAATAACCAAAAATAGCTTACTAGCAGTTTTAAATGTTGGTGTGCTTGAGAATTATGAAGGAGGAAAAAGTTTTTCTCAGCCTTCTTAGGGTTCCTTGCTGGGTCTGAAAATTAAACTGACAAAGATTAACAGGAGAAAAGCACGCACATTTTATTGAATTTTTACAGGTTCGTTTAAGAATGAAGACGTGAAGAAATGACCAGAGCAGGAAAGTTTTATATCTTTTAGGCAAGGGAACAATAAATCTGTGAAGAGTTGACAAGCAAATGGGTTTGGGCTAGGGAGTAATCCAGCTAGCACTAGTTAGTTATTCTCTTCCTTAACTTGGAAGATATAAGTTAGCAAGGTTTGTTGCAGATCCTTCTGGTTGGTGTCTGAGCTGATAAGTATTTGTCTCTAGTCAAAGGAGAATTTATTTCTTGCCTTTAGGCAGAAAAGGGCAAGCCTTTCTGCATTTATTACTGCTTAATATGCTATCATCTCAAAATAAATTCTGTCAAAGAGGGTGACATATTCTGATTTCCTCAGAACCACCTGGAATGTTAAAAATGCATATTCCCAGACCTCAACTCTGGAGAGTCTATCAGGTTGAGGTGGGACACAGCAATGTGTATTTCGAACAATTGATCAACTTGAGATTGGTTATCCCTGGAGAAGTATTGTCTCAGAAGGTGTATAGGCGAGAACTGGTGAGTTTTTCACTATGCAAGAGTGGAAGAGGAGGAACTGAGCTAATTCAGAGAAATTATGCAGTGAAACAGAAGTTTGGGGAGCTATGGTTAGAGAGCATCTCCTTTGCAGTTTAATGAGAGGACAGTTGAATGTTGAACATGAGCAAGTCTTGATTACAAGTATGAGAAGGGAAAGGTTGTAAATCAATGCCAGGAGGGATTGTTCAGGAAGTGACTTTGTGAGAAATAAAAGTAGGCTCAATAAGAACCTTAACTGAGAAGCATTATATTCATTCATTGTACAGATATGTGTTGAACACATACTGGGTTTAGATACTGAGCAAGATGTTGGGCATGCAAAGAAAATAAGAAAATGGTTCCTATGCCAAAAAAGAATGGGAAAGGCTGATTCACAAAGAGATAACCCAATAAGGTATACTATATGCTATAACAGCAGTTGAAAGTACTATGGTGGCACAGGGAATGCTACTCAATATTCTGTAATAATTTATATGGGAAAAGAATCTGAAAATGAATAGATATACATATATGTATAGCCAAATTACTTTGTTGAAACTAACATAACATTGCAAATCAACTATTGCTGCTGTTCAGTTGCTAAGTAATGTACTCTTTGCGACCCCATGAACTGCAGCAGGCCAGGCCTCCCTGTCCCTCACTATCTCCTGGAGTTTGCCCAAGTTCATATCCATTGAGTCAGTGATGCTTTAGAGGTGGAGGGTAGATTGGCAATGAAGTGGGAAAGGAAATCAGCCAGATCCTAGTGCTGGCCTAAGGAATTTTATCTTATTCAATGTGACAGGGAAACTACTAGAGGATTTTAAGGTGGGGATTGGATGAGATTTGATTTAAATCAGAGAATGAATTGAGGTTGCAGGCAGGAAATATGCTGGGAGCCCATTGTAAGGAGTCCAGGACTAGGGACCAAGAAGCCCGGATGGCCGTAGGAGCCGCAGAGGTGAGAGAGGCGAAGGGTCTGGTTACCCTGTTGGAGAACGTAAGACCTGCTATTGGAGCAGACGTGGGCGGTGAAGGGAAGGGAAGAATCAAGGCTAGGGTTCTCCCCCACTGTCTCTGCTCCCATCTCTCACCTTGAGCGGCTACCAGACACAGTCTGATCACTTCCCTGGGACCTCAAGCCTGCCCTCTCCTCTTCCATCCCTAATTGTGTTGCTGACTAAATGATATTTTCAGATCAGTGATACTTCTAAACAAAGCTAGTCACATCACTCCCCTCCTTAAAATTCTTAGGTGAGACCTTAATTGTCCTCAGATCAAAGCCCAGACACCTTAGGGGAATGGAAAGGAATTGCAAGTACAGGTTTTCGACATTGATTCCTCATTTAATCCCTCTTAGAATTCCATAAGGAAGTGATTATCCCCATTTTATGGGTAATACACTAAAACCAGAGGTGAAAGAATTTGCCCAAGATTACAGGGTCACAGAGCCATTAAATGGCAGATGCTTGTTCACAAGAAGCCAGTGGTTTCCAAATAATGTTGTAAGAGGAGTAATTGTTGAGGGATGAGGGAACCCCCAGGGCAACAATTTCTGAATATCCTGGGGGAGGAGGTGACTTTTTTAAAAAAATAGATTTATTTTTTAGAACAGTATTACATTCATATCAAAATTGAGTGGAAGTATAGAGATTTCCCATACACCCTTGTGTCCCAACGTATGCACAGCCTTCCCCATTATCAACATTTCCCAGCAGAGTGATGCATTTGTTACAACTGATGAACCTACATTGGCACATCATTATCACCAAGAGTCCGCAGTTTATAGTAGAGTTCACTCTTGATGATGCACGTTCTACGAGCTTGGGCAAATGTATATTAACATGTGTCCACCATTATAGTATCAGACAGAGCAGCTTCATGGCCCTACAATTCCTGTGTGCTCTGCCTGTTCATTCCTTCCTCCCCGCCCGCCCCTGGCAACCACTGATCTTTTCTGTCTCCATAGTTTTGCTTTTCTAGAATTCATATAACTGTATTCATGCAGTGGGTAATCTTTTCACATTGGCTTCTTTCACTTGCTCAGTCGCTTTAGTCATGCCCGACTCTTTGAGACCCTATGGAGTGTAGCCCACCAGGCTCCTCTGACCATCGAATTCTCCAGGCAAGAATGCTGGAGTGAGTTGCCATGCCCTTCCTGGCCCAGGGATCGAACCTGTGTCTCCTGCATTGGAGGCAGATTCTTTACCCACTGAACCACCTGGGGAGCTCTCTTTCACTTAGTAATATGCATTCAAGATTCTTTCATGTCTTGATATCTCAATTTTTTTAAATGCTGAATAATATTCCATTTTCTGAATGTACTAAAATTTATTTATTTGTTCACCTAGTAAAGTACATGTTGGCTACATCCACGTTTTGGCAATTAAGAATGAAACTGCAATAAACATCCATGTGCAGGTTTTTATGTCGATGCATTTTTAAACCGCTTTGAGTCAATATCAAGGAATGTGGTTACTTGATCATTTGGTATGAATATGTTCAGTTTTGTAAGAAATTGCCAAAGTGGCTGTATCATTTTGCATTTCCTCTTGCTCTACATTTGACCAATATTTGATGCTTTCAGTGTTCTGAAATTTCACCATTTTAATAGTTGTCTAGAGGTATCTCATTCTCTTTACACATTTCTTTATGACCTGTGATATAGAGCATCATTTCATGTGCTTATTTACCATTTATAGATCCTTTTAGGTGAGGTGTCTGTTAAGGTCTTTGGCCCATTTTTAAAATCAGTTATTTGTCTTCTTATTTTTGACTTTTAAGAGCTCTTTGAATATTTTAGATAATATTCTTTATCAGATATGTCTTTTACAAATATTACCTCCCAGTCTGTGGCTTCCTTTTCATTCTTTTCACAGAGTCTGTCACAGTGCAGGAAAAATTAACTTTAATGAAGTCCAGCTTATCAATTCTTTCTTTCATGGATCATACCTTTGGTGTCGTATCTAAAAAGTCATTGCCAAACCCAAGGTCATCTTGCAGGAGTTTTGTAGTGTTGTGTTTTACATTTAGGTCTGGGATCTGCTTTGAATTAATTTTGGTGAACCTTTATGTCTAGATTCCTGTTTTAGTGAGTGGATGTCCAGTTGTTCAAGTATGATATGCTGGGTGTGTTGTTCGTGGTTTTTGACTGCACTCGGGCACAGCTGTAACTGTGACAAAAAGATCAGTCATGGCTTCCATCTTTGTAGTGGTTTCTTGAAGGCGTGTGTGGTCTTAACACAGACTGTGTGTCCGCTCAAGCACTTCCAGCTCTCCTGAAGAGATAATACAGCAGACAGTCAGGAGAGTACCTGCCCAGGGAGGAAGCTTAAGGGGCTTTGGAGTCGTGGAAATGTTCTGTCTCTTTATCTGGGTGGTGGTGACATGTAAAAATTTGTGTGCTGTATGGATGTTATGTTGCAATTACAAAACTAATAATGGGGCAGTACAGTGTACAGGTTAAGAGACCGGGCTCTGGGCTCGGGTAAATCTGGGTCTGAATCCCCAGCTCTTGACTTGGACAGGTCACTGTCTCCAGACCTCAGTTTTCTCACTTGTAAAGTGGGTATTATACCTTCTACCCTCATGGTTATATGCATGTGTGTGTTAAGTCGCTTCAATAATGTACAATTCTTTGCAACCCCATGGACTGTAGCCTGCCAGACTCCTCTGTCCATGGGATTCTCCAGGCAAAAATACTGGAGTGGATTGCCATGCCCTTCTCCAGGGGATCTTCCCCACCCAAGGATTGAACCTTCATCTCTTAAGTCTCCTTTATTAGCAGGCAGGTTCTTTATCACTGGGCTCAGACGGCAAATAATCTGCCTGCGATGTGGGAGACCTGGGTTCGATTCTTGGGTTGAGAAGATCCCCTGGAGAAAGGAAAAACTACTCACTGCGGTATTCTGACCTGGAGAATTCCATGGATAAAGGAACCTGGCAAGCTACAGTCCATAGGGTCACAAAGAGTCTGACACTACTGAGCGACTTTCTTTACCACTAGCACCACCTGGGAAGCCCTTGGTCATATGTATAAGGCTTAGCAAATCTTAAGTTTAAGGATTTAATAACTTGTAGAAGAACTAATTCTTCTTTGCCTATATTATCACTGAAGACAAGACAAGAATACATTTTATCAGGAACATTTGTTCAGTTCAGTTCAGTCCCTCAGTCCTGTCCGACTCTTTGTGACCCCATGAACTGCAGCACGACAGGCTTCCCTATCCATCACCAGCTCCTGGAGGTGCTCAAACTCATGTCCATTGAGTCGGTGATGCCATCCAACCATCTCATCCTCTGTTGTCCCCTTGTCAGATACCAGCTTATTAGATACCAAGCAAAAATGTTAGATACCAGCAAAAATGTTTGCCAGCTTGTTAGATACCAGAAAAAATGTTTTTGATGGTGAAAAGGTGATACAATTCTTTCTGGCATGTCTGAGATTCTCTTGGTTTACATTCTTGGAATATTGACTGTCCCAGCCAGCACGGAGAGAAGGACCCTTGCTCTCCCGCCACACTGACCACGTGACCTCGGGGCAAGGCACTGAAACGTTCCTCTCCTGTAAAGCAAGGGCAACGCTCTTTGAAGCTGCTATTGATGAGATGATCAGTACAAAATAAACAATGCAAAGCATGATTCAAAACTGTGATTTGTTGTTGGTTGCCATTTCCTTCTCCAGAGGTCGGTCTGGAGGAGGGGAATTAGAGAATCCTTGTGGCGCCCTCTAGCGGGCGCTCTGTTATCACACCTTCCCAGGGAGTTGACAGCGCGTACTACGTGGAGGGACACGGGAATCTCTTCTTCCTTCTAAATACACAAGATTCTCTCTGTTCTCACTGCCTGGACTGGAATAGCTCATATGAGGGCGAGACTATTTCACACACCCTGGGTGTCAGATGTCTTCCTCATGAGGGATCTCCTGATGGGTTTAAGTGCGTCCCTGAAGAAGCGGGTAACGTCCAAGAGAACAAACTTTGTCCGTTGTCGTTGCTGTGTGGGGCGAAAGGGACAGTGTTCCTTGGAAGCTGGTTTAAAAAAACAGTTCAGGACAGAGTTTTAGAGCACTTGCGATTCTGGTAAGGTCCTGAGGAACAGCAGGATTAGGAAGTAGAAAAGAGGCAATCAGCGGAAAAGAACTCTGGACTTTAAAAGCCTCATTAGGTGTGTTTGTTATGCTTTCTACAAAGTCAGATAGTGTAAGTGTGATGGAGTGAGAATCTGTTAATCACAGTTTAAAGTTGTTCCAGCTGCCAACCCTCAGCAAGCAGCTGCTAATTATTTATCAGATAAAGTTGTCCCACGTAAAAAGTTCCACTGAGGTTGAAGGTCCGTGGACTTGGTATGACTTAACCAAATCCACAAAGTGTTTCTGGTTTTAGGTTTTAGAAATAGCTTAATCAGATCCTACATAAGAAAAAAGTCATGCAGCTGGAACATAGCTTAAGCTTTGTGGGGGTTTCAAGTAGCCGGGATCTCAGGAATCTCAGAGTCGGCAGGAAATCCCAGGTCATGACCAGGACAGGATGCAAAGCAGGTAGTCCCTGTACACCCACATCCCTGGATCTCAACACCAAGGCAATTCAGTCATCCGCAGGAACTGTGCTTTAAGAGAAACCAGACTCTCTCAACCCCAGCACTAGTGACTAGTGGCTGGATAATTCTGTGGTGTGGGGTCCATCATGTGCCTTGGAGAATGCTGGAAGCATCCCTGGCCTCTTCCCTCTAGATGCCAGTGGCACCTCCCCTGCCCCACCTTGAGACAATCAGAAATGTCTCCAGATATTGCCAAATGTCTCCTTTGAGGCAAAATCCCTTGGCTGAGAATCACTGCAGTAAGAGTCAAGAGAGAATATCATCTTATGAAATTTTGTTTTTAATTTTGTTATTGGGAAGACTATTTTAGCTGGAGCATCTCAGGGAGACTGGGCTAAGAGGAGGAAAAAGGTCGTCCTAAACCAGGCTGGACCGCAGCATTGGTATTCTGACTTGGTCCTTGGAGATCTTTGGTTAAACCTCTGCTTTACAGATGAGGAAACTTCACCTTACAGGGAGGTATATCATTTGTCCAAGCAGAGCTTGTGATGTGGAAAACACTGGAGAGCTCCCATGGAACATTTTCTTTTTCCCTTATCCAAAATGAAATCCACTTGAAGAATTAGAGAGGAAATCCTTTTTTTAAAGACACTGTTTTCTCTTTCATGGTGTTGGCAATGAAGCTTATAGTTCTGAAAATTGTAAAGAAAGTACTGTTTCATGCATGGCTTTCTGTGTGACTATGATGGGAAACTCAGTATAATATAATAATAAACTCAGTATAATATTTTCTGATCACTGAGGACTGTCGAACATGCCAGCATGGAACTAAGGGTTTTAAACTTAGTGTATCATTTAACTGTTGCTTAATTGGGCAGTTGTCCAATGGGTAACTACTGTTACCATCCCCATTTTAAAGATAAGAAAATTAAGGCTTAGTGAGGTTGGGTTGCCAAAGACCAAGCCTTATAAATGATGGGCCTGGAGTACAAATTCAGATGGCTGTACTCAATTCAGATTGAGATTAATATTTTAATAGGAAGTGTAAAGCAGACTTCCCACCCTTCATCACCCACTGACAGAGTCGCCTTTCTGATCCTGGCACTCCTGAGACCCTCTTGCTCTCAGTCCTCCCTATTCCTCCTCCTCTCACCCACTGTGTCCTCTGAGCTGAAACCACTGCTTCTGCTCCCCTTTCCTTTCCTGCTTCTCGCTTCTCCTCACTGGGATGGCCTTTTCCCTGTGAGTCTATATAGAAATCCGTGCTGGATGGGTCTTCCTACATGAAGGCTTCTTGCTTTCTCCACTTTGGGAGAAATACTAATACATCCTTCCTGGGAATGGATCAGGATGCTGGGTGTACTTTAGAAGCAGGGATTTAGTTCTCCTGGATGACAGAAGAAGAAGGGCCAAGGAGGATGGATGGGCTGGAAGGGACACAGATAAGCAGGTTAAAAATTTCACTGGGAGAGAGTAGAAGGCATAAAGAGTTGAGAGCCGGAGGAGGGAGGGTTCTGCATCATGTCATTGTGCCGGGTTTATTAACACAGGGCCGCAAGGGGTCTGGGTGGGGCACCAATATTGTGCATCATTGATCTGACCACTCTGTGCTTTAATCAGAATTGTCCAGCAGTGCAATTAGGAGACTATAACTAGGACCCAACCTGCAGAATTCTTCAGATTATAAGCTTCGCTTTGTTGAATCCTCAGGTCTTAGACATGTACCTGGCACACTGTAGAGACTCCATATGTATATGTTGGATGAATGAATTAGAGACACAGGGAGACAGCATCATTTTCACATGCTATACATCCAGGAGAGTTTTTAAGAGTTCAAAAAGCATGGGCAAAATTCTGTGGAATTTTTCTGGAGCCCTAGAAACTTCAAATATTGGATACTTCTTGCCAGGTAGAACTTCTCTCCAGGAACTGTAGGTGTCTGAGCAGCAGGGTTTTCTTGGGGATCCTCTACCTTCCCTCAGCCTCCACCTGTATCTTTCTTCTTACATTGAAAGCATGACCTTTTATGTGGTCACGCACAGGGATTAGATGATTTTTTGGTAGATTATGGTAGCCAACAGTAGGTGGTGGTGGATAATATTATATGGATTTAGATCAAATTCTGCCCAACATCAAATGTATTAAACACTCAATGATTAGAAAGCAGGATCAAATCAGTTCATACAACATAGCCGTGTACTCAGTGAAGTCCCAGCTCTCTGAGTCAGGGTTGGGAGGCACAGATGCAATAATAGCAGGGAGGGAGGATGGATTTGGCTAACTTTATATGCATCATGCAAATAGAGTCCTCTCAGTGGCTGGATATAGGACCACTCATGGAACAAGCTTCAGGTACCATTCCCAGAGACAAAGGGCCAGTGGAGAAACTGGTTCAGGCAGCAGGTGGCATTTGTACTGCAGCAAATCCACTTCTGTTGAATATGAAGGTTGGACATGATCAGATTTGTGCTTTAGAAAATCTGATTCCAGCTGCTGTATGTGGAAGGAACTAGGGACCAGAGTGCATGGATGGACTTGTTGGGAGACAGCTGCAGGTTTCTTTTTGAAAATTTGTGTTGCGTTTATTAATATTGCAGCTTAACATATCTTTGGTATTACTTCCCTTTTAAATCAAAAGCACATTTTTGAGCATCTAGAATGTGCCAGGTATGGGGATACGTATTTTCACATGTACTTTTTCATTTCACCGTCACTGTGACTCTGTGAGGTAAACAGAACACGTATTTTTATTTATTATTTGACTTCCAAAGAGGCTGCTGCAGTTTTTCAAGCAAGAGCTGTTGGTAGCTTTGACCAGGGCAGTGAAGGTGGATCAACTTGAGAGTTACCATCAACAGACTGTCGGGGAGTGAGGCCAGAGATCTCCACCTAGCTCTGCAGGTCCAGCCACCTCCTGTGCGCAAAACAGATCTCACAGTCCTCCAGGGGACATCGCACCACGGCAGGAAGTTCTTTTGGAGGAGCAGAGGATGGAAAATGTAGAAGTAAAAACCTTGAGTTAAAGTCCTCTATGAGCACCTGCATTTGTGGCCCGGGGACCAGGCCACAATGACCCTCCCCTGGGCTCCGTCCCGTGTATTGAAGTCTGAGAGCAAGGCAGTCAACCCTCACGGAAGCAGGTGAGGGTGTGGTCCACTGGGGGAGGCCCTGGGTGCTGTAACGCTTCCCCAGGTCAGAGCTGTGCATCATACACTGTCCCCCAAGGCCCTTGTCCTGTCTTTGCAGGAAGGGCGGGGAGCCACCCTCTTAGCCTGCACTGCCTGCAAGGGACAGCTGGTGCTGTGTTCAGAATGAGGTCGCCACACAGCCTGCGGGGAGGACAGAGCCGGGCCCGTCCGGTCTCTCTGTGGGAATTTCGGGAGAAAGTGTCTCTTCCTGGTCGGTCGTCACATTGAAAATGGGCGACTGCCGCCGGGGATGTGCAGGTCTGGAGCAGAAGTCCCTTTTGTGCAGAAAACAGTCTCCGCCTCCCAGGAAGGCGCCCTCTCCTGGCCTGGAGCAGAACCTCACGGTCTGCGGTCCACGTTTCTCCCGTTATCCACTTTCTGGTTGGCCATCCCACTCCTCCGGGCTAGTCTTGGGGCACCCGGGATCTGCTCCTTGATTGGGTGGGATCTCAGGTGCACTCAGTTGCTATTCTGGGCCCTTGGGAAGGACTTAGTACTTGAAATTCCTGCTTCTTCAGGGAAAGGGGGAGCCTTGGCTAACCCTGGCTCTGGCAGCAGAAAGTGGGCCACTCCTGGGGCGTCCTGTGCTTCAGCTCCGTCAGTTGCTTCCCCACACCTGTGCATGTCCCACAGGCCCTGGTTAGAAGGAGCTGGTGGAAAAGGCTCTCCACTATTCACTGGCCATGCAAGCACACTGCCAGGAGAGGGCGACGGTGGTCAAAACTGGAAGGTGGGTGGGGTGGGGGAGGTAGGTGAGGTGGGGGAGGTAGGTGGGGGGGGGAGGGGGGGGGTGGGGGAGGGAGGTGGGGTGGGGGAGGTAGGTGGGGTGGGGGGAAGAGAAGGAACAAGCTCTCTTTCAGAGGTAACTAGAGGTATTCCCCTATGCCTAAGAGGCCGGAAGCTGATAAAGCATCCTTCTGTTCTGACCTGGGAGCTTACCAGGGACCCATGTCACAGCCAGACTGGCCCAGGCAGAGGGTGAACTTCCCCCAAGTGTCTGTAGTTGTCATTGTGGAAAGATGACCTCACCCAGTGGGAGCCGGGAGGTGCCCAGAGGTTCCCTGCACCTTTGAGTTTGTTCGTGGGCGGTGAACAGGCAGCATGGGCTCCGCCTCCCTCTCCCCTTTTGATGGAGGTACCTGTCGTTTATCTGATGGAGTATTCGCTCTACTTGACTGCCTGGGCTTCTGAATGTATTTCCGGATATCTCCAGAAGCAAAGTACTTGGGAAGGAGGACTTAGCCCGGCGCCGAGGACTTGGCCCTTAACCGCCAACCCCGATCTGCTGGTAGGAAGGCAGCCTGGGGTCAGGCACAGCTGCAGAGGAAATCTCATTGCAGCTGCAGCCCAGCTGATGAGAAACACAGAGAGCGTGGTGAACTAGAGGGTCCCTGCTGAAATGAACGCTGCGAGGCTGTGGCTACTTTCTGTCCGTGTTGCAAATATGTGTGTGCTGATTCCTGTGTATTTAATGCTTAGTTTTAAGTGCATGGGAGGGCTTTTGGTGGAAAGCGTTACATCATCTGACTTAAATTAGCCCATTCCAGTCCATTTTAGTTCACTGATTCCTAAAATGTCAATGTTCACTCTTGCCATCTCCTGTTTGACTATTTTCAATTTGCCTTGATTCATGGACCTAACATTCCAGGTTTTTATGCAACATTGTTCTTTACAGCATCGGACTTTACCTCCATCATCAGTCACATCCACAACTGGGCATTGTTTTTGCTTTGGGTTTGTCTCTTCATTCTTTCTGGAGTTACTTCTCCACTCTTCTGCAGCAGCATATTGGGTACCTTCTGACTTGGGGAGTTCATCTTTCAGTGTCCTATCTTTTTTGCCTTTTCATACTGTTCATGTGGTTCTCAAGGCAAGAATACTGAAGTGGTTTTCATTTCCTTCTCCAGTGGACAATGTTATATCAGAACCCTCCATCATGACCTGTCCATCTTGGGTGGCCCTACACAGCATGGCTCATAGTTTCATTGAGTTAGACAGGGCTGTGGAATGGGCAAATTTAACTCAGATGACCATTATATCTACTACTGTGGGCAAGAATCTCTTAGAAGAAATGGAGTAGCCATCATGGTCAACAAAAGAGTCTGAAATGCAGTACTTGGGTGCAATCTCAAAAATAAAAAAATGATCTCTGTTAGTTTCTAAGGCAAATCATTCAATATCACAGTAATCCAAGTCTATGTCCCAACCAGGAATGCTGAAGAAGCTGAAGTTGAACAGTTCTATGAAGACCTATAAGACCTTCTAGAACTAACACCCAAACAAGATGTCCTTTATATTATAGGGTACTGGAATGCAAAAGTAGGAAGTCAAGAGATACCTGGAGTATCAGGCAAATTTGGCCTTGGAGTACATAATGAAGCAGGGCAAAGGCTAACAGAGTTTTGCCAAGAAAATGCACTAGTCATAGCAAACACCCTCTTCCAACAACACAAGAGAAGACTCTACACATGGACATCACCAAATGGTCAATACCAAAATCAGATTGATTATATTCTTTGCAGCCAGAGATGGAGAAGCTCTATACAGTCAACAAAAACAAGACCAGGAGCTGACTGTGGCTCAGATCATGAACTCCTTATTGCCAGATTCAGACTTAAATTGAAGAAAGTAGGGAAAACCACTAGACCATTCAGGTATGACCTAAATCATTTGATTATACAGTGGAAGTGATGGGATTAGATCTGATAGAGTACCTGAAGAACTATGGATGGAGGTTTGTGACATTATACAGGAAGCAGTGATCAAGACTGTCCCCAGGAAAAAGAAATGCAAAAAGGCAAAATGGTTGTCTGAGGAGGCCTTACAAATAGCTGAGAAAAGAAGAGAAGTGAAAGGTAAAGGAGAAAAGGAAAGATATACCTATTTGAATGCAGAGTTCCAAAGAATAGAAAGGAGAAATAAGAAAGCCTTCCTCAGTGATCAATGCAAAGAAATGGAGGAAAAAAATAGAATGGGAAAGACCAGAGATCTCTTCAACAAAATTAGAGACACCAAGGGAACATTTCATGCAAAGATGGGCACAATAAAAGATAGAAATGGTATGGACCCAACAGAGGATATTAAGAAGAGGTGGCAAGAATACACAGAAGAACTATACAAAAAAGATCTTCATGACCCAGATAACCACGATGGTGTGATCACTCACCTAGAGCCAGACATCCTGGAATGTGATGTCAAGTGGGCCTTAGGAAGCATCACTCTGAACAGAGCTAATGGAGGTGATGGAATTCCAGCTGAGCTATTGCAAATCTTAAAAGATGATGCTGTGAAAGTGCTGCACTCAATATGCCAGCAAATTTGGAAAACTCAGTAGTGGCCACATGACTGGAAAAGGTCAGTCTTCATTCCAATCCCAAAGAAAGACAAAGAATGTTCAAACTACTGCACAATTGCACTCATCTCACATGCTAATGAAATAATGCTCAAAATCCTCCAGGCCAGGCTTCAACAGTATGTGAACCAGATGTTCAAGCTGGTTTTAGAAAAGGTAGAGGAACCAGAGATCAAATTGCCAACATCTGTTGGACCATCAAAAAAGGAAGAGATTTCCAGAAAAACATCTACTTCTGCTTTATTGACTACTCCAAAGCCTTTGATTGTGTGTATCACAACAAACTATGGAAAATTCTTCAAGAGACAGGAATACCAGACCAGTTGACCTGCCTCCTGAGAAATCTGTATGCAGGTCAAGAAGCAACAGTTAGAACTGGACATGAAACAACAGGCTGGTTCCAAATAGGGAAAGGAATACGTCAAGGCTGTATATTGTCACCCTGCTAATGTAAGTTGTATGCAGAGTACATCATGTGAAATGCCAGGCTGGATGAAGCACAAGCTGGAATCAAGATTGGTGGGAGAAATATCAATAACCTCAGATATGCAGATGACACCACTCTTATGGCAGAAAGTGAAGAGGAACTGAAGAATTTCTTGATGAAAGTGAAAGAGGAGAGTGAAAAAGTTGGCTTTAAACTCAGCATTCAGAAAACTAAGATCATGGCATAAGGTCGCATCACGCCATGGAAAATAGATGGAAAAACAATGGAAACAGTGAGAGACTTTTTTTGGGCTCCAAAATCACTGCAGATGGTGACGGAAGTCATGAAATTAAAAGACGCTTGCTCCTTGGAAGAAAAGCTGTGAGAGTTGGACTATAAAGAAAGCTGAGCACCGAAGAATAGATGCTTTTGAACTGTGATTTTGGAGAAGACTCTTGAGAGTCCCTTGGACTTCAAGGAGATCCAACCAGTCAATCTTAAAGGAAATCAGTACAGAATATTCATTGGAATGACTGATGCTGAAGCTAAAACTCCAATACTTTGGCCACCCGATGTGAAGGACTGACTCATTGGAAAAGACCCTGATGCTGGGAAAGATTGAAGACGGAAGGAGAAGGCGATGACAGAGGATGAGATGGTTGGATGGCATCACTGACTCAATGGACATGAGTTTGAGTAAACTCTGGGAGTTGGTTGAACAGGGAGGCCTGGTGTGCTGCTGTCCATGGAGTCACAAAGAGTCAAATGTGACTGAGTGACTGAACTGAACTGAAAAGCAGTATAAAGTGTGACACATATCGATCACCTAAATTTGTATATAATGCACATATTTTATGGGTTGGGAAGTTGCCCTGGAGAAGGACATGGCAACCCACTCCAGTATTCTTGCCTGGAGAATCCCATGGACAGAGGAGCCTGGCAGGCTGCAGTTCATAGGCTCGCAAAGAGTTGGACATGACTGAAGTACTTTGTATAATACACACTTTACATGAATTACTAAAAATATTAAATCTTAATAAATATTGACTAGGCTTAGAGTCAATGCGTGTTGGAAAGAGAATGCAAGGCAGTCCTCTGGCTCTTAATTATGTTTTATCTTGTGTTTTATGGTATTATAGATTCATTATTATACACCATTTTAAAATAACCTAGTCCAGTTAGGATCTTCAGAAAAAATTGTTAGTTCCCTTGGCCACTCGTTTCAGAATTGTGACAATCTTGCCTATTACAAGGTCTTACCTGAGTTCCTCCAGCCTAAATTTCTCATGCTGTATCTGGGGCTCCAAGGGCAGCTGAGACCCATTCTGTCTGGCTCACCGCATGGGCTGATGCTCAGGGCTGTTCAGGACTACGAATGGTCCTTGGAGTTGCCAAATTTAGCAGCAGGTTCCAAGTGGAAGCAGCCCAGATTTCTGGTAAATCCTAGGAAGAAGGTCGGAGAAGGCACTGGCAACCCACTCCAGTACTCTTGCCTGGAAAATCCTATGGACCATTGGAGAGGGAAATGGCAACCCACTCCAGTGTTCTTGCCTGGAGAATCCCAGGGATGGGGGAGCCTGGTGGGCTGCCATCTGTGGGGTCGCACAGAGTCGGACACGACTGAAGCGACTTAGCAGCAGCAGCAGCAGAAGGAAGAAGGTCAGCGCTGAGCACTTGGGAGCAGGGCCCGTTTAGAACATCCAACCATCTCATCCCCCCTTTAGAACAGGGGGCAGGAGGCAAAGCTGCCCAGCCTGCACACATGGGGTCGCAGAGTCGGACACGACTGAGCGACTGAACTGACTGACCGGGTCCAAAGATGGGGGGCAGGGTTGGCTTTCCATTATAGAGATTTTGTACCTTATGGATTTGGTACCTTATGAATACACGTGAGTGTATTTTTATTAATATACACGAAATAGTTTTTTAAAAGAAGGGCGATGCTGTGAGACCCCCCCCCCTGCTCTTTCTTGCCCTTTGTGTCTCACTCCCGTGGAGGAGGCGCTGGGGAGGCCGGCGCAACCTGTGATGACCCAGAGAGGCCGCGTGGTGGCAGTGTTTCACCTTGATTGGCCCAAGGTAACCCGTCCCGGTTTTAATGAACTCCCTACTGCGCACTGGAGGAGGGGTGGGGGTGGGGGGTCCCTCTAGGTTCAATTTATGGGCTTCAAGTGAAGATGCTAAATAAGATCCTGAGTGGAAAATAATGGCTGTAACAGATATCCTCTGGCTCCTCCCTGCCTTCTTTCCTGTTAGAACGTCTCCTGGCTAGGAGCCCCTTGGCCGCAGGCAAGGGGGAATGTATTGCACAAAAGAATCAAGGCAGAAACTGGGCTGGTTTAGGCAGATCCGGACCTGAGGGTGAAGAGGCAAAGAGCAAGTCTTTCTCAATCTGGCAACGGTGGGTCGGGGACCAGGAGAGACCCCAGAACTTAGGAAAGGAACTGGCTGTGATGGAGACCTTGTGGTTTTCTTTCACTTGCCAGCGGGAGCCCCCAGGGCCTTTCTTTCTAAGTGGTCTGGGGAGGTAGGGAGCTTCTTCCAAGTGAAAACTTGCAGAGGGTGAGACTGAAAAGTGAGGGGAAGGCGCAGCGTTGAGGTGTGGGGACAATTCCAGGCCCCTCCTAGGCCAAGTTCCTCTTCTGTGAGATGACCGTGCTAATCCACTTTTGAGGTTCCAGGGTTCCCAGATCATGGCTATCTGGGGATCACTAAGGGAACTGATTAAATAACCAGATTCTGGGGCCCTGCCGATGCTTTGTCTGTTCTGGGGGTGAATTGATAAGAAACTGTCTTCCCACTGCACCCCCTACCCAACCCAGCACCCACCCCTAATCCCTCCTCCCCCACCTCTCACCCACTCACCGGGCTTTATTGAGATACAATCGACAAATAACATTGTGAAAGTTTGAGGTGTACACGCAATGGTTTAGTATATGTATGTATTGTGAAACAACTGCCACGATGTTTAGTTAACATACATCACCTCACAGTTATGCTTTTTCTTGTTATGGTGAGAACTTTTAAGGTCTACTTTCTGAGATATCAAACACAGTATTGTTAACTATAGTCACTCTTCAACCCTTCCACCATTTCTCTGTTCCTCCCTTCCACCCCGCTGTCAACCACCAACATACTCTCTTCTCCTGTGATTTTGACTTTTTTAGATTCCACATCCAAGTGATATCATACAGTATCTCTTCCTCTGTCTTGACATTTCATTTAGGATAAGATATGTATGTCCTGTTTTCTTTATCCATTCATCCATCAATGGACACATGATGGCTCTGTGTTTTGACTATTGCAGATAATACTGCAGTGGACTTGGGATGCAGACATCTCTTTGAGATAATGATTTCATTTCCTTTGAGTGTATATCTAGAAGTGGAATTTCTGGATTCTAGAAGTAAAAACTGGGTTTTGAATTAGGTGTAGAGGAGACAGATATAACAGTGTGGGAAAACACTGGAAAAAAGTCTCCAGTTCAGGTTGCTTCTTTCAGTTCTGTTAAGTCACTCAGTCATGTCTGACTCTTTGTGACCCAATGGGGTGAAGCACACCAGGCTTCTCTGTCCATCACCACTCCTGGAGCCTACTTTAACTCAAGTCCATTGCCTCAGTGTTGCCATCCATCCAGCTCATCCTCTGTCATTCCCTTTTCCTCCCACCTTCAATCTTTCCCAGCATTAGGGCCTTTTATAATGAGTCGGTTCTTCACATTGGGTGACCAAAGTATTGGAGTTTCAGCTTCAGCCTCAGTCCTTCCAATGAACAGCCAGGACCGATCTCCTTTAGGATGGACTGGTTGGGTCTCCTTGCAGTCCAAGGGACTCTCAAGAGTCTTCTCCAAAACCGCAGTTCAAAAGCATCAATTCTTTGGTGCTCAGCTTTCTTTATAGTCCAACATTCACATCTATACATGACTACTGCAAAAACCATAGCTTTGACTAGATGGACTTTTGTTGGTAAAGTAATATTTCTGCTTTTGAGTATACTATCTAGGTTGGTCATAGCTTTTCTTCCAAGGAGCAAGCGTCTTTTAATTTCATGGCTGCAAGTCACCATCTGCAGTGATTTTGGAGCCCAAGAAAATAATCTGTCACTGTTTCCACTGTTTCCCCATCTATTTCCCATGAAGTGATCGGACCAGATGCCATGATCTTAGTTTTCTGAATGTTGAGATTTAGGCCAGCTTTTTCACTCTCCTCTTTCACTTTCATCAAGAAACTCTTCAGTTCTTCTTCTGCCATAAGGATGGTATCACCTGAATATCTGAGGTTATTGATATTTCTCCCGCCAATCTTGATTCCAGCTTGTGCTTCATCCAGCCTGGCATTTCACATGATGTACTCTGCGTATAAGTTAAATAAGCAGGGTGACAATATACAGCCTTGACGTATTCCTTTCCCAATTTGGAACCAGCCTGTTGTCCCACGTCCAGTTCTAACGGTTGCTTCTTGATCTGCATACAGATTTCTCAGGAGGCAGGTCAGGTGGTCTGGTATTCCCATCTCTTTCAGAATTTTCCACAGTTTGTTGTCATCCATACAGTCAAAGGCTTTGGCATAGTCAATAAAGCAGAAATAGATGTTTTTCTGGAACTCTCTTGCTTTCTCGATGATCCAACAGATGTTGGCAATTTGATCTCTGGTTCCTCTGCCTTTTCTAAAACCAGCTTGAACATTTGAAAGGTCACGGTTCACGTATTGCTGAAGCCTGGCTTGGAGAGTTTTAAGCATCACTTTACTAGCTTGTGAGTTGAGTGCAATTGTGTGGTAGTTTGAGCATTCTTTGGCATTGCCTTTCTTTGGAATTGGAATGAAAACTGACTTTTCCAGTCCTGTGGCCACTGCTGAGTTTTCCAAATTTGCTGGCATATCTAGTGCAGCGCTCTCACAGCATCATCTTTTAGGGTTTGCAATAGCTCAGCTGGAATTCCATCACCTCCATTAGCTTTGTTCATAGTGATGCTTCCTAAGGCCCACTTGACTTCCCATTCCAAGATGTCTGGCTCTAGGTGAGTAATCACACCATCGTGATTACCTGGGTCATGAAGATCTTTTTTGTACAGTTCTTCTGTGTATTCTTGCCACCTCTTCTTAATATCTTCTGCTTCTGTTAGGTCCATACCATTTCTGTCCTTTATCGAGCCCATCTTTGCATGAAATGTTCCCTTGGTATCTCTAATTTTCTTGAAGAGATCTCTAGTCTTTCCCATTCTATTATTTTCCTCTATTTCTTTGCAATGATAGCTGAGAAAGGCTTTCTTATCTCTTGTTGCTATTCTTTGGAATTCTGCATTCAAATAGGTATATCTTTCCTTTTCTCCTCTACCTTTAGCTTCTCTTCTTAAGACAGTTTAAATTCTTGCTCCACTTTCAAGAAATGGAAACTGGAAATCATGATCAGTACATAGAGGTGGAATTTATGAGAGAAAGACTGTGTATCCTATCAGAAAGGTCTGTGGGTCAACACCAAGGAGATTGAAAGACCATTCATATGTATCCAGTTGAAATTGAATGTTTGAAGTATGCATATATCTATTATCTTTTACGCTTCCCTGCTGTAACTATTTTTTTTCCTTTAACCACCTACCTGTGAATGGTAGTTTTGTATATAAAGATTCTGTATCAATAATAAATGCTTGCCTCAGAGGATAGATGTGGGGAATAAATGCGATCACATAAATTTTCTAGACCAGTGCCTGATACATAGCATATACTCAATAAATACAAATCCTCATTCTCTCTTTCCTTCCAGTAATAGGGAAGTACAACTTCCCAAGATAGCTGATTCTATTTCCGAACAATTTTAGATTGTGAGAAGCTCCTTGAAAGTCTTGTAACTTCTGTTAGCCTTAGTTTTGTCTGTTGGGTGTACACAGAACCAAAGGCAGTCCTACTGGTATTGAAAGACCCAGTCTTGTGTCTCACAGGAGAAGTGGGCCTTTTCCTCATTCATTTTATGCATGCGTCCCTGGAGCCACCTCTCTTCCTGCATGATACCCCAGATGAATGTGACATCCTATATGTGACACCATAGAGCTAATCCACCGTTTCCCCATTATTCTGGGCCCTCCCCTCAATGAGGCCATCTGTCATGGATGCATGTTGTGACAGTGTTAAATGTTGCTAATACAGCCTTGCTGTTCAAGTCCTTTCCTTGGAGACAGCCACTAAGCCAGGCATTCTCTGTCCTGAAATTGCAGTAATATATTTCATTTTTTCAGCCTGTATGTGAAAACTTGTATGAATTACATTTCATCTTGTTGGTTTCTGCCTAGTTTTCTAGCTTGAGTACTTTCCCCAGTATTTTAATGAAGTCATTCAGCATAGCAACTATTTCTTCCAGCTTAATGTTGTCAGCTAATTTGGTAAGAGGGCCTTCTAGGTCTTTCCAAGTTGCTGGTAAATATAATGGACAGTAAAGGGACTGGGACACGGTCATGAGACACTTGCAAAAGATCTTGCCCTTCCCTCCCATTCATTTAACATTCAGCTCAACAATAGCTGTTAATCTGTGCATGTCAGGCATTGTTCTTAATACTGGGGATACAGCAGTGGACAAAACGGGGAGAAACACTCTATTTCTATGGAGCTTATATTTTAGTGGGCATCAATTTTACTAAGTCCTACCTCCATCATGTACATTTATGCCTTTGTCATTTAATTTAACTCACATTTGTTGATATGAAGAATTTGTTCAGTGCTTGTTACATGATGAGTGCTGTTTCTAGTCTTGCATGCATGTGATAAATAGGTGGGAGCCGATGCAGAGCACATTGGCCAGGTGTCCAGGCACTAGACTGGCAAAATGCTCATTATCATACTCTTAGGATTCCTTCTCCTTTCTGAATCATCCATACACTTCTTGAAATATTTGTAGTCTGAGAAGGAGTAACTCCAAACTTTCGTTTTTCAGCCGGGGGAAGTCTGTTGGCTAGCTCTCCGTAGTAGCTATTTCTTGACACTTGGGGGCGCTGCTGAACACAGATTGCCCCCATCCATTTGACCATGTGGCCCCTGGCCCATCACCCAGTGAGGCTGGCGCCCTTCAGAGGAAGGTGGATTTTTCCCCACTCTGGGCCTCATATGGTGGGTTCTCTGGAGCAGTTCTCAGTCCTCAATCCTTCTCCTCTACGGCTGACACCATGAATGACACCCTTGGGACCTTCTGCGAGGATCTGAAACCTGCGTCTCTGTTGTTTTGAGAATATTTTGGGTAGGTGGTTGAAGAGATTGAGGAGACCTGGTGTTGAGGTGGTTTTCCTTTGCAGTCCTCAAAATCTAAAAAATATAGTCGTTTCTCTTGGAGTGGGTTGCCACTTCCTTCTCCAGGGGATCTTCCTGACCTAGGCATTGAACCTGTGTCTCCTGCATTGCAGGCAGATTCTCTACTATCTGAACCACAGGAGAAGCTCACATAATGGGATGGAAGAGTCATAATGTGCTAGAGCTAAAAGAGACATTGGTGATCATGCAACTTAATTTATTTTACTGAGTTGACAACTGAAGTTCAGGGAGTTTAAATGACAACTAGGCAGTGAAGGAACTGGTGAAGTGACTTGGTCTTCTCACTCACAACCCAGGGCTTTAAAAATCTGGTTATTCTAAAATACAAACATACCAAAAATCCAACCAATCAAACA
Source organism: Capra hircus (assembly GCF_001704415.2). Lineage (NCBI taxonomy): Eukaryota > Metazoa > Chordata > Mammalia > Artiodactyla > Bovidae > Capra > Capra hircus. The sequence goes on from NC_030815.1 coordinate 77,405,913, forward strand.
AAAAATGGTTATTCTATTATATATAAAATAGATAACCAAAAAGGACCTACTGTATAGCACAGGGAATTATGCTCAGTATTTTGTAATGTCCTATGCTGCTGCTGCTGCTGCTAAGTCGCATCAGTCGTGTCCGACTCTGTGTGACCCCATAGATGGTAGCCCACAAGGCTCCCCCATCCCTGGGATTCTCCTGGCAAGAACACTGGAGTGGGTTGCCATTTCCTTCTCCAATGCATGAAAGTGAAAAGTGAAAGGGAAGTCGCTCAGTTGTGTCCGACCCTTAGTGACCCCATGGACTGCAGCCCACCAGGCTCCTCCATTCATGGGATTTTCCAGGCAAGAGTACTGGAGTGGGCTGCCATTGCCTTCTCCGATAAGGGAAAATAATCTGAAAAAAATAGATATGAGTGTATGTGTAACTGAATCACTTTGCTATATACCTGAAACTAACACAACATTGTAAATCAACTTTACAATGAAATTTACAATTTGTAAATCAACTTTACAAATTGAAGTACGATACTTCAATTAAAAAGAAACCTGATTGTTGATGACTTTACCTTGGAGGTCTTTATTATTCTTATAACAATGAAAATTATTGACATATTAACAACACTTGGGGGCTTTCCAGTTGGTGCAGTGGTAAAGAATGCACCTGCCAACGCAGGAGATGCAGGAGACATGGGTTTGATCCCTGGGTTGGGAAGATCCCTTAGAGGAGGAAACGGCAACCCACTCCAGTATCCTTGCCTGGAGCATCTCATGGATAGAGGGGTCTGGGAGGTTATGGTCCATGGTCACACACAGTCAGATGCAACTTAGCGACTGAGCGTGTGCGAGCATGCACACAGTGTACATTGAACTCCTAGTTCTTGCCAAGACAGAGGAATAAAAGAAACTATAAAGTTTATAGAAGCTATAAAACTGAGCCAAATATATGAGCAGCTATTCTCAGCCATTGGACAGTGGGGGTAACAGGGCTGCAGTTCTTGAAGGAAAGGAAGTGCACAAGGTGAAGTTCACTTTCTTGCTGACGTTTTGCCTGAGACATTTCCCACATCGTAGGGAGTTTGGCTGAGGGAAGGACACAGAGTCAGTAGGTCAGAATTTCTAAGGCTGTAGAACTTGCAGATTTGGGCACCAGAGAAGGCAGCTGAAGGGTAATAATTCCAGAAATCTGTGTAGGCCCTTCCTTTAAGCTCTTTGTCAAATCTTTAGCTACATATCCACTGAATGAGACTCTGAAAAATCAACTGAGAACACCCGGTAGAGGACTGAAAAGTGGACAGTGGTTTTAGAAGTTGCACGTGTTAGGGAGATCTTGGCACTCTGATCCAGCCAAAGTGGAACTGGCCCCTTATTTGAGACCCCAGAAAGGCTCCTTTCTGGAGGAAAGACTGTGTCCTAAGAATAAGGGACACACCATAGCATTAAGAGCAAAGATGAAATAGACCTGCCTTAACAAGGCCAAGACCCAAGACTCAACAGAATCAAGATGATCTGTTAGTCTTTAATTGTTTGTCAGACAAATTGTCAAACTTCTTAGAGGAATACAACAAAATTCAGTGTCTCTATAACATTCACAATATTCGGCACACAAGAAAAGATGTCTACATGGGCAAAGAATAAATATGCAGACCTTCTTTATGCTTTGAAACCTGAATCATTTTCTCTCAGCTGGCTCTTTTCCTTTCAGAATGTTTTGTGCTTAGTTGATCAGTCGTGTCTGACTCTTTGCAACTCCATGGATTGTAGTCTGCCAGGCTCCTCTGTCCATGGGGATTCTCCAGGCAAGAATACTGGAATGGGTTTCCATCCCTTCTCCAGGGGATCTTCCCAACCCAGGGATTGAAGCCAGGTCTCCCGCAGATTCTTTTCCATCTGAGACACCAGGGAAGCTCTTGGGAATGTTTTAGTTTGACATAAATGATTAATGGACCATGGAATGTCTGGGATTTAGCAATGGGATTGAATTTCTCTATTTTTTTTAAAAAAATTGAGGTATAATTGACATATAACATTATATTAGTTTCAAGTGTACAACACGGTTCTATATTTGTATACATTGTGAAATGATCACCATAGTAAATCTAGTTAATGGTCATCTTACATAGTCACAGATTTTTTTTTCTTGTGATGATGACTTTTAAGATCTACTCTCCTAGCAACTTTCAAATATCCAATACATTATTATTAACTGTAGTCACAGGGCTGTACATTGCATCCCCAGGACTTTTTCATCTCATGACTAGAAATCTGTACCTTGTGACCCCCTTCTCCCATTTCTCTCATCCCCAGGATTGGATTTCTGATCTAGAGTGACAAGCTGTTCTTGAATTGCTCTTAATGTCTTGGTGGAGAAATTGTCCTGCCCATTTAGGGAGAAGTGTACCTCTATAAATAGGCTGGCCTCCCCAACTGAACTTCAGCAATGATTTGGAGAATGACATTTTGAAACATATCTGAGTTCCCTCTCATTCTTCTTTAAAAAGATTATCTTGTTGGTCTGTGTGTTTTTATTTTCATTAGGGGACTTTGTGGATGGGGGTGGGGTAGTGGACAACGCAGGGCAGAGTATTTGATGTCTTTTTGTGTTGGGGAAAATATCCTAGATTTCATTGAACATCTGGATGACTGATAATAAGATAGGGAGGAACTGTAAAATCTGAGAAAAAAGTGTAAAATATCCAGAAGAAATATCTCCTAGCAGCTCTTTGTTTCATGACAAGAATTTATAAGCACTTTTCTTAGACAATTTCAACTAGTGTTGCTTGCCCAATTAATTCAATTTTTACCTATAAAAACTGATTTGGAAACTTTCTAATTGTGTAAGAAAACTGAAGATGTATAAAGAAAACTTTTTGCAGTTTCTATTTTTAGATGTAGTTAGTTGATCAGGTAGCCTTTCTAGGAAAAATGATCCGTAATGTAGACTTTTTTCCTGCCTTAAAAAAATAAAATTGCTTTCTAATCAAGAAGGAAGCAGAAGGTTTCTGTTGGAGACCTTTTTGTTCTGGTTGCTGTTGGGGAGATTGACTGTTCTTGGAATATGTACATTTATTCAAGGAGGCAATAAAATCAACATTATTAATTGTTTTAAAACAGAAAACGTCTTGAATCATTAAACCTGTAATTCATAGGTCTTACTCTTTCACTTTTGTCTCCAGTGGTTGATAGCTCATCCTGCAAAATTATGCCTCTGTGCCCTTGGAATGCTCTGCAGTTAATTAATAATTTATGCTGGGTGAAGTGATATGTAGAATGGGGACAAGTGTGCATCCCACGCTGGGACTGCTTTGGCTGCTGAAATCATCAAGGAGGCTTTCCTGGTGGAAAAGCTCTGTGGAGAGGGTGGCCCAGAGTCTGAAGGGTGAAGCGTTAAGTGATGGACATGTGGGCTGTCATTTCTTCTCTCAGCTGTCAGTTTGATGAGGTCTCTCTCTCACAAGTAGATCAGATGGTACTCACAGACTCTGACCATCCGCCTGTGGACTGTGTGCATTCTGAAACATTTTAAATTGAATCTTTGAGAAAATGCCCTGGGGTAAATTAGCATGCTGTTGAGAAAGAGATTTCAACACGTGAGCAGGATTGATTAGCTTTCCTTCTTGATTCTTGGGCCACTTCCATTTTGGTTTCAGTAAATGAATTTGTTAATGAGTTATGTGATATTTGCTGAACGCTGTGATTTTGGCAAATGCTAAATAGAAAAAAAAATTTCCACTGCCTTCCCCTACCCATCTTATTATTTAGACAGTATTCTCAAATTGTTGGCCAAAACTAGCGACACCACTGAAACTGCACTACTCAGAGAGGATTTGAATCCAACCTAGACTCTGACTGGGACTTGAACCCATGGATTGGGGCTTGAACTCCCTGTCTTTTAATTGAAATTGCTCACCCTGTCTTAGGGCTTAACAAAGCTCAGGTTCCGTATGTCTCTCGTCATCACAGAAAGAATTCAGTGAGACAAAGTGATAGGTGAGAAGTGGATTTATTTAGAAAGATACATGTTCCATAGGCAGAAAGTGGTGCATCTTAAAAAATGAGAGTGACTCTGAGATATACATGGGGTTTTTATGGACTGGTTAATTTTAGAAGCTACTAGGTAGGAGGGTCATTTCAACTCTTTTGGAAAAAGGTGGAGAATTCCAGGAATTGGGCCCACTGCCCACTTTTTGGCCTTCCATGGTTGACCTCAGAACTGTCATGGATCCTGTGAGGGTATCATTTGGCATATGCTAATATATTACAGTGAGTGTATAATGAAGCTTAAAGTTCACTGGAGGTTGAATCTTCTGTCATCTTGGCCCTGGTCAGTTCTAACCAGTTTTTGTCATGTCATATGGCTATGCCATGCTTTTAAAGGTTGTTTTCTGATTTCCTCCCTCCAGTTTCACAACTACCTTCTTCAGATGAGCACCTGACAGACTGGCCCAGATTCCTGCAGCTGACAGCCAGCCCTGTGTTGAGGCTTCTCTGCGGAAACTAGCCTGTCAGATGGAAGGGCATGAAGCTCCAGGTGAGCCAGAAGGTCACTTAGCCTAATAAATCTCACCCTGAAGTGAAGGGTGGTATTTTTAAAATACAAAAGTAGCTTCATTGCTTTATTAAACCTTATGATGCTTGTTAAAAATTCTATGCAAGACTGATGAGAGGAGCTCTGGGTGTGACCAGGTAGGAGGGAGTGGGGATGGTGGAGGCTGGGTGGCTGGCTGGGTAACTGGATGATTAAAGGGCTGCTGGGGGAGGGGAAGCTGTTTGGGTTCCAGGAGAGGTGCGTTTGCTTGGTGGTAGTGAGAGGGAGGGATCCTTGGGCATCAGAAGATCCATTAGGGGAAGCCCCTGAGATTCCCCTTACGCTTGGCCCCAGAGAGCCTCCTGGGTCCCTGGGCCTGGCTCTTCACGCTTGGGGACCCCTTTGCCCACTGGGGCCCTCTCCACCCTCCCAGCTCATCCCTCTGCCCTCCAGGGCAGCCTCCGCTCTTCATGGCTCCCTGTGTGCAGGTGAGTCCTGTGGGCGTGAGAGGGAGGGGAAGGACAAAAGCCTGGTCAGTGAGGGAAGCTCCTTTGGGGTTTGAGCGGCAGGGAACCACTTGTTGTTCCCCTTCCCACTCAGCCCCGAGAAGACTTGTGAGGCCCCTGACTGGGCCCTCTGTTCTCTGGGACCCCTTCTACAGTCTAGGCCCCCTTGGTCTTCAGGGCCATTTCTGTCCTTTATGGCTCACTTGGCTGGTGTGGGTCCTGTGGACACAAGATGGTGGGGGGAAGGAAAAGGCAGGCCTGTTGTAGGAGGTTCTTGCAGGGTTCCAGGAGCAGGGAACTGCCTGGTGTTCCCCTAGGCACAGGGAACATTCTCTAGGACCGATCACATCTTGGGTCACAAATCAAGCCTTGATTTCTGACCACAGCACTATGAGATTAGATATCAATTACAGGAAAAAAAAAACCCTGTAAAAAACAAATGTATAGGGGCTAAACAACACGCTTCTAAATAACCAAGGACTGTGAAGAAAGCTGAGCGCTGAAGAATTGATGCTTTTGAACTGTGGTGTTGGAGAAGACTCTTGAGAGTCCCTTGGACTGAAAGGAGATCCAACCAGTCCATCCTAAAGGAGATCAGTCCTGAATATTCATTGGAAGGACTGATGCTAAAGCTGAAACTCCAGTACTTTGGCCACCTCATGCGAAGAGTTGACTCATTGGAAAAGACTCTGATGCTGGGAGGGATTGGGGGCAGGAAGAGAAGGGGATGACAGGGGATGAGATGGCTGGATGGTATCACCAACTCGATGGATGTGAGTTTGAGTGAACTCTGGGAGTTGGTGATTGACAGGGAGGCCTGGTGTGCTGCAATTCATGGGGTTGCAAAAAATTGGACACGACTGAGCGACTGAACTGACTGAACTGAAATAACCAAGAGGTCACTGAAAAAATAAAAAAGGAAATAAAAAAAGTACCTAGAAACAAATGACAATTAAAACACAATGACTGAAAACCTATGGGATGCAGCAAAAATAGTCCTAAGAGGGAAGTTTATAGCAATAAAAGCCTACCTCAAGAAATGAGAAAAACATCAAATAAACAGCATAGCATCACACTAAAGCAACTAGAAAAAGAAGAAGAAGAACAACAAAAAATCCCCAAAGTTAATAGGAGGAAAGAAATCATAAAGATCAGATCAGAAATAAATAATAAGGAAATGAAGGAAACAACAGCAAAGATAAATGCAACTAAAAGCTGATTCTTTGAGAAGATAAGCGAAATTGACAAGCCATTAGCCAGACTCAAGAAAGAAAGGGAGAAGACTCAAATCAATAAAATTAGAAATGAAAAAAGAGAAGTTACAACAGACAATGCAGAAATATAAAGAATCATAAGAGACTACTATGAGCAAGTATATGCTGATAAAATGGAAAACTTGGAAGAAATGGACAAATTCTTAGAAAAGTGATGTCGTTGGTGTTTTTGTCACTAAGTCATGTCTGACTCTTGTGACCCAGTGAGCTGCAGCCTGCCAGGCTCATTTGTCCATGGGATTTTCTAGGCAAGAATACTGGAGTGGGTTTCCATTTCCTTCTCCAGGAGATCTTCCCAATGCAGGGATTAAACCCAGGTCTCCTGCATTGCAGGCAGATTCTTTACTGACTGAGCCACCAGGGAAGGCCTCTTAGAAAAGTACAATCTTCCAAAACTGAACCAGGAAGATATAGAAATCATGAACAGACAAATCACAAGCACTGAAATTGAAAACTGATAAAAAATTTTTTTTTAACAAACAAAAGCCCAGGGCCAGATTGTTTCATAGGTGAATTCTATCAAATATTTAGAGAAGAAATAACACCTATTCTGCTCAAACTGTTCCCAAAAACTGTGGAGGAAGGAACACTCCCAAACTCACTCTATGAATCCACCATCACCCTGATACCAAAACTGGACAAAGATATCACAAGATAAGAAAATTACAGGCCAACATCACTGATGAACACAGATGCAAAAATTCTGAACAAAATAGTAACAAACAGAATTCAACAACACATGGAAAGGATCGTACACCATGATCAAGTAGGGTTTATCCCAAGGATGCAAGGATTCTTCAATATATGCAAGTCAATCAATGTGATACACTATATAAACAAATGAAAAGATAAAAACTGTATGATCATCTTACTAGATGCATAAAAATTTTTGACAGTATTCAACACCCATTCATGATAAAAGCTCTCCAGAAAATGGTCATGAAGGGAACATACCTCAATGTAATAAAGGCCATATGTGACAAATTCACAGAAAATATTATTTTCAATGGTGAAAACCTGAAAGCATTTCCTCTAATATCATGAACAAGACAAGGGTGCTCACTCTCACCACAAGTCCTAGTCATAGCAATCAGAGAATAAAAAGAAATAAAAGGAATCTGGATTGGAAAAAATGAAGTAAAACTCTCACTATTTGGAGATGACATGATACTATATATAGAAAATCCTAAAGATGCCACCAGAAAATTACTAAAGCTAATCTATGAATTTAGTAAAGTGACAGGATACAAAATTAATATACAGAAATCTCTTGCATTCCTATACATTAACAATGAAAAATCAGAAAGAGAAATGCAAGAAACAATCCCATTCACCATTACAACAAAAAGAATAAAATACCTAAGAATAAACCTACCTAAGGAGACAAAAGACCTATATACAGAAAACTATGACACCGATGAAAGAAATCAAAGATGATGTGGATGGAGAGGTATATTATGCTCTTGCATTGGAGACAATATTGTGAAAATAATTATACTACCCAATGGAGTTTACAGATTCAAAGCAATCCCTATCAAATTACCACTAGCATTTTTTTTTTTTTTTTGCAGAGCTAGAACAAAAAATTCCACAATTTGTATGGACACACAGAAGACCCTGAATTGCCAAAGCAATCATAAGAAAGAAGAATGGAGCTGGAAGAATCAATTTCCCTGACTTAAGACTTATGCTACAAACTGCGGTAATCAAGACAGTATGGTATTGGCACAAGAACAAAAATATAGATCAATAGAACAAGATTGAAAGTGTGGAAATAAACCCATGCACCTACAGCACTTTATTTTTGACAAAGGAGGCAAGAATATACAATGGAAAAAAGACAGCCTCTTCAATAAGTGGTGCTGGGAAAATTGGACAGCTATATGTAAAAGAATGAAATTAGAACATTTCCTAACACCATACACAAAAATAAACTCAAAATGGATTAAAGATCTAAATGTAAGGCCCAAAACTATAAAACTCTTAGAGGAAAACATAAGCAAAATACTCTTTGACATAAATCATAGCAATATCCTCTTTGGGGGGCTACCCAGGTGATGCTAATGGTAAAGAACCCACTTGCCAATGCCAGAGACATAATGTCAAAATGTGGGTTTGATCCCTGGGTCAGGAATATCCCTTGGCGGAGGGCATGGTAATCCACTCCATTATTCTTGCCTGGAAAATCCCATGGACAGAGGAGCCCGGTAGGCTATAGTGCATGGGGTCACAAAGAGTTGAACACGACTGAAATGACTTAGCACACACATAACCTCTTTGACCCACCTCCTAGAGTAATGGAAATAAAAACAAAAATAAGCAAGTGGGACCTAATTAAACTTAAAAGATTTTGCACAGCAAAGGAAACTATAAACAAGATGAAAAGACAACCCTCAGAATGGGAGAAAATAGTTGGAAATGAAACAACTGACAAAGGATTAATTTCCAAAATAAACAAGAAGCTCATGCAGCTCAATACCAAAAAAAACCAGAAAAACAGTCAAAAAGTAGGTAGAAGACCTCAGCAGTCATTTCTCCAAAGAAGATATACAGATGAACAACAAACTCATGAAAAGATGCTCAACATTGCTCATTATTCAGTTCAGTTCAGTTCAGTCTCTCAGTTGTGTCTGACTCTTTGTGACCTCATGGACTGTAGCACACCGGCCTTCTCTGTCTATCACCAATTCCCGGAGTTTAACCAAACTCATGTCCATTGAGTTGGTGATGCCATCGAACCATCTCATCCCTGTCATCCCCTTCTCCTTCTGCCTTCAATCTTTCCCAGCATCAGGGTCTTTTCAAAGGATTCAGCTCTTCGCATCAGATGGCAAAAGTATTGGAACTTCAGCTTCAGCATCAGTCCTTTCAATGAATATTCAGGACTGATTTCCTTTAGGATTGACCAGTTGGATCTCCTTGCAGTCCAAGGGACTCTCAAGACTCTTTTCCAACACCGCAGTTCAAAAGCATCAATTCTTCGGAGCTCAGCTTTCTTTATGGTCCAACTCTCACATCCATACTTGACTACTGGGAAAACAATAGCTTTGACTAGATGGACCTTTGTCAGTAAAGTAATGTCTCTGCTTTTAAATATGCTGTCTAGGTTGGTCATAGATTTTCTTCCAAAGAGCAAGTGTCTTTTAATTTCATGGCTGCAATCACCATCTGCAGTGATTTTGGAGACCCCCCGAAATAAAGTCTGTCACTGTTTCCCCATCTATTTGCCATGAAGTGATGGGACTGGATGCCATGACCCTAGTTGTTTGAATGTTGAGTTTTAAGCCAGTTTTTTACTTTCCTCTTTCACTTTCATCAAGAAACTCTTTAATTCCTCTTCATTTTCTGCCATAGTGTGGTGTCATCTGCATATTTGAGGTTATTTATTGCCATTTTTCCTGGCAATCTTGATTCCAGCTTGTGCTTCATCCAACCTGGCATTTTGCATGATGTACTCTGCATACAAGTTAAATAAGCAGGGTGACAATATACAGCTTTGAAGTACTCCTTTCCCGATTTGGAACCAGTCCATTGTTCCAAGTCTAACTGTGCCTTCTTGACCTGCATACAGGTTTCTCAGGAGGTAGGTCGGGTGGTATGGTATTCCCATCTCTTGAAGAATTTTCCACAGTTTGTTGTGATCCACAATGTCAAAGGCTTTGGGATAGTCCATAAAGCAGAAGTAGATGTTTTTCTGGAACTCTTGCTTTTTCTATGATCAAACAGATGTTGGCAATTTGATCTCTGGTTCCTTTGCTTTTCTAAATCCAGCTTGAACATCTGGAAGTTCATGGTTCACGCACTGTTGAATCCTTGCTTGGAGAATTTTGGGCATTACGTTGCTAGTTTGTGAGCTGAGTGCAGTTGTGAGGTAGTCTGAACATTCTTTGACATTGCCTTTCTTTGGGACTGGAATGAAAACTGACCTTTTCAAGTCCTGTGGCCACTGCTGAGTTTTCCAAATTTTCTGGCATATTGAGTGAAACACTTTCACAGCATCATCTTTCAGGATTTGAAATTGCTCAGCTGGAATTCCATACCTCCTCTCTGTTCGTAGTAATGCTTCCTAAGGCCCACTTGACTTTGCTCTCCAGGATGTCTGGCTCTAGGTGAGTGATCACACCATCATGGTGATCTGGGATCAGAATGGCCATCATCAAACAATCTACAAACAATAAATGCCGGAGAGGATGTAGAGAAAAGCAAACCCTTTTGCACTCTTGGTGGGAATGTAAATTGATAAAATCATTATGGAGAATCAGTATGGAAATTCCTTTAAAAATTAGGAATAAAACTGCCATATGACTCAACAATCCCACTACTGAGCATATACCCTGAGAAGACCATAATTGAAAAGTACATCGCAGCACTATTTACAACAGCTGTACATGGAAGCAACCTCGATGTCCATCAACAGAGGAATGGATGAAGAAGTTGTGGTACATATACAATGGAATATTACTCAGCAAAAAAAGAGGAACATATTTGAGCCAGTTTTAGTTAGGTGGTTGAACTTAGAGCCTCTTATACAGAGTGAAGTAAATCAGAAACAGAAAAAGAAATATCATATATTAATGCATATATATGAAATCTAGAAAAATGGTATTGATGAACATATTTGTAGTGCAGCAATAAAGATGCAGGCATAGAGAACAGACTTGTGGACACAGTGGAGGAAGGAGAGGGTGGGACAAACTGAAGAAGTGACATTGAAACCTACACTTAGTTCAGTTCAGTTCAGTCGCTCAGTCGTGTCCGACTCTTTGTGACCCCATGAACTGCAGCATGCCAGGCCTCCCGGTCCATTACCAACTCCCAGAGTTAACACAAACTCATGTCCATCGAGTCAGTGATGCCATCCAACCCTCTCATCCACTGTCCTCCCATTCTCCTCCTTCCCCCAGTCCCTCCCAGCATCAGAGTCTTTTCCAATGAGTCAACTCTTCACATCAGGTGGCCAAAGTATTGAAGTTTCAGCTTCAACATCAGTCCTTCCAATGAACACCCAGGACTGATCTCCTTTAGGATGGACTGGTTGGATCTCCTTGCAGTCCAAGGGACTCTCAAGAGTCCTCTCCAACACCACAGTTCAAAAGCATCAATTCTTCGGTGCTCAGTTTTCTTTATAGTCCAACTCTCACGTCCATACATGACCACTGGAAAAACCATAGCCTTGACTAGACAGACCTTTGTTGGTAAAGTAATGTCTCTGCTTTTTTAATATGCTATCTAGGTTGGTCATAACTTTCTCTCCAAGGAGTAAGCATCTTTTAATTTCATGGCTGCAATCACCATCTGCAGTGATTTTGGAGCCCAAAAACATAAAGTCTGACACTGTTTCCACTGTTTTCCTTTCTATTTCCCATGAAATGATGGGACCAGATGCCATGATCTTCATTTTCTGAATGTTGAGCTTTAAGCCAACTTTTTCACTCTCCTCTTTCACTTTCATCAAGAGACTTTTTAGCTCCTCTGCACCATAAGGGTGGTGTCATCTGCATATCTGAGGTTATTGATATTTCTCCCGGCAATCTTGATTGCAGCTTGTGCTTCTTCCAGCCCAGCATTTCTCATGATGTACTCTGCATAGAAGTTAAATAAGCAGGGTGGCAATATACAGCCTCGACGTACTCCTTTTCCTATTTGGAACCAGTTTGTTGTTCCATGTCCAGTTCTAACTGCTTTAGAAAAGGCAGAGGAACCAGAGATCAAATCGCCAATATCTGCTGGATCATCAAAAAAGCAAGAGTTCCAGAAAAACATCTACTTCTGCTTTATTGACTGTGCCAAAGCCTTTGACTGTGTTGATCACGATAAACTGTGGAAAATTCTGAAAGAGATGGGAATACCAGACCAACTGACCTGCCTCTTGAGAAACCTATATTATCATATGCAAAATATATTACTAATAGGAAGTTGTTGTATAACACAGGGAGCTCAACACAGTACTCTGTGACAACATAGAGGGCTGGGATGGGGTGAGAGGTAGCGGGGAGGTTCAAGAGGAAGAGGATATATATATATATATATATATACACACACACACTTATGGTTGATTCATGCTGTCATATGGCAGAAGCAAACACAATATTGTAAAGTAATTATCCTCCAACTAAAAATAAATTTTTAAAAATTCTATGCACTACAACAAATAACAAATAAGAAAGGAAAAATCAAAACCCAAACACTCCACGCCCCCAGTTACCACCTCTATATGTGGGACCCACCAAACTTATGGCAAATGTCTAGACAATAAATATGTTCACTTTAGGAGCCCTAGTGTTCTCTGTTATCACAACTGAATTCTGTCCTTGCAGCAGGAGGGCAACATGTAAATGAATAGGTATTCCTGTGTTCCAATAAAACTTTATTTAGGACCAGATTTGGGCTTGCAAACTGTAGTTTGTCAATCCCTAATCTAGAATAACTCTCATTTGTATTAGATACACATCAAAGGTACACATCACTTCCCAAGTCTTCTTTTTTTTTTCTTCTCATATGTGCCTTTGTGAATACATTCATAGAGGAAAAAGGAGAGAACTCATTTTATATAAATGAAAGCACTTTCATAAAAATAAAATCTATATTTAAAACATATTCTGTTCAATTTTACTTGAATTTAACAGAAAAAATGAAGGGAAACTGTGGAGACTGCTGAAACTCAGACACACATTTCTTTACCACGTGTGATAATAGTTTCTAAAATAGTGCCTTTGAAATTAGGAGGGAAAAGTTGATGAAAAGGTTGGTGATCCTTTTCCTTTTTAAAATTGCAGTTTTTCAGTTTTGGATGGAGCAGTGGACTTCCTACTGTGATGAACAAGGAAATGTGCATTCTTCTAGTTTTTCTGTCCCTCTGAGTTCTCATTACTCATTTGATTATTTTTAAGTTGTCAAAGCTGATGCTTTACATCCTATTCTCTAACCACTGTTGCCTTCATCCTTAGTCTTCAGTGTTTAAATAGATGGGCTAATGCTTAGCACTAGCTTTTTTTTTTTTAATCAAGATTTCTCCATATCTGTCTTTTAAAAATTTTTTGATTCTTCTTTTATTGAGTTAGTTTTATTTCCTAGTAATACTTTTCAAGAAGAACTTATAGGAATTTTATTTCCTAATTCACCCTTAAGCATCATACTCAAAGGGAAAATTGTCTAGCTGGAAAATTCTTGAGTTACTTTTTCTATCAAGCGTTGTATAGTTTTAAGGTCACAGCTTTTCTTCGTTCTTTTGACTGACTGATTGTATTTTGTGGTCAAGAATCCCGCCTTCTCTTCCCCAAAGTGCTGTTTGTGTGCTACATTTCTTTCGTTATTTCCCACTGGAAAATGCTTATCTCTGTATTCATGCTGGAGGATTATTTGACTGTGTCTGTCACACTTGGGGTTATCGCTCCTGGTCTAAGAATATTATAGGCATTGCTCCTGGGCTTCTGGCATTGGATGTTGTTTTTTGGAAGCCTGAGCACAGCTTTGTTTAATCCCTTAGAACAGTGGTCCCCACCTTTTTGGCACCAGGGATTGGTTTTGTGGAAGACTATGTTCCCATAGATGGGAGTGGGGAAGATGGTTTGGGGATGATTTAAGGGGAATTACATTTACTATGCTGCTGCCGATCTGACGGGAGCTCTGGCGGTAATGTGAGTGATGGGGAGCTACTGTAAATACAGATGAAGCTTTGCCTGCTGCTAGTGGTGAAGAGCCCAGCTGCCAATGCAGGAGACATATGGACACGGATTCAATCCCTGGGTCAGAAAGATACCCTGGGGGAGGGTATGGGAACCCAGTATTCTTGCCTGGAGAATCCCATGGACAGAGGAGCCTGGTGGGCTATAGTCCATAGCGTTGCAAAGAGTCAGACATGACTGAAGTGACTGAGTATGCATGCATGCAAACTAACCTTTATCTTTCTAGTTAAGAAAGAGAAGTACTAGCTAGCCCTAGTGGAACCCCTAGGTTCTAGCTAAAACCCCTTTTCTCATCAATTCTTTGCAAATTTATTGTTTCTTGGTCAAGAAGGTATAAAATCTTTTTCCTTTTGTTCATGTCTCTAGTCTCATTTGAAATCTTTTGTGTATATGTAAAAATTCAATAAAATTTGTATGCTTTTCCCTTGTTAATATTTCTTTGTCAGTTTAACTTTCAGACCCAGCCAGGGACCTAAGAGGGTTGAGGAAAACTGTCTCCCCTCTGCACTGTGATCAATCCAAGCCTCTATTCTTTGTAAGTAATTTGTTAGTCTATGCCAATAATTCTGTGTCAGTCACCATTTCTGCTTATTATTTCTATAATGATGTGTTTTTGATCCCTAGTTTGTTTCTTTAGTTCCATAATCTCCCTTTCATTTCTCTCCATTACTTCATTTTCACTTTGAATTATTGTTTTACTTAATTCACGCTTTTCTTAAATTCTTTTGTAGCAAGAAGCACGCACAGGGAATTTGTCTTGTCTTTCTTAGATTATATATATTTTTTCCTTTTTTTTGACTATACCCTTTATCTGTCCCTCTTCTCCCTTTCTTACTTCCTCCTTTGCTCTGTCCCTCTCTCTTTCTTTTTATTTCTTATGTTTCAGTATTTGCTTGACTGCCATAACATTTCTTTTGATCTTGATCCAGCTTGCACAGCTCTGCCCACTTTCTAGACAATATAATGTACTATACATGAATTCTCCCCAAATTTCTTCTTTATCTAAGACCATTTGTCTTTCTTACTTGCAGTCTGAAGACTGAATATTGTTTTCCATGTACTCTTGTTACTGATGTAACCAGGACATGAAGTTGAAGGCGTGTCAACTGGGAAAAAAATGCACAACATGTAAGCTGAGAATTATCATTATTTAAACTATTTATTTGTGTGGCTGCATTGGGTCTTACTTGTGGCACACAGGCTCTCTAGTTGTGCCAGGGCTTGGTTCCCTGCTGCATGTGGGATCTTCATTCCCTGACAGGGATTGAACTCTTGTCCTCTGCATTGGCAGGTGGATTCTTAACCACTGGACCACCAGGGAAGGCCTGAGAATTATTTTATTAGTGGACTTTCTGAGGACTTAAGCCCAAGGAGGGGGGCAGGGGTGGGCAGCCTTTCAGCTCTGAGGGACTGCTCTGAAGGGATAGGAAAGGAGGCAAGATACGTAGGAGTTTTTGCAACAAAAGCCAGGTAATTGGAATGTCAAAATATTACTGTTAATTAAAGAAAACCAGACATCTCATTAAAGAATTTAGTGCTTTTCTATGTATGGGGAGATGCAGGAGGCTAGACTCGTTGAAATCCTTTCTTCCATACGCTCCTTAATTGTCTACAGACAGTATTCTGTTATTTCCCATCCTGAATCCCCCCAGGATGCACTCTTGGGGTGACTACAGTAGCTGATGGTGGTCAGCCTGTTTCCAACTTGAGTTCTCTCAGGGTTCACTCACTGGGCAGCTGTAGTGGCTGATGACTCGATGGCTGTAGGTCCTTTGTTTGCTGATATGGCAGGTGGCATTCTCTGTCCACAGGTGTGTGGCTGGGGGTGTAGAAGAATGTTCTGCTGGGGCTGTGAATCCTTTCTTGGAGCTCTGAGCTTGTTCTATACCTCTGCCTAGGTCTGTTTTATTCCCCAGGAGCCTGGAAGCCTCAGGCTTTGGAGTTCCCCCTGATTTAGCCTTGGTGGTTTTCTTGCCTTTTCTGAAATCCTGAACTTCTATAGTGGCAGGTAAAATCTTCTGCTCTGGAGGATTTCTTCCCTGTATTTTCCTGGGCTGCCTGAACGTCTACTCATGCTTCTCTAGAAATTAGTGGGTATGAGTACACATATGAGAATTTTGTCTACTCATCTTCATCCCTTAAGATTGTTTCTAATAGAGAGGGATTGAGTTAGGAGCCTGTAAGAGCTCTTTCTTGTGCAATAAACAACTTCAAAATCTCAATGCCATACAAAACAAATATTTGCTTTCATGCTAAGGAGTCTCTAAATAAGCTCTGGCGTGTCTGAGCTAAGCTGGGTTTGGTTGCACTTGACTGGACTCCAGGCTTCCTGTCTGCTTCAGAGATGTTCCATATCTCCACTTTGGGGACCAAGATGGAAAAGAGCTACTGTGTGGTAGGGTCACAGACTAAAAAGCTAAGTTGAGTCATACAAGTGCATTTAAAGCCTCTGTTTGTGTCATGACTGCTAATATATCTTATGGCAAAAATCTAGCCCCAGTGGGTGGTCAGTGACATCCCACGGCAAAGGAATCTTTTTCCAGTCTATCTGAGAGAATTCCCCCTCCCACCAAGTCTTTTGAGAATCTCCCATTTCTTTCATTTGCCACGACTTTTGCAATTTGGGGCAACAAGTTATGTCACATTTTCTTGATTAGAATTTGGATAATTTTTTTTAATTTAAAAATTTGTTAAATTTGTCTATTTAATTTTCTTAAGGACTAGAGGAGGACAGATCTTTGATCCAGCCTCAAATCTTTACCCAGAAATCCCCTTTCAGTCTCTGTAGGGGTTACTGAGCTTCTTTAGAAAGCAAACTCTGATTTTTAATGATAATAACCTCTATTGCAAACCTGATTTTCTCCTGCTCTAATTGGATCTCCAGTTCTGTGCTTCTCTCTGGGGGTGTTTGACCCACAATAAATCAATTTGAATTTGGCTTCTCTGGTTTCCTTAGACATCTTCTCTGTTTGGCTACAGTCTTTATGTTTTAAAACTAACACTGGGCATCTGCAGGACATAAATAAATTAGATTGCATTTAAATAAATTAGATTTCATTTAAAGGGGAAATAAAGTGAGAGTAATGGCTTAATTTTTTTTTTTAATTTAACAGTGAATCACTGGAAAGTTTATTAAAAGTTTTGTGTGCAGAGTTGACCTACAAATACTGGTGATCAGGCCCCAAACTAGGCTTTTCCACTTGTGGGATCTAAAGTTCTGGAGTCAGAGTTGTTGACAGGCCTGGTGAAAGGGAGCTGAAAGTATATGGTACACATATATTTAATATCAGTGGTAAAGAATCTGCCTGCCAATGCAGGAGGTGTGGGTTCAATCCTTGGTTCAGGAAGATCCCCTGAGAAGGAAATGGCAACCCACTCCAATATTCTTGCCTGGAAAGTCCCATGGACAGAGGAGCCTGGCAGGCTATAGTCCACGGGCTTGTAAAAGAGTTGGACATTACTGAGTGACTAAACAACAAGAACAACAATATCAAAAGAGGATATTGCATGTCCACTGAGAGTTTGGAGGGTCTAGTTCAAAATCTCCACAGAACAACCCCCTGGGAACTGCTAGTGTGGATGGTGGTACCCTGATTGAATTGAATGGAGGCTCTGGAAGCTTCTTATTCAGGTTTAATCCATTTCCCTGTTTTCAGACTCCCAGGCATACATTTCTGCTGCTTTTTGGAGTCTCCCTCTCTAAACATTTGGTCTTCATCTTTTTCAGCTACAGTAGCTCCTCATCTACTTCCTATTTTGCAAAAATATTGGTCCTGTGACTTCATAGTGAAAAAAAATTTGTTGAATTCCTTAAATTTTTTGTATTTCTGTGGCACCTCAGAAGAGAGCAGAGGGTAAATGCATTTATTCAGGCTACCATGTTTTAAGAGCCATTTCTTTTACATTTCTCCTTCATGTACTCCCCCTTAGAATGTCTTTGATTCTGTTCTGCATTTTAATTGCCTCATAACTGTCCTTCACAGTCCAGTTGAAATCTTCCTCTTTCCTCTCTTTATTTTCAGAAAGTTTGATTAAGCACCAACTACGGGTAAGCTGGGGCTTCCCTGGTGTCTCAGACGTTAAAGAATCTGCCTGCAGTGCAAAAGATCTGGGCTTGATCCCTGGACCAGGAAGATGCCCTGGAGAAGGGAATGGCCACCCACTCCAGTATTCTTGCCTGTAGAATTCCATGGATAGAGGAGCCTGGGGGGAGGGGGCTACAGTCCCTGGGGTCACAAAGAGTCAGACAGGACTGAGTGACTAACACTTTTCTTTTTTCATGAGTGAGCTGAAGTTTTGGACATTGAGGTCACACAGATAAAGATACACAGTTCCTATTTTTGAGTCTAATTTTTTGTTTAATAAGGGGACCATCCAGTGACTAAGCATGTTTTAGACAGTGGAGAATGGGATTAATTGAGGTAAGTGCATGAGAGCCTAAGGGGAGTTCTTAAGTTTGCCTGGAAGAGGCACAGAGGTTTCCTGAAGGAGGTAGCATTTGGTGCACCTTAAGAAGGTATTTTATTCTTTCACAGGGACCAGCATGAATTAACAACCGGACAGTGAGAGAAAGCATGAATACTGGGGTATTTGACTAGCTCAGGGTTATAGAATGTGAAAGTCATTTCCTTCCTTTGCACTTCCACTGTCATTTTAAAATTTATTACTTTACCATTTTTATGTGTGAAACCCAAATGTTGCCAAGTCCTCTGGTCTCTGTTTCTTACATATTCAGGTACAATCCTCTAAATACTGTTTCCAAGATTTACATATCCTGGAGAATAAAAGGCTCTGTTTGTCTCGCTGATCTGAAGCCTCCACCCAGTCTCTTTCTTTTTGTCCCTAAGCGCTCAATAAAAGACTGTTGTGTGTTATAGACTTCTCCTGGAGGCATAAGAAAAACAACTGGGGAAGAAGCTCAGTCTATGAACCCAGAATAAGTCTTTTCTTTCCCCAGGGGTCTCTGCCTGCTGCTATGTTGCTGGGGTCATTCTCCCTTCTGTGTCACTTCTATCCATATTTTTCTTCCCTGAATCCCAAGTATCCCCTAAACTTCCTTTTGAGCTTCTAGAGGAAACTACCCAGAGTCCTACTAATTTATTTGGCAGCCTATTTCAATATTCCTAGTTGAAATTAATTGTTTCTGCCTGTGGGTTTCTGTAGGATTGTTTTCCTCAATTAAACTTATGTCACCCACCACCTTTTAGCTTGGAACTTGCCAGTCCTCCCCATCAGATATAAGCCCCCTGAGGTTGGAGATCTTGACTCCTTCATGTTTATATAATGAAGTATAATATTTCACTCATAGCAATTATTCAAATAAATCATTCTACATGCATTGCCAAAACCCCAGGGCTTTGCAAACATGAGATTGCATTTATCCCTGCTTGGTGGTTTCTTCAGCCTCACGCAAGAACGTTTGATTCTTCAGCTGTTTCTAATTGAGATTCTTCCAGTTGGTGATGGATGAGAGGGTCAATGGGGCACAAGACCTGGGGTTTAGCACTCTGCCCAGGGGTTCCAGATTTAGCACTCTGCCCAGGTACTGGTCTGTGGCCTGTAAGGAACCAGGCCAAACAGCAGGAGGTGAGTGGTGGACAAGCCAGCAATGCTTCATCTTTATTTCCAGCTACTCCCCATTGCTCGCATTACTGCCTGAGCTCTGTCTCCTGTCAGATTAGTGGCGGCATTAGATTCTCATAGGAGTGTGAACCCTACTGTGAACTGTGCATGTGAGGGATCTAGGTGTGCACTCCTTATGAGAGTCATCCAGAAACCATCTGCCACCTCCTCTTGCCCCTTGACAGTGGAAAAATTGTCTCCCATGAAGCCGGTCCCTGGTGCCAAAAAGGTTGGCTACCACAGCTCTGAAAGACAGTGTCTGTTGGCATCCTGGGCTTCCTTTCCCTGTAGTATCCACAGGAGGAAGGCTCTCCCCTCCCACCCCCAGGGGTGGCATCAGCAGTGGGCGAGAAACCCCACTTGTTCAGGCCTGCAGAGGTCAATGACCTCAAGTGGGATGGTGTTGGAACTTCGGGTGCTTATAAGTCTGAGTTAAGGGGCAGCTGGTAACTGGTATAGATGGTCTTTTCTTTAGGAGACTGAGAGGACCTTGACCTCTGCCCTGTTTCTCTGTGATATTTTGTTCTCGCCATTGATCTGAGGAACTTAAAAAAAAATCTTCCTTCTTTATTCATTGATCAGTGATACCAGGATTCAGTTTGGCCAGATCAAGTCAACTGGGCTGACCAGTGATTCTTTGCATGAGGGACACTAATGATAATTTCTGATCATAAGTCCTGAAAAGTTATGTTGTAGGTGGAGTGGTCTCATTATAATATTTCTTCCTGGTGAGTTTTCAAATCCATAGCCACCCATCCAGATGATGTATGAGTAATGATTATTTGCAGACATTCTTCTGTTGGAAATAAGCTAAGTTTTATGTTGTCCTTTCTCTTCTAATTAGCAGCCCTAAGAATTTTGAAAATTCTTTCAAAAAAGACTTTCTTAGGAATAGAAAAATAACTTTGATCAATGCTTGTATCTTAAGCAACATGACACTTCTGGGTTATTTTCTTTTTTCCCTATTGGAAATACGTTAACTTCTGAGTAGGGTTTTAGATTTCAGAAATCTTATTTTTTTTTTTCCCCCCTGCAAAGGGGAGAAAATTCAGCCACATGTTTTGTAGATTTCTGAGAGCAAGTTGGAGATGTGCTTGGCAACTGATCATTCTCATGGGAGGTAGCTCCACATATCTGATCTTGTCCTAGACTGACATCTAGCAGAAGGTCGTTAGGAGCCCTGAGCAGTTCTGTTGCAAATGTAAGAGCACGGAATTGAAGTTGCAGAAGCACCAGCTCAGTGCTGGTGCAGTCAGGCCCGTCCCAGGTTGTCCTGGAGCTCGCCTATGTTTTCCACCGTTCTTTGGATTGAAGGAGCTGGTTTGAATTCCCCAGATGTGCTCAGTTTTGGAGGGAGAAAACAGGTTTCTCACTGAAATGTCATCCTTTCTAAAATGAGTAACAACAAGTCTTTGTGTTGGCTTACAATCAAGTTATAGGGCAATTTGTTTTAACCAGAACTACTGAAGGAAAAATTGGTTGATGGTGCTTGTTAAAGATGTTAAAGCAGACTGTTTAGGATCACCACAATAGGTATAGGGACCACTGCAGCAGGCCCTGGGGATTCCACAGCAGGAGAGAGAGATTGGGCTGAACTCTGAATACTGTCTGGGCAAGTGGGAATGTATAGTTGAGAAGCTGGTAGGGGTCAGTGCATGGAAAATTACTAAGAGGAAACATCAGAGGTAAAGGAGAGTCTAGCTAAACTGACCTGACAGTGGTCTTTGCTGAAGATAGGCCACACTGAGCAGATGTTGCCTGGAGGATGGTGGAAGGAGAGGACCTGATCAGAGATGGAGGGGGATCAGATTTTGAGGGTGGGGGGTTCTGGGTAAACTGTTTAGCAGGGTTCTTGCTGAAAACTAGATTTTTACAGTGAGGTGCACAGATGGGCCCAGCAGAAACTTCAGGAGCCGACTAAAGTTTGGTCAAGTGAAGAATCTTTTTCAGAAACTGACTTGAGGATTATAGCCATCTTCACACAACTTAAAATTCCCTTTCTATGAAATATTAGTGTGTAAATTTTTTTTTTTTTAGTTTTTAATTTTTTAAATTTTAAAATCTTTAATTCTTACATGCGTTCCCAAACATGGACCCCCCTCCCACCTCCCTCCCCAAGTGTGTAAAATTTTACTGTGGAATGACTATGACGTTCCACTTCTAAGATGAGTGACTTGTGAGTCTTTTGTTTTGAGATAATTAGCAGTGGTAGGAATAGACAAGGTTTGAAGGGATGTGTATTAGGACTGTTTTTGTATTAGAGACATAGAACCCATTCTCTCTTTCTCCATCTCTGGTTTTGTCTTTCTCCATCTCTGTTTTTGTCTTTCTCCTCTCTCTGAGCCTTCTCAAGTTCGCTCACACAGTTGTCGGGTGGGGACTGATGAATTCAAAAATCTGAAATCTGCAGTCCATCCTGGTAGCCTAGAAAATCAGGCATTCCAAATTCCAGCTATTGGAATGTCTTCTCTGAGAAACCTTAGTTTTCACTCTCAAGGCCTTCAACTGATTGGATGAACGTGCATGCTAAGTTGCCTCAGTCATGTCCAGCTCTTTGCCACTCTATGGACTGTAGCCCTGCCTCAGCCCATGGGATTCTCCAGGCAAGAATACTGGAGCGGGTTGCCGTTTCCTTCTACAGGGGATCTTCTCAACCCAGGAATCAAATCCGCGTCCTGCATCGGTAGGCAGGTTGTTTACCACTAGCACTGCCTGGGAGGCCTGATTGGATGAGGCCCACCCATATTTTGTGAATGATTTTTTTTTACTTAAGTCAACTGATTATAGGTTTTATTTGCTTTAAAGAAAATTTATTTTTATTTATTTTTGGCTGTGCCGTGTCTTTGTTATGCACAGGCTTTTCTCTAGCTGGAGAGAGCAGGGGCTACTCTCTAGTCGCGGTGCTGGCTTCGCATTATGGTGGCTTCTCTTGCTGCAGAGCATGGGCTCTAGGGCCCTCAGGCTGCAGTAGTTGTGGAACGTGGGCTCAACATTTGGGGCTCCCAGGCTCTAGAGAACAGGCTCAGTAGTTGAGACCCATGAGCTTAGTTGTCCTACAGCATGTGGGATTTTCCAGGATCAGGGATTGAACCCATGTTTCCTGCACTGACAGGTGTATTCTTTACTACTGAGCCACCTGGGAAGCCCAGCTGCTTATAGATTATAGTCACATCTACAAAATAACCTTCACAGTAACACCTAGAATGGTATTAAAAAAAATAACTAGGTGCCATAGCCTAGCCAAATTGATACATAAAATTAACTATCACAGCAGGTAAAGCTGGGGTGTTTGCGGTGAGGAAGAAGGAAGCTGAGGGAGAGGAGAGCTAGATTGCAAGGTGAATGATTCTGGTGTGGCAAGGTGGCAGGAGGGGGGAATGCATGTACTGACATTGGGGACATAATTCTGAGTGCACAAGTCAGTTCAGTGATTATAATGCTGAAAATGAGTCTCTGCATCTGGGGGACCAAAGCATCTGGGTGGGGTGAGGAATGAGGTACCCCCATAGCTCTGAGTTGTGAAATCTGAATGGTTGGTTGAAAGATGTTTTGCTGGAAAGCTAAAGATAGAAAAAGCCACCTCTTAGCTGGTAGTTTATCTGTAAAGATAAAATGGATTCACTAGCATCCCATTAAAACCCGAGGGAAGGAGATCTTAATGAATATCTTAATGGAATCAAGAGTTAGGCACTAAAGGCTAGCTGTGTATAGGCCATTATTACCCATTTAAGGTGTGTGATCATGCCATTATCGACTGCAGTGTCCTGGATTTATCATTGTATGTTAGTAAACACAAAAATATTTATCAGACATTCCCTCAATCTATCCCCTCAACTCTGATTTTCTCATAAGGTTACTGTTATAGCTGGGAATTCTCCTGCTGGGAAAACTTTTCAGGGACCCAGACATCTAGATTTGGGAGAGATTCTGCTGTTGGCTCCTATATATAAAAGCTGAGACTTTAAATTCATCAACATGCATTTGATAGAGTAAGTGTAATGGGGCAATGGGAAAGATCTGTGCTTCAATTATTAATATTTGTGCTATCAATATATTTAACAAAACTCATTCCCTTCAATAAAAGGCAACCATTAACCTCTTCTAAACTAAGCATGGGGCTTCCCTAGTGGCTCAGACGGTAAAGCATCTGTCTGCAATGCAGGAGACCTGGGTTCGATCCCTGGGTTGGAAAGATCCCCTGGAGAAGGAAATGGCAGCCCACTCCAGTATTCTTGCCTGGAAAATCCCATGGACTGTGGAGCCTGGTAGGTTACCATCCATGGGGTCGCAAAGAGTCGTACATGACTGAATGACTTCACTTTCACTTTCAAACTAAGCATTATCAACTTGGATAGTTTAAGTTGTCTTTTTAGTGGTTGTATAATTTTGAAATTTCTCGTGTCCTCCTGTTCAGTGTCTCCCCTTCCCAGTTGTGGAAACATTTGGTTTGTTGTCTAATGAAAAGAAGAAAAATAGAATGTTTTCTTTCTTCATCTTCTTGTGATAATCCTTTCTGAAAATGACTTTTAAGTCAGAAAACATCACATGCTTGGCTATAGATAGTCATCAAGACTTTATTTTTTTTACTTGTAATGGACACCAAATCCCAATGGGACCCCCTCAAATCTGTAAACTGACTTGTAAAACTGTCCAGATTTCTGTTAGAAAATAAGATTTGACTGTTTCAGGAGCATATGTGATTTTTGTCAAGTTTTGTTCTGGTTAAAAATTTAAAAGGGAGAAACTTGTAATGCCTTTAGCATGAACTTAAGCTACAGTAGGCCTATAAAACAATCACTGAGATGCTATTAAAAGTATATGAATAATAAAACAGCTACAATAAGAAAAGCTTTAAAACCTTGACCTTGGTGGCCCCCTCCCCACCCTTTTGCAGAAAGACTTCTGGGGGCCTGTGGTGGGGGTGGTTTAGCTGTACTCTGGCTATGTCCTGGGCAGTCAAATGTTCTTTGGGGATCAAGGAAACTGCTCCTCCATTTTTTCCTTATTAAGAGTAAAGGCTTTGGGACATTTTCTGGGTTGTAAATGGCAATAAACCATAATGCAGTAATATTCCTGGGAAATCACCTCAGGCTACTTTGTTTATATGAGATATTTATAAGGATGCAAGTTTTATGAAATTGTTTTACTGGTAAAAGTCAAAGACACTAATAGCCTTGGGCCATGGGGATGTGACAGAACCACTCTGGGATTTTGGAGCAAGCAATTCTGGATTTGAATCAAGGTTTGGCTGTTTAAGAGCTTTGTAACCTTGGGCAAATTGCTCAAGTTCACTGGGTCTTAGTTCCTCCTTTTATAAAATGTAATGAATAACAATACCTATGGCGAAGAGTTACTGAGAGAATTCTGGAGATGACTCATACAAGGTCTAGAGAACTTTGAGAATAACGTATGTATTAATTATATTAGTTGCTTTCCCCTTCTGCTATTTTGAGATTATTAGTGATCTAATATGATGTCTATGATCTTTACTGGATAGTAACCACCTATTACAGATCTGTTTTTATAGCAATGAAATGGAGCTGACATTTGAGATCACAGTGAATAAATATCCTGGCTTCTTTCACTTAACATTTTTTGAGAGGCTATGTTGTGGCCTATGGTAATGCTTCATTCATACTTCTGCTATGTATTCTATCATACAAATATATCATCATTATGTATACATCTGCTGTTGGATATTTTGGTAGTTTCCAGTATTGCCTGTTAAAAATAGTGCTGCTGTGAGCACTTTAGTGTGTCTCTTTTGGTGAATGTATATTTGCATTTTTGTTGGGAATGTATACCTTGAAATGGAATTGCTGACTTACTGGGTATGTATGTGTCTAATTTTAGTAGATTGCCAAACAGTTTTCTAAAGTGGTTTCACCATATGACATAGCACACTTGAACTCCTACAAGTGATATCTTAGAGTTCCAGTTGCCACATTTGATAGTCAATTTTTTTTCATTTAAAATATCCTTCGCCAGTCTATGTCCGATGCAGGATACAGGATGCTTGGGGCTGGTGCATGGGGATGACCCAGAGAGATGTTATGGGGAGGGAGGTGGGAGGGGGGTTCATGTTTGGGAACGCATGTACACCTGTGGTGGGTTCATGCCAATGTATGGCAAAACCAATACAGTATTGTAAAGTAAAATAAAGTAAAAATAAAAATTTAATAAAAAAAAAATACCCTGATATGTTGGATGTTGATATCTTGCTGCGATTTTGATTTATGATTGTTGTTTAGTTGCTAAGTCATATCTGGCTTTTGTGACCCCATGGACTGATTTGTAGTTACCTGATGATTAATGACCTTGAACACCTTTTCATTTAGCTATTGCCCATTTACATTTATCTCTTTCTCTGTTCTTCCTCTCTTCCTTTTCCCCTGTCTCCTTCCCTCCTACACTCATTTTGTGGTTGTTCAGTCACTCAGTCGTGTCCAGCTGTTTGCAGTCCTATGGAATGTAGCATGTCAGGCTTGCTTGTCCTTCACTATCTCCTAGAGCTTGCTCAAACTCATTTCTATTGAATCAATGGTACTATCCAACAATCTCATCGTCTGTTGTCCCCTTCTTTTCCTGCTCTGAGTGTTTCCCAACATTAGGGTCTTTAGGGATTCGACTCTTCACATCAGGTGGCCAAAGTATTGGAGCTTCAGCTTCACTATTAGTCCTTCAGCAATGGCCACATGACTGGAAAAGGTCAGTTTTCATTCCAATTCTGAAGAAAGGCAGTGCCAAAGAATGCTCAAACTACCACACAATTGCACTCATCTCACACTCTAGTAAAGTAATGCTCAAAATTCTCCAAGCCAGGCTTCAACAATATGTGAACCATGAAATTTCAGATGTTCAAGCTTGTTTTAGAAAAGGCAGAGGAACCAGAGATCAAATTGCCAAGATCTGCTGGATCATGGAAAAAGCAAGAGAGTTCCAGAAAAACATCTATTTCTTCTTTATTGACTATGCCAAAGCCTTTGACTGTGTGGATCACAACAAACTGTGGAAAATTCTGAGAGAGATGGGAATACCAGACCACCTGACCTGCCTCTTGAGAAACCCATGTGCAGGTCAGGAAGCAACAGTTAGAACTGGACATGGAACAACAGACTGGTTCCAAATAGGAAAAGGAGTACGTCAAGGCTGTATATTGTCACCCTGCTTATTTAACTTACATGCAGAGTACATCATGAGAAACGCTGGGCTGGAAGAAGCACAAGCTGGAATCAAGATTGCTGGGAGAAATCTCAATAACCTCAGATATGCAGATGACACCACCCTTCCTTATGGCAGAAAGTGAAGAAGAACTAAAAAGCCTCTTGATGAAAGTAAAAGAGGAGAGTGAAAAAGTTGGCTTAAAGCTCAACATTCAGAAAATGAAGATCATGGCATCTGGTCCCATCACCCCATGGGAAATAGATGGGGAAACAGTGGAAACAGTGTCAGACTTTATGTTTTTGGGCTCCAAAATCACCGCAGATGGTGACTGCAGCCATGAAATTAAAAGAAGCTTACTCCTTGGAAGGAAAGTTATGACCAACCTAGATAGCATACTGAAAAGCAGAGACATTACTTTGCCAACAAAGGTCCATCTAGTCAAGGCTATGGTTTTTCCTGTGGTCATGTATGGATGTGAGAGTTGGACTGTGAAGAAAGCTGAGCACCGAAGAACTGATGCTTTTGAACTGTGGTGTTGGAGAAGACTCTTGAGAGTCCCTTGGACTGCAAGGAGATCCAAACAGTCCATCCTAAAGGAGATCAGTCCTGGATATTCATTGAAAGGACTGATGCTGAGGCTGAAACTCCAGTACTTTGGCCACCTCATGTGAAGAGTTGACTCATTGGAAAAGACCTTGATGCTGGAAGGGATTGGGGACTGGAGGAGAAGGGGACGACAGAGGATGAGATGGCTGGATGGCATCACCGACTCGATGGACATGAGTTTGTGTAAACTCCGGGAGTTGGTGATGGACAGGGAGGTCTGGAGTGCTGCGATTCATGGGGTTGCAAAGAGTTGGACATGGCTGAGCGACTGAACTGAATTGAAATGAGGCTACTCATTAGGATTGAAAAGGACTACCTTGGAGTCCTTCCCACCTAGCACTGGTGGGAAAGGGCATATCTGGGATCAACTTTCAGGTATTCTACCTGTCCTTGTGGCCTTGGTTGTTGCATTATGCCTTGGATCTCTCTATGGTTGGTAAAATAAAGGTACTTTAAATGATTTATAAAGGCACTTTCATCTCTGGTATTTTGTGACTTCACATATTTTGCCAGAACATTTATATGTTTTCAGTGCCTTTGAAGTTCCACCCTAAAGTGATCTGGAGTAGTGATTGTAAAAAATGGGCTTAAGAGTCATTGTAGTGTGGGTGTAACTTGTCCCTTAATCTTACTGGCCAGAGGACCTGGGGGAAATGGGACCTGGCTGAAGTGAAGAACTTCACCGTTTTAGGAAAATGGAGAAATTTCTTAGTGACAGTATGAATCAGAAGCCATATAGGCTGAAGTAAAAATTGGAAGTCCCTAAAGGCTGGATCATGGAAAAAGCAAGAGAGTTCTAGAAAAACATCTATTTCTGGTTTATTGACTATGCCAAAGCCTTTGACTGTGTGGATCACAACAAACTGTGGAAAATTCTGAGAGAGATGGGAATACAAGACCACCTGACCTGCCTCTTGAGAAACCTGTATGCAGGTCAGGAAGCAACAGTTAGAACTGGACATGGGACAACAGACTGGTTCCAAATAGGAAAAGGAGTACATCATGACTGTATATTGTCACCCAACTTATTTAACTTATATGCAGAGTACATCATGAGAAACGCTGGGCTGGAAGAAGCACAAGCTGGAATCAAGATTGCTGGGAGAAATCTCAATAACCTCAGATACGCAGATGACACAACCCTTATGGCAGAAAGTGAAGAGGAACTAAAAAGCCTCTTGATGAAAGTGAAAGTGGAGAGTGAAAAAGTTGGCTTAAAGCTCAACATTCAGAAAATGAAGATCATGGCATCTGGTCCCATCACCCCATGGGAAATAGATGGGGAAACAGTGGAAACAGTGTCAGAATTTGTGTTTTTGGCTCCAAAATCACTGCAGATGGTGATTTCAGCCATGAAATTAAAAGATGCTTACTCCTTGGAAAGAAAGTTATGACCAATCTAGATAGCATATTGAAAAGCAGAGACATTACTTAGCCAACAAAGGTCCATCTAGTCAAGGCTATGGTTTTTCCAGTGGTCATGTATGGGTGTGAGAGTTGGACTGTGAAGAAAGCTGAGCACCGAAGAACTGATGCTTTTGAACTGTGGTGTTGGAGAAGACTCTTGAGAGTCCCTTGGACTGAAAGGAGATCCAACCAGTCCATCCTAAAGGAGATCAGCCCTGGGATTTCTTTGAAGGGAATGATGCTGAAGCTGAAACTCTAGTACTTTCGCCACCTCATGTGAAGTGTTGACTCACTGGAAAGACTCTGATGCTGGTGGGGATTGGAGGCAGGAGGAGAAGGGGACAACAGGGGATGTGATGGCTGTATGGCATCACTGACTTGATGGACGTTAGTCTAAGTGAACTCTGGGAGTTGGTGATGGACAGGGAGGCCTGGCGTGCTGCGATTCCTGGGATTGCAAAGAGTCGGACACAACTGAGTGACTGAAATGAACTGAGCGGAACTGAAAGGTAGTTTTGAGTGGTCATGTATGGATGTGAGAGTTGGACTATGAAGAAAGCTGAGCTCCAAAGAATTGATACTTTTGAACTGTGGTGTTGGAGAAGATTCTTGAGAGTCCCTTGGACTGCAAGGAAATCCAACCAGTCCATTCTGAAGGATATCAGCCCTGGTATTTCTTTGGAAGGAATGATGCTAAGACTGAAACTCCAGTACTTTGGCCACCTCATGCTTAGTGTTGACTCATTGGAAAAGACTCTGTTGCTGGGAGGTATTGGGGGCAGGAGGAGAAGGGGACGACAGAGGATGAGTTGGCTGGATGGCATCACCGACTCAATGGACATGAATTTGAGTGAACTCCCGGAGATGGTGATGGACAGGGAGGCCTGGCGTGCTGCAATTCATGGGGTTGCGAAGCGTCGGACATCCCTGAGCCACTGAACTGAACTGAAAGGTAGTTATGGACTTCCCTGGTGGCTCAGACAGTAGAGCGTCTGCCTACAATATGGGAGACCTGGGTTCGATCCCTGGGTCGGGAATATCCTCTGGAGAAGGAAATGGCAACCCACTCCAGTACTCTTTCCTGGAAAATCCCAAGGGTGGAGGAGCCTGGTAGGCTACAGTCCATGGGGTCTCAAAGAGTCCTACACAACTGAGTGGCTAAACTTTCTTTCTTCTTTCACCTTAAAATGTAGTTATGGTGCTTCCCTTGTGGCTTAGATGGTAGAGAATCCACAGGAAATTCAGGAGATCTGGATTTGATCCCTGGGATAAAAAGACCCCCCCAGGGAAGGGAATGGCTATTCACTCCAGTATTCTTTCATGGAGTATTCCATGGACAG
Organism: Capra hircus; assembly: GCF_001704415.2. Lineage (NCBI taxonomy): Eukaryota > Metazoa > Chordata > Mammalia > Artiodactyla > Bovidae > Capra > Capra hircus. The sequence continues at coordinate 77,436,036 of NC_030815.1, forward strand.
ATGAGCCTGGTAGGCTACCATCCATGGGATCACAAAGAGCTGGGCATGACTTAGCAACTAACACACACAGATACACACACACAAACAGAAAGGTAATATAGTTCAAAATTTTCTTAAGAATCATGATCATATTTATTCAAGATGTACTGAGATTTTGAATTACCTGTTTGGCTCCAGCCTCTTCCTTGCCTCCTCCATCTCTATTCATAGCATGACTGGAGACTCTCAGCCAAACATGCCACCTGAAATTGCCTGTTATTCAGCAGAGGACTGAGAGAGTGGTGATGAGTAGGAGGATCACTGGTTGACTCTGAGTGCTCCCCACCTCTAGCACCTCCACTATAATCCTTCTACTATGGGCAACCATCAGGGAACTTAGACTGAATTCAGTCACTGCATGACAGAAAGAATTGCTCACATGGGTTTTTTAAAAAGATACATAAGCTTTGTGGTTTTTTGTTTTGTTGCTTATAAGTATTTTATTTTATATCAAATTCTAAGACCATAGAAAAATGTTAACAGCATCATTATTCTATGCAATCAATTTTAAAGACACATATAAACACACTGTACATCTATAGTGATTAATTTAACCAGTTCCCTGTGTAGATATTTAAATTGTTTAGTTTTCCTGTATCAGAAACTATAAACATCCTTTTAGCTAATTCTGTATGTATGAGTTTAATTTTTTAAAACTTTTTTATTATGGAAAATTTCAAACATACACAAAAGTAGAAGGAGGAGTATAATAAATCCCCATGAATCCATCAATTAGGTTCAAGAATTATCAACATCTGGCCAATCTCATATTCTGTTGTCCCCTCTCCATTTTTTGAAGCAAATCTCAGACATCATATCATTTTATCCTTAGATAATTTGGTGTGTACTTCTAAATGATAAGAATTCTTTATAAAATTTGTGGTTGTCTCTCATGTTTAAACTGTATGTGTACTATAGAAAAAGTGAGGAGACTAGGTAAATATAACTTTCTATTGCTGTGTAACAACTTACCACAAACGTAGTGCGTTAAAACAGCACACATTTGTTAACTCACCATTTTCAAAGGTCAAGTCCAGGCATAGTTTAGATCCATCTCCTGCTTCAGGGACTTACCAATCTCTAATCAAGGTGTTGTCTAGAGCTGTGGTTCTACTCTGTGCTCAGGGTCCTTCCTTAAGCTCATCTGGTTGTTGGAATAATTCAGTTCTTTGTGGTTGCAGAACTGAGGCCCTCTGCTCCTAGAGGCTGCCCACAGCTCCCTGACACATGGCCCTTTCCAGAGGCCCCCTCACAGCACGCAGCCTACTTCTTCAAGCCAGCAAGGGAGAGAGGTCTCTGATGGTTGTGAGAGCCCAGTCCTTCTTTTTAGGACTTTCACCTATTAAGCCAGGCCCATGTAGGATAATCTTTCTTTTGATTAAATAAGAATCAACTGATTTGGCAAAATTCCTTCACTTTTGCCACATTCTACTGGCTAGAGGCAAGTCACAGTCCTGCCCATACTGAAGAGACTGTATAAAGGCATAACAATAAATGAGAAGAAAATAATACCTGGTATTCTATGCTATTTGCAGTAGGAATTGGCAAATTTTTTTTTCTGTAAAAAATGGTAAATATTTTAGGCTTCATACACCAAATGGCCTTTGTTACAACTCTTCAAGTATTCAGTAAAGTTGCCACAGACAGTATGCAAATGAATAAATAAAACTATTTACAAAGACAAGTCTCAAGTCACGTTTGGCCAGTGGGCTTGTGTTTGCTGACCCCTGACTTAGGATATGCAATGTTCTAATATACTTTTCTCTCTTTAAAAATATACACTCATGCACAATGCCACTGTGTGCATATTGTTGAACAATCTGCTGATTTGGGATCATGTCTCATGGGCATCATAAGAAATAGCGATCTAAATTGGGGTTGACATAAACACATTGCCATAAATAAAGTAGGTAACTAATAAGGACCTGCTGGAACTAGGAAACTTCTCAATACTCTGTAGTAACCTATATGGGAAAAGAATCTATTAAAGAGTGGATATATGTGTATGTATAACTGATGTTGGAGAAGAGAATGGCAACCCACTTCAGTGTTCTTGCCTGAAGAATCCCATGGACAGAGGAGCTTGGCAGGCTACAATCCATGGGGTCACAAAGAGTCAGACATGCCTGAGTGACTAATGCACACACACATAACTGATGCATGGCAGGAAAAACACAATATTATAAATCAGTTATACTCTAATGAAAGCTAATTAAATAAAAAGAAAATAGTGATCTAAAAATCTGTTCATATCTTTCTTGTTGAGGACATTAGTCTTTACATGTCTCAGTGATTTGTACCATGGAGCTCCATGTGAAGGTCTTTATTTGAAACTTAGAGGCAAGAGAAGGTCTGCTTCTTCTGACTGACTGATTCTTTCATCCTATTATAAACATTATATAATTCGCCATATTTTTCTTTTTGTTTTGGCTTCCAGGAAGCTCAGAGTTTAACTTGAAATGTAATTATTGAAACTCTAAAGTCCTGAAAGATTGCATGCTGGACTTATCTGCTCAGGCATTGATATTTTATCCTTATTTTAGTTTTCTGCATCTCTCTATTATACTATTATTTCACTTTCAGTTCGGTTCAGTTGCTCAGTCATGTCTGATTCTTTGTGACCCCATGAATTGCAGTACGCCAGGCCTCCCTGTCCATCACCAACTCCCGGAGTTCACTCAAACTCACGTCCATCAAGTCGGTGATGCCATCCAGCCATCTCATCCTCTGTTGTCCCCTTTTCCTCCTGCCCCCAATCCCTCCCAGCATCAGGGTCTTTTCCAATGAGTCAACTCTATGTTGAGTAAAAATATGAACTTCTAGTCCTTGGATTCAAAAGAATTAATTGAATTTATATTAGTATTAATAATAACTCCAAAGTAGGAACAGCCCAAATATCCATCAAGAAGAGAATTAATAAATTGCAGTGTTATCATATGATGGAATTTTCCACAGTGACAAAAAAGACCAAACTACTGATTCATGCTACAGCATGGAAAGACCTCTCAGACATGATACTGAGTGGAAGAGGTCAGACATAAAAGAGTACATACTATGATTCCATTTATACCAAGTCCAGGAGTGGAAGGCAACAGGAATGGAAGTGATGAAAGTCGGAAAGGGACTGTCGTGGGCAGGGGCAATTTCCTGGGAAGTAGCAAGAGGAAACCTTATGGGTGCTAGAAGTATTCTAGATCTTGACCTGAGCTGTTGTTATTGGGTATCTGGACTAGTAGAAAATCATTGAGGTATAGATTTAAGGTTAATGTACTTTATTCACTCCACTGTGTGTTTATCCAGCCTCGTCCTCACCACCTTCAAAGAGAACTGTTGATAATACAGCTTCTTGCTTATTTTTCTTCCGTGTTTATGCCCAGGTCTGTTGGAAGAGAATTTTAAAGTTCTTGATCTCAGGGGTCCATATCTTTTTTTATTTTCAAAAGTTCACAGGTTAGCAGAAATTGTACATTTTTATTATAATACCACCTCTCATAAACGTATAGCTGAAAAATAGGTAAAGACAGCTTCTCAACCATGAAATCAGGCCAGTGTCTATGATTCTACTGTTGGCCCACCCTATACAGTGGCTGGGAAGGGTGTGTAGGGGCTGGAATTGGGCCCTGGGCTACTTGCTAAGCTCAGTACCTAAGGGATTTGTGCCTGGGACTTCGCAACCTAAGGAATGTTTTATAAAATAGAACAACAAGAATCAAAATCAATGTTAATTCCCTCTCCTTACGTTTCACATGTACATTCTATTTAAGGATGCCAAGAATACAGCCTCTAGTTGGCCTAGTAATGGCTTAATGGGACAGGGCCATATGGAGTTTGGGGGAAGAATGAGTTTTTGCTGACCTAAGAGATCCATACTTTGGGCTGAGGCCTCTTAGAAAGACTGAGTTCATCTTGACTTTTAAGAGGTCAGGGTGGCCATTACTCAGAGGAAAGCATGTGAGGAAATGTGGGAGGAAGCAGCTAATCAAACCTGTTCTGGCTGAAACACCAATGTCCAGGAAAGGACACAATAACAAAAATCAAAAGCAGATTGAGATCTAAAAAGACATTTAGCATTTTTAAATGCTAAGATGTAAATTTCAGGTTACATAATCAACCATATATGTAGATACCATCGATACCTACCTCTTTAGAGCAAAATGATAATGAAATATTAATATATACTGAACTGATACTCAAGATAAGTTGGCTTTTTCTAATAATATTTGAGGTAAGCTAGAATTATTGGTCACTGTGAAGTTTCCTCATCACAATAAAATAAATGGTAATAGTGGAAAAAGTCCCCAACAATGCCTTTCAGTAAGTCTAATTAAAGAAAGCTCATATGACTTTCATATTAGGTTAAAAAAATCTGATCCTTATTTTGGGCGCTTCAGATATGTTTAGATAAAATTTTCATTTAAACCTATATAGGGACTGGTTCCAGATAGGAAAAGGAGTATGCCAAGGCTATATATTGTCACCCTGCTTATTTAACTTATATGCAGAGTACATCATGAGAAACACTGGGCTGGAAGAAGCACAAGCTGGAATCAAGATTGCCAGGAGAAATATCAATAACCTCAGATATGCAGATGAAACCAGCCTTATGGGACAAAGTGAAGAGGAACTAAAAAGCCTCTTGATCAAAGTGAAATAGGAGAGTTAAAAAGTTGGCTTAAAGCTCAACATTCAGAAAACTAAGATCATGGCATCTGGTCCCATCGCTTCATGGGAAATAGATGGGGAAACAGTGGAAACAGTGTCAGACTTTTTTGAGGGGGCTCCAAAATCACTGCAGATGGTGACTGCAGCCATGAAATTAAAAGACACTTACTCCTTGGAAGGAAAGTTATGACCAACCTGCTGCTGCTAAGTCGCTTCAGTCGTGTCTGACTCTGTGCGATCCCATAGATGGCAGCCCACCAGGCTCCTCAGTCCCTGAGATTCTCCAGGCAAGAACACCAGAGTGGGTCGCCATTTCCTTCTCCAATGCATGAAAGTGAAAAGTGAAAGTGAAGTCGCTCAGTCGTGTCTGACTCTTAGCGACCCGATGGACTGCAGGCTACCAGGCTCCTCTGTCTATGGGATTTTCCAGGCAAGAGTACTGGAGTGGGGTACCATTGCCTACTCCAATGACCAACCTAGGTAGCATATTAAAAAACAGAGATATTACTTTGCCAACAAAGGTCCGTCTAGTCAAGGCTATGGTTTTTCCAGTGGTCATGTATGAATGTGAGAGTTAGACTGTGCAGAAAGCTGAGTGCTGAAGAATTGATGCTTTTGAACTGTGGTGTTGGAGAAGACTCTTGAGAGTCCCTTGGACTGCAAGGAGATCCAACCAGTCCATCCTAAAGGAGATCAGTCCTGGGTGTTCATTGGAAAGACTGATGCTGAGGCTGAAACTCCAATACTTTGGCCACCTCATGTGAAGAGTTGACTCATTGGAAAAGACCGTGATGCTAGGAGGGATTGAGGGCAGGAGGAGAAGGGGATGACAGAGCATGAGATGGCTGGATGGCATCACCGACTCGATGCACATGAGTTTGGGTAAACTCCGGGAGTTGGTGATGGACAGGGAAGCCTGGCGTGCTGCGATTCATGGGGTCACAAAGAGTCGGACATGACTGAGCAACTGAACTGAACTGAACTGAGGGACTTCCCTGGTGGTCTAGTGGTTAAGAGTTCGCCTGCCAATGCAGGGGACATGAGTTTGATCCCTGGGTTGGGAAGATCCCTAGAGGAGATTCCCACTCCAGTATTCTTGCCTGGGAAAGTCCATGGACAGAGGAGCCTGGTGGCTGCAGTCCATGAGGTCACAAACAGTTGGACATGACTGAGCAACTTAGCACATATGCACGCACTTTCCTCAGAGAGCTCCTAATACCCGATTTTCTACTCTTTCCTTAATTTCTCACTGTTATCTTCATTTTCATTTTAAACAATATTATTTTCTCAGCTTCAATCTAAACAAACATGGAATAGTCTTGATTAGTCTGTGAATTCGTGTAAATTAATGAAAGACTGAAGAGCTGCCCAGGGATGACATGTATTAATAATTCCATCTTCTTCAGTCAAATTACAGTGTAATTGTAAATTCATGATTTTCTTAACTTACTGATTAAATTGATCAGGGTAAATTATCCAATTGCAGGAAGTTTTGATTCTAAAGTTGATCCAGAGTCTTTTAGCAGCTTTAGAGGTTTAATCTGTTTCCACAATGTATTTTGTTCATTTTGGCTAAAATGATTTAGTTCTTTGAAAACATATCAAGTTTAAAAGATAAATATTGAATGTTCTTTTCTTTTTGCATGTTAAATTCTGTATGAGCTATTACTTTTAGTTCAACAATTTAGCAAATATTGAATGGAAGTCACCATGCCAGATCCTGCAGAGAGATGAAAGGGCAGATGTCATTTCAGTTTATGGGGATAGTTGAACATAAATAATGTATTTCTAACTTATGTTTTTGATATTTTAATTATTATTTTTAATACATCATTGGGAATAGATATTACTTGCACACTGAACACAATCTGAAAGGTACAAAAGGGCAAAGGTGAAAAGAAACACAACTTCTCTCTCCTTTTGGACCAGGTTCCCAGTTAACTGCCCTGGAGGAAACCCCCTTCCCAGTGTAATCCATGCATTCAAACATGTGCATGTGTGCACGTGTGTGTTCTGTCCTTTATACAAAGTTATTGCACCATCATATGCTGTTTTGTATCCTGCTGTTTTTCTTTTCAGTTCAGTTCAATTCAGTTCAGTTGCTCCATCATGTCCGACTCTTTGCAACCTCATGAATCACAGTGCACCAGGCCTCCCTGTCCATCACCAACTCCCAGAGTTCACTCAAACTCACGTCCATCGAGTCAGTGATGCCATCCAGCCATCTCATCTGCTGTTGTCCCCTTCTCCTCTTGCCCCCAATCCCTCCCAGCGTCAGAGTCTTTTCCAATGAGTCAACTCTTCGCATCAGGTGGCCGAAGTACTGGAGTTTCAGCTTTAGCATCATTCCTCCCAAAGAACACCCAGGGTTGATCTCCTTTAGAATGGACTGGTTGGATCTCCTTGTAGTCCAAGGGCCTCTCAAGAGCACCACAGTTCAAAAGCACTTGATAATATATCTTAAAAATCTTGACATATCAGGACATGTTGAGATGTCTCAATCTGTTAATAACAACTAAAAACTATTTTGTGGCATGTTGGTGTCACCCTGGATGTAATTCACTAGCCTCTCATTGATAGCATTTAGGTTGTTTCCAGTGTTGTGCTATTATAAACAAGTCTGCCATGAGTTTCTTTGGAAATACATTGTTTTCCCCTATACTTAACTTGTTTTACCTTGTTTTGCATACAGTGTAATACAGAATTTATTCTTTACTCCCTAAACATTTCCACAAATATAACAGTGGAGCAACTCAGAATCTCTTTTCATTCTTTCAGTTTAAAAAATTTTTAGCTTCTTGGTTTCATTGTGAATAAAGATTTCCTTGAATTATTTTTTAGTTTTGAACATCTGTGAAAGTTTAGCTCAGGCTGTTTGAAATTCTGGAAGCCCCAAGCTCTATCAGAGTATGCACATCTAACCAACAGCTTTGCAAGCCAGTGCTTCTCAAACTATCTGTGGTGAAGAATCAGTTCTTTCTTGTTTTTTTTTTTTTTTCTTTTTTAAAAAAATTTTTGTTAGTTGCTCAGTCCTGTCTGACTTTTTGTGACCCTAAGGACTGTAGATGGCCAAGCTCCTCTGTCCATGGAATTCTCCAGGCAAGAATGCTGGAGTGGGTAGCTAGTCCCTTCTCCAGGAGGTCTTCCTGATCCAGGGATGAAATCCTGGTCTCCCACATTGCAGGTGGATACTTTACCATCTGAACCATGTTATTTTTACAATTTCCAATTCATCATAGACCAGGACCACTATTTTGCTCCACCACAAATGATCACATGAGAGAGAAGAATTTCAAGTGGTCATCTGCCTTGCTCAAACAAGTTACTTGCTTGATGTTCTATCAATGTTTAAGTTTCTAGCCATTCTTTTTCTTTCTTTCTTTTTTTTTTTTTTAAGCATAGTTGGTGGAAGAATCTCTTTCTTTGAATGCGTAAAGGCAACACTGTATAAAGCACACATTTTGTTTTCAGTGTCATAAATGCATGCTTTCTTGGGAACTTCATCCTCTAAAAATTATGTTCAATGGAAAAATGTCACCTTCGCCCAATATATATTCATAATGATGATTATCAAGACCTCTAATTCTCTCTTTAAACAAACTCAGAGTTGTGATTGATCATGGAAAAACACATTACCTTGATTGATTTAAACTGCAAATCACTAGAGACTTCACTGAGAATATTCTAATAATGGCATCTTAAAAATCTCAGAGACTCTTGTGAGAAGAAGAAAGCTCAAGGACTCTCCTTTCTGCATTTGTTGTTGTTGCTTGTTTGTTTGCTTTTGTTTTGTTAATTAATTAATTAAATTAACTTTTAGCTCCTAGGCTTTCTCTAGTTGCAGGGAGTGGGGGCTGCTCTCTTGTTGTGGAGCACAGGCTCTAGGCACGTGGGCTCTGTAGTTGTGGCCCAGGGCTTGGTTGCTCCATGACATGTGAAATCTTCAGAACTGAACCTGTGTCCCTGCACTGACAGGTGAATTATTAACCTCTGGACCACCAGGGAGGTCCTCCTTTCTGTTTTCAAAACAATTTTAATTCACTTTTTGAGAAAAGAGAATTAAAATATATTTAGGCAATGGAGCTTTTTATTTGAGTGCTAATGTTATTGCCAGAAAGTTCTCAGGGTCCTATCACCACAGGTCCTGGTTTTCTATAACAGCTGAGTAAAGCATGAAGCCCTCAAAGGGCTGACTGTGCAGTATGCTGATTGCTTGGTAAACTGGAATCCAAACTTCAGGAGGAAAAAATAACCTTTTCTATAGCAGAAACATCACCAAGGTGAAAAAGATTCTCTCCTTTAACATTCATGTAGTTTTTATTAGCTTCTTTTGTATCATGAAACAAAGAAAAACGTTAATAAATAAATAAAACTCTCTGTAGTTTTTCACATATGGAGGCTGAGTGCTGTTCTTTTTCTTCTTCTCTTTTTTTGGCCACTAGGAGGCCAAAGGTCAAGTTCCCACAATTTTCTGCCTTGTCTGCCTCCACCCCCAGCAGGGAAGAACATTTTTGCCCCTTAACTCCCTGCACAAAACTGCTCAGTGGGAATTCCCCTCACTGAAGAAAGAGAGATGTGAGAGCTGGAATATATGCATCTACAATTATTTTAGACTTCTAAATGTATACACTCCTCTGAGACGCCTTTAAAGGTAATTCTTTTTTTTTTTAAAGAGGAATTTAAAAACATCAGATAAAATCCAATGCTTGAGAAAAATTGAGAAGATGGGGAGAGGGAAAATTATGCCTTTTTGAGAGACATACATAAATAGATCCATGTAGGATTCCATGAAGCTCAAGAAATGTGGACTTTGTAGGAGTAAAAAATTACCCATCTTCTAATTCAGCCAGTGGCTTGCATGTGGAAAGGCATGAGCTGGTGGTAAATTGCTCAATACCTTGTCCATAGTTGGGCATTGGGAACAACATGAAGGACTTCTTTGCTCCAGGATCAGGCTGTGGTTCCACTCAACTAATGAGGCCCTGCTGTGCATTCCTAGCATCTAGGATGGTAGCTGACTCATGCTGAGCACACATTACTTTTGAAAGAATAGTCGTTTATCTTCTCTTGCCTTTTCTCTTACTCAATCAGTCATTTCGCCTAGTGGATAGAAAGCTCATCCATTTTTGTTTACTGCTTTTCACCTTGAGAAGGATGACTATATATCTATACTTGCTCTTTCCATTAAATGTTAGTTCCACATCTCCAGCTGTTTACTAATCATTTCTACTAGGATAGTTTACTATTGCCTTAAATTTAACAATTTCCAAAGGAATTCATCTTCTTCAAACCAGCCTTGCCTCTTCAGATTTCCTTGGATGACAAGTCACTGTCTTGGTTATCTAGTAGTAATAATAGTCACGCAATCATGTCTGACTCTTTGTGAACCCGTGGACTGTAGCCACCAGACTCCTCTGTCCATGGAATTCTCCAGGCAAGAATACTGGAGTGGGTAGCCATTTCCTTCTCCAGGGGCTCTTCCTTAACCAGGGATCAAACCCAGGTCTCCTTCATTGCAAGCAGATTCTTTACCATCTGAACCACAAGGGAAGCCCAGTTATCCAAGTGCAACATTCTGGAAATGAATACATCTCTGAATCCAACTTGTCATTTAACTTCTGAAGATGTCTATCATCCAACTTTTTCTCTGAGATTTTCATGTTACCAAACTAGTTAATTTTCTTACCTCTTCATTCCAAAATTCTTGCCATAGCTTCTTCCCTGTGCTTTCCAATTATTCACTCCAAATTTACCTTTCTAGTATTGATGTTATGCAGTTCACCTGTTCAAAATCCATTGTCATGATGTTCAGCATTCATCTGCTCAAAATCCATTGTTCAATGTTTTACACTAACTAACTTTGTTTTTTTTCCTGCTGGCTATCAATGTCCTCCACTTCTTATTTCCCAAATTATAGATACCTTCAGCTTTAGACAGACTTACTTCCTTATCAAAGGCAAAATGCTTGTCTGAGGAGCCCTTACAAATAGCTGAGAAAAGAAGAGAAGTGAAAGGCAAAGGAGAAAAGGAAAGACATACCCATTTGAATGTAGAGTTCAAAGAATAGCAAAGAGAGATAAGAAAGCCTTCCTCAGTGATCAATGCAAAGAGATAGAGGAAAACAACAGAATGGGAAAGACTAGAGATCTCTTCAGTAAAATCAGAGATACCAAGGGAACATTTCATGCAAAGATGAGCACAATAAAGGACAGAAATGGTATGGACCCAACAGAAGCAGAAGATATTAAGAAGAGGTGGCAAGAAAACACAGAAGAACTATACAAAAAAAGATCTTAATGACCCAGATAACCACGATGGTTGTGATCGCTCACCTAGAGTCAGATATTTTGGAGTGTGAAGTCAAGTGGGCCTTAGGAAGCATCACTACAAATAAAACTAGTGGAAGTGATGGAATTCCAGCTGAGCTATTTCAAAGCCCAAAAGATGATGCTAAGAAAGTGCTGCACTCAACATGCCAGCAAATTTGGAAGACTCAGTAGTGGCCACAGGACTGAAGAAGGTCAATTTTTATTCCAATTCCAAAGAAAGGGAATGCCAAAGAATGTTCAGACTATCACACAATTACATTCATCTCACATGCTAGCAAGGTAATGCTCAAAATTCAAACCAGGCTTCAACAGTACATGAACTGAGAATTTCCAGATGTTCAAGGTGGATTTGGAAAATGCAGAGTAACCAGAGATCAAATTGCCAACATCTGTTGGATCATAGAAAAGCAAGAGAATTAAAAAAAATCTACTTTTGCTTCATTGACTACACTAAAGTCTTTGACTGTATGGATCACAAGAAACTGTGGAAAATTCTGAAAGAGATGGGAATACCAGACCACCTGACCTGCCTCCTGAGAAATCTGTATGCAGGTCAAGAAGCAACAGTTAGAAGTGGACATGGAACAATGGACTGGTTCAAAACTGGAAAAGGAGTACATCAAGGCTATATATTGTCACCCTGCTTATTTAACTTATATTCAGAGTACATCATGAGAAGTGCTGGCTGGAAGAAGCACAAGCTGGAATCAAGATTGCTGGGAGAAATATCAATAACCTCAAATGTGCAGATGACACTACCCTTATGGCAGAAAGCGAAAAGGAACTAAGAAGCCTCTTGATGATGGTGAATGAGGAGAATGAAGGAGCTGGCTTAAAATTCAACATTTAAAAAAATGAAGATCATGGCATCTGGTTCCATCACTTCACGGCAAATAGATGGGGAAACAAAGGAAACTGACAAACTTTATTTTCCTGGGCTCCAAAATCATTGCAGATGGTGACTGCAGCCATGAAATTAAAAACACTTGCTCCTTGGAAGAAAAGCTATGACAAAACTAGACAGTATATTAAGAAGCAGAGACATTACTTTGCCAACAAAGTTTTGTCTAGTCAAAGCTGTGGTTTTTCTAGTAGTCAAATATAGATGTGAGAATTGGACCATAAAGAAAGCTGAATGCCAAAAATTGATGTTTTTGAACTGTAGTTTTGGAGAAGACTCTTGAGAGTCCTTTGGACTGCAAGGAGATCCATCCAGTCAATCCTAAAGGAAATCAGTCCTGAATATTCATTGGAAGGACTGATGCTGAAGCTGAAGCTCCAATACTTTTGCCCCTGATGCCAAGAGCTGACTTACTAGAAAAGACCCTGATGCTAGAAAGATTAAAGGCAGGAGGAAAAGGGGATGACAAAGGATAAGCTGGTTGGATGGCATCACCGACTCAATGGCCATGAGTTTGAGTAAACTCTGGGAGTTGGTGATGGAAGAAAGCCTGACATACTGCAGTCCATGGAGTCTCAAAGAGTCAGATGTGACTGAGTGACTGAACTGAAATGAACTTCCTTGTCAACCACTGAGATATTGTGATTTATGATAATAAATAGTTTGTCTTTGACCCCATTTCTGGCACAGAGCTCCTAAAGCTGTTGGAATTTCTTAAGTGATGAGAGTGATAAAGATGTTTTTGTCATATTAGTGAGATGGCTTTTGGAAAATACTCAAAGATGGGGGCTGGTTTTGAGGGGAAAGAACCATATGATCTGAAGGTTGGAACTTTTTGTCCTACCCAACTCCCTGACCTCCAGAGAAGGAAGAGGAGCTGGAGGCTGAACAATGAATGGCCAATGACTTAATCAATCTTGTCTATGTAATGAGGCCTCTGTAAGAACCCAGAATGATGAGACTCATGACCACTCTCTCAGAGAGAATTCAGGTTGGTGAACATGTGGAGGTGATGGGAGAGTGGTCTGCCTGGAGAGGGCATGGAAGCTCTGTAGAACTTCTCCCATATCTTCGCCCTGTGTATCTCTTCCACCCTGCTGTTCCTTAGTTATACCATTTTATAATAAACCTGTGACCTGGTAAGTAAAATATTGCCCTGAGTTCTGGGAGCTCTTCTAGAAAATTAATTGAACCAGAAACACAGGTGATTACTGGACTTCAGACTGATGTCTGAAGTGGGAGAGCTAGTAGTCTTATAGGACCCCTTAAGCTCGGGGATCTGATGCTAACTCCAGGTAGAGAGTGTCAGAATTGAGTTAAATTGTAGGACACTCAGCTTTGGTCAGAACATCAACTGTTTGTGTGGGGAACCCCTTCCCCTCCAATGGTGGAATCAGGTGAAGAACCCTTCTAACCATCCACTAGAACCTTCTTTAATTCTGCCTTTACTCACGTCCTCTTCCCCACCTGATTTCTCACCCATCACACACATCCAAGTGACACATATCCTCAAGATCCAGCTCAGATTCCTCTTCCTCCAGGAAGCCTGTGCTCTCCAACCCATATCTCCCAGTTTTCTTCTTCATGCAGACATGCTCAGAGGCAAGACAAGGACAGAGGGGAGATTCAAGATGATCTATAGCAGCCACAACCCTGACCAGCATTTGCTGGGAGCTCAAGGGATCACAAAGTGCTTCCTCTCACATTTCTTCTTATTTAATTTCTCAAGGACTAGTAGATGTTTGGAACTAGGAATATCTGGCATAACCAAAGGACAACTTTGTCTGGGGTCATGAAGTTATTCTTAGTTTTCATGAGGACTACCATGGAGAGAAGTTCTTGTTCTGGGTATCTTCAGAACCCTTGTTCTATGTGAATGAGGTTTCAGTGGGTATCAAAAGGCAGGAACTTTAAGTAAGAGTCGTCAGATGTCCAGCAAGGTGAAACTTTTTTTTGGATAGAGGAACTTGATATGGGAAATTTTCAAAGTGACTGAAAGTTATTAGGGTACCAAAGGTCCTGAGATAGACCCAGTGGAAGGAAAGGTCATCAGCAAGTTGACTAAAATAATATCAATATGAAGATCAAAAGAGATGAGGTCAGAGGGCTGACTCTTGTATAGAATCAGGTGGTCAAAAGGGAGCTATGATTCTGAGTCCATGAGGGGCAGCCACCTGGATGTGTCCTCCACTGGCTTTTCTGTTGTCAGGCATGTACCTGTGGGTACAGAAAAACTGCTGGTATGCACCTTGGCACTCCTGTGTTTGTAGAGCCCCTATAACTGAGCTGAGCTCTTTGTCAATGTGGTGTGATGACCACCACATGGCTCAGAAGTGACCTGATCCAAGGACACAATGCAGATGGTAGTGATAGTGAGTAGAACTCTTTAACCAACTTCTTGAGTATTGCAGTGTTGGGTCACAACTTTCCACATGGAAGGAGCTTGGCTCCAGCTATCTTGTTGGAAGGTGGAGCATGTATGGGATTGATTAGTACCTTTGTATAACACTGAGAGAAAGTCTGACAGATACACCCTACTCTCTATAAAATAAACAACAAGGATTTACTGTATAGCACAGGAAACTATATACAGTATTTTGTGATAACCTATAATGGAAAAGAATCTGAAATATAATATATATGTATGTGGGGGCTTCTCAGGTGGCTCAGTGGGTAAAGAATCTGTCTGCAATGCAGGAGTCGCAGGAGATGCAGATTTGATCCCTGGGTTGGGAAGATTTCCTGGAGGAGGTCATGGTAACCCACTTCTTGCCTGGAGAAGCCCATGGATAGAGGAGCCTGGCAAGCTTCAGTCCATGGGGCAGCGAATAGTTGGACATGCTGAAGCAATTGAGCATGCATGCATGCATATATATGTATGTATAACCAACTCACTTTACTGTACACCTGAAACTAACAATGTTGAAATCAACTATATTTCAATTAAAATTTTTTCTTCCATTAAAAACATGAAGATGTCTGTAGTCCTTATCGAAGTATCAGTATATGAATGAAAATTATGGGATGGGACCACTCACTATCCCCATACTACCTTCCAAGACCTCCATGGAAGGAATGATAGTACCCTGGATGGCAGGAACCATCAGAACTCACCCCTTGGCTATGACAGTCCCTGGTCTGGGAGTAGTTGTGTGGTACTCCTGACTCAGAGCTACTACCTTAGTTAAGGTAAGGTAAGCTCTTGTAACAAATTAGACTCCAAATTATATAATGGCTCAAATGCTATATAGGTTTATTTCTTGTTCATGTTGCAGTCTAAAGGAGCTATTCCTGGTCAATGGGTTTCTCTCCATGCAGTGATTCAGGATTCAAAGTGTCTTTCATCTAGACCCTTGAGACATCTGCCTTCAGGTAGAAGAGTTCAGGGGAAAAGGAAAACAAAGGAGAAGCACCTCCTTCATAAAGGCTGCCTTGAAATGGTGCACATCATTTCTACTCATATTCTCCTGGTGAAGACTACTCTTTTTTTTTTTTCTTTTTTAGTTTTTCTTTTTTTTATTGAAGGATAATTGCTTTACAGGGTTTTGTTATTTTCTATCAAACCTCAACATGAATCAGCCATAGGTATGCATATATCCCCTTCCTTTTGAACCTCCCTCCCATCTTTCTCTCTATCCCAACCCTCTAGGTTGATATGGAGCCCCTGTTTGAGTTTCCTGAGACATACAGAAAATTCCCACTGGCTATTTACATATGGTAATGTAAGTTTCCATGTTACCCTTTCCATACATCTCACCCTCTCCTTCCCTCTCGCCATGCCCATAAGTCTATTCTCTATATCTGTTTCTCCATTGCTGCCCTGTAAATAAATTCTTTAGTACCATTTTTCTAGATTCCATATGTGTGCATTAGAATACAATATTTATCTTTCTCTTTATGACTCATTCACCCTGTATAATAGGTTCTATGTTCATCCACCTCATCAGAACTGACTCAAATGCATTCTTTTTATGGCTGAGTAATATTCTATTGTGTATATGTGCCCCACCTTCTTTATCCATTCATCTGTCAATGGGCATCTAGGTTGCTTCCATGTTCTAGCTATTGTAAATAGTGCTGCAATGAATAATGGGATACATGTGTCTTTTTCAACCCTGGTTTCCTCAGGGTATATGCCTAGGAGTGGGATTGCTGCATCATATGGTGGTTTTATTCCTAGTTTTTAAAGGAATCTTCATACCATCTTCCATAGTGGCTGTATCAATTTACATTCCCACCAATAGTGCAAGAGCGTTCCCTTTTCTCCACACCCTCTCCAGCATTTATTGTTTGTAGATTTTTTGATGAGGGCCACTCTGACTGGTGTGAGGTGATATCTCACTGTGGTTTTAATTTGCATTTCTCTAATAATGAGTGATGTTGAGCATCTTTTCATGTGTTTGTTAGCCATTTGTATGTCTTCTTTGGAGAAATGTCTGTTTAGGTCTTTTCCCCACTTTTTGATTGGGTTGTTTGTTTTTTGGCATTGAGTTGTATGAGCTGCTTGTATATTTTGGAAATTAATTCTTTGTCAGTTGTTTCATTTGCTATTATTTTCTCCCATTCTGAGGGTTGTCCTTTCACCTTGCTTATAGTTTCCTTTGCTGTGCAAAAGCTTTTAAGTTTAATCAGGTCCCACTTGTTTACTTTTGTTTTTTTTTTTTTCCGTTACTCTAGGAGGTAGGTCATAGAGGATGTTGCTTTGATTTATGTCAAGTGTTCTGCCTCTGTTTTCCTCTAAGAGTTTTATAGCTTCTGGTCTTAAATTTAGGTCTTTAATCCATTTTGAGTTTATCTTTGTGTATGGTATTAGGAAGTGTTCTAATTTCATTTTTTTACATGTAGCTGTCCAGTTTTCCCAGCACCATTTATTGAAGGGGCTGTCTTTGCCCCCATTGTATATTCTGCCTCCTTTGTCAAAATTAAGGGACCCATAGGTGCATGAATTTATTTCTGGGCTTTCTATCTTGTTCTATTGGTCTATATTTCTGTTTTTGTGCAAGTAGCATACTGTCTTGATGACTGTAGCTTTGTAATATAATCTGAAGTCAGGAAGGTTGACACCTCCAGCTCCATTCTTCTTTCTCAAGACTGCTTTGGCTATTCAGGGTCTTTTGTGTTTCCATATGAACTGTGAAATTTTTGTTCTAGTTCTGTGAAAAATGCCATTGGTAATTTGATAGGGATTGCATTGAATCTGTAGATTGCATTTGGTAGTATCGTCATTTTTGCAGTATCGGTTCTTTTTAAAGAACCTGTCCATTTCTTCTAGGTTATCCATTTTATTGCCATATAGTTGTTCATAATAGTCTCTTATAACCCTTTGTATTGCTGCATTGTCTGTTGTAACCTCTCCTTTTTCATTTCTAATTTTGTTGATTTGATCCTCTCTTTTTTTCTTGATGAGTCTGGCTAAAGGCTTGTCAATTTTGTTTATCTTCTCAAAGAACCAGCTTTTAGTTTTATTAATCTTTACTATTGTTTCTTTCATTTATTTCTGCTCAGATCTTAATGATTTTTTTCCTTCTACTAATTTTTTTTGTTCTTATTTTTCCAGTTGTTTTAGGTGTAAACTTAGGTTGTCTATTTGATATTTTTCTTATTTCTTGAGGTAGGATTGTATTGCTATAATCTTCCCTCTTAGGGGAAGTTTCCTTCCTTATCTCTTTTAATCTTCTTTATTTTAAGGTCTGTTTTATCTGATATGAGGATTGCTACTCCAGCTTTCTTTTGCTCTTGCTGCATCACATAGGTTTTGAGTTGTCATGTTTTCATTGTCATTTGTTTCCAGAAATTTTTTGATTTCCCTTTTGATTTCTTCAGTAACCTGTTGGTTATTTAGAAACGTGTTGTTCTATCTCCATATGTTTGTGTTTCTTATAGTTTTTTTCTTGTAATTGATATCTAGTCTCATAGCATTGTGGTCAGAGAAGACACCTGATACAATTTCAATTTTCTCAAATTTACTGAGGTTTGACTTGTGACCCAAGATGTGGTCTACCCTGGAGAATGTTCCATGTATACTTGAGAAGAAGGTGTATTCTGCATTTGGATGGAATGTCTGAAAGATATCAATGAGATCCATCTCATCTAATGTATCATTTAAGACTTGTGTTTCCTTATTAATTTTCTGTTTTGATGATCTGTCTATTGGTGTGAGTGGGGTGTTAAAGTCTCCTACTATTATTGTGTTACTGTCAGTTTCTCGGTGTTATGCCTGTTAGTGTTTGTCTTCTGTATTGAGGTGCTCCTATGTTAGGTGGATAGATATTTACAGTTGGTATGTATTCCTTTTGTATTGATCCCTTGATCATTATGTAGTTTCCTTCCTTATCTCTTTTAATCTTCTTTGTTTTAAGGTCTGTTTTATCTGATATGAGGATTGCTACTCCAGCTTTCTTTTGCTCTTCTGCTTCAGATATTCTGCTATTGATTGCTTCTAGAGTTTTTTTGATTTAGGTAATTGTGTTGTTTGTCTCTGCATGTTTATTCTTTAATTCTTCTAGGTCTTTGTTAATTGATTCTTACATATTCTCCATTTTGTTTTCAAGCTTTTTGATCATCTTTGCTATCATTATTCTGAATTCTTTTTCAGGTAGTATGCCTATTTTCTCTTCATTTATTTGGACTTCTGTGTTTCTAGTTTGTTCCTTTGTTTGTGCCGTATTTCTCTGCCTTTTCATTATTATTTTTTTTAACTTATTCTGCTTGAGGTTTCCTTTACCCAGGCTTCAAGGTTGAATTCTTTCTTCCTTTTGGTTTCTTCCCTCGTAAAGTTGGTCCAGTTGTTTGTGTAAGCTTCTTATAGGGTGAGATTTGTGCTGAGTTTTTGTTTGTTTCTTTGTTTGTTTTTCCTCTGATGGGCAAGGCTGTGTGAGGTAGTAATCCTGTCTGCTGATGATTGGGCTTGTGTTTTGTTTTGTTCATTGTTTAGATGAAGCATCCTGCACAGGGTACTATTGGTGGTTGGGTGATGCTGGGTCTTGTATTCAAGTGGTTTCCTTTGTGTGAGTTCTCACTATTTCATACCCTGTAGGGTTAGTTCTCTGGTAGTCTAGGGTCTTGGAGTCAGTGCTCCCACGGCAAAGGCTCAGGGCTTGATCTCTGCTCAGGAATGATGATTCCATAAGTGGTTTGTTATGGCATTAAGTGAGATTAAAACAAATACCCCAAAATGGGAAACCAAAGATGAACATCAGACAAATGGAAGTTACAGAATCAGGCAAATAATAATTAAAATAATGGAATATACACATATACATATACATCCTCAAGCAAAGTCAAAATAGTCCAACAAAAATAAAGTACAATAGATTTCCCTGGCAAATAAAGGAGATAAAAAATTATATTTACCAGTTAAGATCAAAACTAACTAAAGCACAAAGTGGAAAATAAAACTAAAGCAAGGTGCCAAGTAGCGAATAAAGCAATGAAAACAAAACTAACAAATATGTTGAGAAGAAAGGAAAGAAAAAAAGAAATAAAGAATGGACATGCAAAGTTAAATAGAGGTAAATGAAGAAGATTTATGTAAAGATTAACTGCAAGGGTAAAACAGTAGGAAAGGCAAACAAAGGAATAAATATAGAAAAAATATAATAGGTTTAAAAAATTGAAAATTAAAATTATAAAAAAGAGAAAAAAAATGGAAGAGGAAAGAGAAAAGAAAAAAAAAAAAAAAAGAAAACAAAGAACTGCAAAGGCCAATGTAGAGGCAGAGGTTTATGACAACAATAAAAATTTGACTGAATATACACATATACATAGAGACCCATAAGCAAAATCAAAACAGTCCAACAAAAATAAAGTACAATAGATTGACCCAGTGTACAAAGGAAACCAAAAATTATGTCTACCAGAACAAAACTAACTAAAGCAGAAACTGGAAAACAAAACTAAAGCAAGGTGCCTATTGGGGAATAAAGCAATGAAAATGAAACTAGCAAATATGTTGAGACTAAAGGGAAGAAAGAAAAGAAAGAAAGAATAGGTATGCAAAGTTAAACAGAGGTAGATAAAGAAGATTTATATATATTAAAGAATAACTGCAAGGGGAAAAGAACAGTAGGAAAAGCAAACAAAGGAATAAATATAGAAAAAATAAAAATAGGTTTTAAAAATTAAAATTAAGAAAAGAGAGGGAAAAAGCTCAACATATAGGCAGAAGTTTATAACAACAATAAAAGGTGTGACTGAGGGACAAAAGAAAAAAAAAAGCTCAAAAGCTTAATTAGATTTCATAGTGTCAATAAAATTGATTACAACAGAGGGGTGGAAAAAGGAATAAAAAAAGAAAAAAATCCAAAAGAATCTACAGAACAAGTCAAAACATAAGAATAATAAATGTTTTTCTTGAGCCATTGCTATCAGAGTCCTTTCCCTCACTGGGAGTCACAGTCCACCTCACCTCCCTAGGATGTCCTCTATCACTGTGCTGATCTCTGGGCCTGTTGTGGGGGCAGCTCAGATTCTAATCCGGTTCTACTCCTCTGTGTTCTTGCCTCCAATGTCTACAGCTATCAGAACTAATGTGCTTTCTTTTGTGAGGGCTCTCAATGACCTTTTATATATTTCATAGACACAGAGTGCCTAGTTGATTGTATGAATTTAATCTGTAGCTTGTACAGTTCATGGAAGGGTTTTGGGTTTTCTTCCTTAGTCACGCTGCTCCTAGGTTTCAACTGTGGTTTTATTCCCACCTCTACATGTGGGTCGTCCACTGGGGTTTATTCCTGAAGCTGCACTGGAGGACTTGGATTTGCCCCTGTGAGGGCCAGGTGTGGAGGTGGTGCAGCTGCTGGGTCACAGGGGTTCTGGCAGCACCAGGTACTCAGGGGAGTTGGTGGCTAGGGGAGCAAGAAATATAGTGCTCTAGAAGGATATGGAAACCAGTATAGGCCAGTACACGTCAGTATTGTTGCCTGGAGAACCCCCTCTCTGACAGAGAAGCCTGGCAGACCACCGTCTACAGAGTTGCGAAGAGTTGGACAATACCGAAGAGACTCTGCGCCCATAGGCCCAAGACATTTTTTGTCTGTGGCAGCTCTGCCTCAGGGAGAGTTGAGAGTGAAGGTGGCACAGCTGCTTGGCTTGTAGGGAACCTGACGGTCTCAAGTGTGCAGGGACACGGACTGCCTCCACTGCAGGAGTTATGGCCCTATCAGAGTCTTTTTGAGCCACGGACTCCTCCACTGCAGGAGTTATGGCCCTATCAGAGTCTTTTTGAGCCTCTTGTAGCTGGTGATCAGAAGACCTCTTTGGCCAGTCTTTCCCCATCGCTCTGCCTGTTCAGGCACTTAGAGGGGTTCCTTGCCTAGGGTCCTTCTCTGTTGTTCAGTGCATCAAGCACATAGAGGCCCCCCTCCCCCAGCTGGGGTTTTACTCTGTAGTTCAGTGCATCAGTCATTTGATGGGCCAGAGTCTCTATTGTTCAGCTGCCAATGCTGGTGTGTAGGGGGAGAGGCTATGGTGGTGGCTTCACCCCCTATGCGTGATTCAGCAGTATCGCCTTGCTTCCATGGCTGCCTGGCTTCCCTCCACAGGCATTTCCCACCACAATCTCCTCCCTCACATCTCCTTGATCTGTCTTTCCACAGTCAACAGCCCCTTGCCCTGGGATTGTCCCACAATCCCTAAACTCCAGCTCCCAGCCACTGCACGGCTGGGGTATGTATGGCTGCAGCAAGGACTGGCTGATTCTCATTCCATTTAGGCTGCCACAGATCAGTTTGGTTCAGTTGCTCAGTCATGTCCGACTCTTTGCAACCCCATGGACTGCAGCATACCAGGCCTCCCTGTCCATCACCAACCCCCAGAGTTTACTCAAACTCATGTCCATTGAGTCACGGATGCAATCCAACCATCTCATCCTCTGTCATCCCCTTCTCCTCCTGCCATCTTTCCTAGCCTGAGGGTCTTTTCCAATGAGTCAGTTCTTTGCATGAGGTGGCCAAAGTATTGGAGTTTCAGTTTCAGCATCAGTCCTTCTGATGAATATTCAGGACTGATTTCTTTTAGGATGGACTGGTTGGAACTCCTTGCAGTCCAAGGGACTCTCAAGAGTCTTCTCCAACACCACAGTTCAAAAGCATCTATTCTTTGGTGCTCAGCTTTCTTTATAGTCCAACTCTCACATCCATACATGACTACTGGAAAAACCATACCCTTGACCAGATGGACCTTTGCTGGCAAAGTAATGTCTGCTTTTTAATATGCTGTTTAGGTTGGTCATAACTTTTCTTTCAAGGAGAAGTGTCTTTTAGTTTCATGGCTGCAGTCACCATCTGCAGTGATTTGGGGCCCCCCCCCAAATAAAGTCTGACACTGTTTCCACTGTTTCCCCATCTATTTGCCATGAAGTGATGGGACTAGATGCCATAATCCTAGTTTTTTGAATGTTGAGTTTTAAGCCAACTTTTTCAAAATGTTTCTCCTCTGACTCAGACAGTTGCCCCAGGGTGGGGATCGGACCCCTGCTTCAGTTCCCCCACCCGCTGAGGGCAGGTCCAGTCCTAGTAACACTCCTGTTTTCCCCCTAGTTCCTTCCTCCTACCGAGTTTTGCATACCGAGTTTATATTCTTTTCTGCTGGTCAGGTGCTCCTGTCTGCTCTCAGCTGGTGTTCTGCATGCACTTCTGTGTCTGAAGGTGTATTCCTGATGTACCCGTGGAAAGAGATGTACTCCACATCTACCTACTCCTCTGCCATCTTATTCTCCCTAAGACTACTCTTATATCCTCTCATCTGCAAGGGAGTCTGAAAAAAGTTGTGTAGTCATGTGTCTACTACAATCTTGTTAATAAGGAAAGAGGCCATGTGTTTGGGCACACATCTAGTGGTGTCTGGACACATGTCTAGTGGTGTTTGCCACAGGTAAGACCTGGGTTCTTGTTCCAGCTAGAAACTGAAGTATTCTTGCCTGGGTCAGAGGATGGAGTTCCCAGGGAAAAGGCCTGGACTCGTGGTTCACCTGGGCTTGTGGAATTCCCAGTGTTGTATGGGTCATTCCCAGGGGGCTGGAATACAGTGGGGTTTGTCCAAACTCTGAAACTGGACAATCCAGTTATTCAAGGAACACTCTGCTAACAATGAATACACTCAGAAATGGGCTATGGGATGCTTTGGTGGGTCTACCACTAGCTAGGGTGTGAGGCTCCCCCTAACTGGAGATACGAAATACATGAGTATAACTAGGATCACAGTGGTTGGACGTGAAGATTTCTCAGGTTCTGTGAGCCCTGTCTCTCTGACCCTGTAAGTCTGTGTATTTATAAACATAAAATGTAATTTGCTTTTACCATTATACTGATGCATATTTCTCAAGTGGCAACTTAACGTAGTAGAAAGAGCCCTGGTCTAGGAACATGATGGGAATCAGACATCCTGGGTGCTAGTCTAAACTTGTGACCCTAGGCTAGTCCTTTACCTCTTTGTGTTTAAATGTCCCCATGGAGGTGGCTATGTTACAAGAGCTCTGTGGGGGGCACAATATGCCCCCATCCCCCAAGATGCTCATGTCCTTATCTCTCGAACCTGTAAGTATGTTACCTTATGTGACAAAAGGGACTTTGCAGATGTGAGCGAATTAAGAATCCTGTGAAGAGGTTCTCCTGATTATGTGGGTGGGCTGAGTGTCATCACTGGGTTCTTATGGAGGCAGGGGGAGGATGATTAGAATCAGATCTGCCTGTGGAAGCAGAAGTTGAAGTGATGCCCTTTGAAAATGGGAAAAGAAGTTTCGAGCCAAAGAATGTGGATGGCCTCTTGGAGCTGGAGAAGGCCAAGAGATGGCATCTCTCCTAGAGCCTCCAGGAGAAGGCAACTGTGTGGACACATTTTTAGCAAGTAAGAACCATTTCAGTCTTCTGACCTCCAGAACCATAAGATAGTACATTGGCATCATCTTGGCCACTTTGTGGTAATTTATTACTGAAGCAATACTAATATAAACACTGAGGTTATTTCATGTATGTTAGTTTCATGAACTAACTATAGTTAGTTCTATTCTTTGACTAGAATAAAAAACTTTGAGGGTGGGGACTGCTTTGAATCCTCCATGACTCTAGCACAGGGTTACAGGAGCTCAATGATTATTGTTGACTCTCTGCAACTTTATTGAAGTATAATTGACAAATATATACAAATAAATTTATATTTACAAATAAAATTGTAAGATATTTAAAGGGTACATGTTGATTTGATACACATTGTGAAAAGGTTTCCCCCATATACTTGTGTGTGTGTGCGTGCTCAGTAGCTTCAGTAGTATCTGACTCTTTTTTGACTCCAGGGACTGTAGCCTGCCAGATTCTTCTGTCCATGGATTTTCTAAGCAAGAATACTGATGTCAGTTACCATTTCCTTCTCTAGGGGATCTTCCTGACCCAGGGATCCAGTCTGAATCTCCTGCATTGCAAGCTGATTTTAGTGACTATAATTATAGAGTTGATTCCAAAGGAAAAAAGTCTTTATTGTTGTTTAGTCAGTAAGTCGTGTCTGATTCTTTGTGACTCCATGGACTATAGCCCACCAGGCTTCTTTGTCCATGGGATTTTTTCTAGGCAAGAATACTGGAGTGCATAGCCATTCTGTTCTCCACTCATCTATT
Organism: Capra hircus; assembly: GCF_001704415.2. Classification (NCBI taxonomy): domain Eukaryota; kingdom Metazoa; phylum Chordata; class Mammalia; order Artiodactyla; family Bovidae; genus Capra; species Capra hircus. The sequence continues at coordinate 77,460,574 of NC_030815.1, forward strand.
TATTTATTTATTTTACATGTTATGAATGTCATATATATTTTTATATGCAGAAAATTAAAGTAAGAGCAAGCTGACAGTACATAGTAAACATTTCATAGTTTGCTGACAAGCAACAAAAGTATCATTATGTTACAATAGAGAATTTCTAATGAAAACTGTTACATCTTTCTATTTCTATTGATAATGCTATCACTAAAAGTAATAAAGAGTTATTTCTAATAACAATGATAACAACAGAGGAAATACTAGATTACACTTCTAAAAGTTTCATAGTATATAAAACAAGTAAATATATCAGTGGACTGTGACTTTTAAAAACATTTATTATTAGATTACAATAATGGGTATCATAATGTCACAAGGCTCTAATTAGTCCTCAAATTTACAAATAGCTATTCTGGAAATACACCTTAAAATTACTTTCAGGAAAAAATCCTTGAAGAAACATTTAATAGTGCTATAAAAATTCTTAACTGAAGACTAGGTATTAATACTACATTATTCATAAAATGAAAAAAGCTTTTAAATCTTATAAAACTGATAGCAATGATACAGAAAAATCAAAGCACATAGATTTGGAGGTAAGAGCCTTAAGGAATATGAAAGTAAAACCAGATAGTTCTCCTCCCAGCAAGGTTTCTATGGCAACCAGGTGACTGATCCATAAAAAGGAGAATAAGTATGCAGTGGTACCAGCTCATATTGTCACTTCTAGATATTTGTAATGTATATAGATTAAAATGTATTTTTATGAAGAATTGATGAAGTAAGCTTAGAGTGATCTGTTCTATAAAGTTTCATAACAATGATATGAGATATAAATTTTAAAATTAGACATAGTAATTAAACCCCCTTTATTAGGAAACAGGTCTTCCCTGGTGGCTGAGACAGTAAAGAATTCACTTGCAGTGTGGGAGACCTGGGTTTGATCCCTGGGTTGGGAAGATCCCCTGGAGGAGGGCATGGCAACCCACTCCGGTATTCTTGTCTGGAGAATCCCTGTGGACAGAGGACCCTGGTGGGCTATGGTCCATGAGGTCGCAGAGTCGGAAATGACCAAGCGACTAAGCACACGCACATGCACATTAGGAAACAAACTCTCAAGAATTCTTAACCATCCCTTTGTGATTCAAAATTTACTTCATTGTTCCAAATTTAAGCTCAACTGAATGTCAATACCACTGTGCGGATTTTTCTGATCATAAGATAAATTGGACTAAACAGTTCAGTGGTAAACCTTATTACTGAAACTCTATAAGTGATTGAACAAGTAGTTTTAAAGACAAAGTCCCACAGAGCTAGTCATCACATTTAAATTGTGTCTGCAAAATGCAAAAGAACACAATTTGGTCAAACAACTACTGGTCAAGTAGGTGAAACATAAAATCAGTCAAATGCATCTTTCAGCATCATATAAGGGACAAACCGCCACTTGACTGGATTTCACCCAAATGTTGATCATGCTATCATCTTAGCCCAGTTCTCAGACGACAGCAGAAAAGGTTCCACTCATCTATTTAATTAGCACATTCATCACCTCAAACCTCCCTCTCTGCCCCTTCTTTTTTGGTGGGAACATTTAAGGTCTACTCCCTTGCAAATTTCAATTCTACAATACCATGTTGTCAATATAGTCACTGTGTTATACATTAGATCCTCAGTTCTAATTTATCTTAGAGATGAATGTTTGTACCTTTACTGACCTCTCCCTATTTTTTCCAATGGACACCTCTTTCTTTGGTATAATTAAAAAGATTTGGTCTTTGTTCCCTGTTTCCGATATACAGCTCCTTTTTTGTTGCTGTTGTTGAGTCCCTCAGTCATGTCTGACTCTTTGTGACCCCATGGACTGCAGCTTGACAGGCTTCCTTGTCCTTCACTATCTCCCAGAGTTTGCCCAAACTTGTATCCACTGAGTCAATGATGCCATCCAACCATCTCATCCTGTGTTGTCCCCTTCTCCTCCTGCTTTCAATCTTTCCCAGCATCAGGGTCTTCTCTAATGAGTTAGCTCTTTGCACCAGGGGGCCAATGTATTGGAGCTTCAGCTTAAATATCAGTCCTTCCAGTGAATACTCAGTGATTTTCTTTAGAATTGACTGGTTTGATCTTGCAGTCCAGGGAACTCTCAAGAGTCTTCTCCAACACCACAGTTCAACAGCATCAATTCTTTGGTGCTCAGCCTTCTTTATGGTTCAACTCTTACATCCATACATGACTACGAGAAAAACCATAGCTTTGACTATATGGACCTTTGTTGGCAAAGTAATGTTTCTGCTTTTTTATAATGTCTAGGTTTGTCATAGCGTTTCTTTCAAGAAACAAGGGTCTTTTAATTTCATAGCTGCAGTCACCATCCACAGTGATTTTGGAGTCCAAGAAAATAAAGTCTGTCACTGTTTCCATTGTTTCCCCATCTATCTGCCATGAAGTGATGGGACTGGATGCTGTGATCTTAATTTTTCTGAATGTTGAGTTTTAAGCCAGCTCTTTTATGCTCCTCTTTCAGTTTCATCAAGAGGCTCTTTAGTTCTGCTTCACTTTCTGCCATAAGGGTGGTGTCATCTGCATATCTGAGGTTATTGAGATTTCTCCTGGCAATCTTGATTCCAGCTTGTGCTTCATCCAGTCTGGCATTTCTCATGATGTACTCTGCATATAAGTTAAATAAGCAGGGTGACAATATACAGCTTGATGTACACCTTTTCCAATTTTGAACCAGTCCATTGTTCCATGTCCGGTTCTAACTGTTGCTTTTTGACTTCCATACAGATTTCTTTGGAGACAGGTAAGGTGGTCTGGTATTCCCATCTCTTGAAGAAATTTCCACAGTTTGTTGTGATCCACATAGTCAAAGCCTTTTGCATATCAAGGAAGCAAAAAGTAGACGTATTTTTGAATTCTCTTGTTTTTTTCTATGATCCAGTGGATGTTGGCAATTTGACCTCTGGTTCCTCTGCCTTTTCTAAATCCAGCTTGAACATCTGGAAGTTCTCAGTTCATGTACTGTTGAAGCCTAGTTTGGAGGATTTTGAGCATTACCTTGCTAGCATGTGAAATGAGTGCAATTGAGCAGTAGTGTGAACATTCTTTGGCACTGCCCTCCTTTGGGATTGGAATGAAAATTAGCACAGCTCCTAAGACCCTTAAAATCTCTTGACTGATAAGAGTGTCTTTGGTGTGCTAATAACATGACAATGGTTAAGGATCTGCTTGCTTCAGGAGCAGGCTGGTTGCCAGAGAAACAGTAATGATTAGAAGCTTGAAACTTCAAGCCCCACCTCCCAGCATCTGGGATCAAGTTAGTCACCATTAGTTTCAATCCTGTCTAACAAAACCTGCAAGAAACCCCTACATGATAGGGTTCAAGGAGTTCCCAGTTGGTGAACATACCCACATGCTGAGAGTTTGATGCACCCCTGCTCTATGGGGAGAGAGGCTTCTGTGTTCTGGACTCCTCTGGACCTCACCCTAGTACCACTTCACCCAGCTGTTCATCTATCCTTTTGTAAAAAACTATAATAGTCAGTACAGCATATTCTCGAGTTCTGGGGGGGCGTCTAGCAAATTATCAAAACTGAGCAGGAGGAGATAGTGGGAGCCCTTGACTTTGTAGCTAAGTTAGAAGTGCAGGTTATCTGGGGACCCAGCACTTGTGACTGGTTTTCAACATGAGGGCAGTTGTGTGGGATTGAACCTTTAACCCGTGGAGCTTGATGCTGATTCCAGCTAGTGGCAGAATTGAATTGAATTGTAGGACAGTCAATCGGTGTCAGAGAACTGGCAAACTGGTGGGTGTGTCCCACTTTGGCCTCTTTCCCTAGATGTGATCTCCACCCTGAGCTCTAGTTCTGAGCTCTCCCAGCCTCTCGTCCACATCCAGGTTTCGTTACTTTGTGCAGATGCCAGCCCCTGTACACCTGGGCTTCTGCTTGGCTCCTGTCAAGCCTTTTTGGGCCTGGAGTCTTGGCTTTGACTTTCAGCCTCGTGGCTGGGTCCCTGCTGTCTAATGACAGACATCTGTGAGGAGACTTCTAGTTGGTCTTTAAGCTCTGTCCACAATCCAATTTGTAACCATTGTCCTCTGTGCACATCAATAGGATAATTTTCCCCTTGATTAGAACTACACGATGCCTCTTGCTTCATCATACCTCTGCTGCCCTGCACTCAGAGAACATACTCAGCTTTCCAGAGAGGACTTCCAGCACCTGTGGAGGGCCTGCCCCACTGGAGCCTTGTCTCCTAGAGGTCATGGTCAGCTCCTGGTTCTGGACCCTAACACTGTGTCCTTAGGCAACAGGGCTCTGCCCTGATGGATTCTGAGAAATGATGTCAGCAGTGAACTTGGCCATCCCAGGACCTAATTAAATAAAACTGTTTAGCGCCAGGACTTGGCAAATGTTTTAGCTTTGAGGGTCACAGGGCTGTCATTGCAAGCCCAAGATACAGACAGAAATGGACAGGAAGTCAGAGGAAAAATAAAAACATTAAGGTGGGGGAAGATAGGGGAGGAAATGGGCACACTGATAGGAGAGCACAATAAGGCACACTCCTGTCCCTGCCTTCCGTGGGACCTACTTTACTAGAAACTCACCTGATCAATGAACTGTCATTAGAATGGGAATGCACAAGCTCAAATTTAGGCAAAATGCTTTACTCAAAATGGAAGAACAGAATCGTAAATGGAATCAAGGGGCCCTTCAGCAAACTGAATGGAGAGAATATGGGGTGTGGCTTCAAAGAAACTTGAGTTTGCCTCCCAGCTTTGCTCCTTATGAACTGGATAAGCTGGGACAAGCTACCTGACCTGTGAGGCCTGTTTTCTCAGTTTTAATGTGAGGATACCAATTTCCAATGAGACTATGCATGTAAAACCCCCAGTAAGATGCTTGGCATAAAGCAGGTGCTCAGTGGTGGCTCAGATGGTAAAGAAGTTGCCTTCAATGCCCAGGTTCAATACCTGGGTAGGGAAGATCTCCTGGAGAAGGGAATGGCTACCTACTCTGGTATTCTTGCCTGGAGAATTCCATGGACAGAGGAGCCTGGCAGGCTACAGTCCATGGGGTCACAGATTCAGATATGACTGAGTGACTAGCACTTTCACTTTTTCAATGGATTGTGAATTTGTGCCCCTTCTTCCTTGTTACCGATCCCTATCACAGCACCAGTACAGACAGCTTTGGTGGTTTTGCAGAACCATTTGCTGCAGAACCAACATTGTGACTTGAAGCAGCAGACTTCTGCAAGTTGCCTAGTGTCTAGGCTGGTCTCAAGACCAGCCTGTATGTGACTGCTACAACTGACTCAACTGCCCAAATTGAAGGAAGTGTCTTAAAGGAAGTTGCATGCAAACGTGCTCATCAGTGTGGGTGGGCATATTTAGGTCTTTGAAGGTATTTAACATCCAAAATGCATCATCACTGAAATTGACGAGAAAATGGAGAAGCCAGCAGCCTGCTCTCTCAGCGTCACCTCCCTCCTCGAAAGCCAAGGGTATCTCCCTGGAAATCAGGTGGATCTTTCCACGAAGTGTGAGTATTGCAAGGGTGGCAAGTTACATAGCAGCCTTTTTCTTTTTCATGCACATGTGTGCACATAGAATATCCAACAAATATTTACTGGGCTTTCGCTACACACCAGCCACTGTGTGAGGGATGCAATGGTGAGCAAGACACCTGCCATTCCCTCCCCTGATAGGGAAATACAGACAGCAGAAAACTTGTCTATAGACTACTATCCAGAGTCAGGTGGACAGCTTTCAGACCCAGAGTGAAAAACAGGTTATTATTTATGAATTGGGCACCTTTTATTTTGTTATTTGCTAACAGAGTACACCTTGTGCAAAATTCATTTTCCCACTACAAAACATGAGGTCAAAGATGATGAGTCATTTGAATTCGAGGCAAATAAGCAACTGTCCATGGGTAAAAACTTGTATGATTCTAGTTTGGAGAGATCTGCTATGCAAATACGTTGGCCAAACCCTGGAGAGCACTGCTGATGGTCAAGTGGGGGCTGCTCTATTACAGGGGCTCCAGAGGACTAGACTTTGAATTTTTGGCCTTTTTGATGGAAAAAGAAGGAAAGCAATGTTGTCAGTTTAACTTTCTGATGGCTAAAACACAGATGTGGGATTTAACTCTCGTAAATCCTAGCCCTTCTCTGCCAATGACCCAAAGTGGGGCTCCAGCCAACCTCACCCTGACTCAGTTTCCCCTTCCTACATCAGCAGAGAGCAAATCAAAGGCTTAAGAGTCAGAAAACATATATTCCAATCCTGGTTCCACAATGTAAAACTGAGAAGTTTGATTTTTGGAGCCTCTGTGTCTTTCTAAGTCACTGAAGTCTCTCTACTAGAAGTTGCAGTCCTTGAAACCAGAAAAAAAAAAAAAAAAAAAAACAAAAAACCACACAACAACTCACCCCTTCAGCCTCTTGTAGAACAAGCCCACAACACTAGAATTTGGCTTCATCTACCTCAAGTGCCTTGAGCCCATAGATCGATACCTGTATGGACATGCCGACAGTCTTTGAAGGCACTACCTGGGTTTCTTGCACTGGTGGGCATATCAGCGAGGTTTGGTATTTCCTTGGGAGCATGTGCACTGACAGCTCTTGTTTATTTCATGTGGATTAACTTCTCTTGAAGGCCGTTTTCCAACATTTCCTCTTTTATCTTGTGGATCCCACCAGGTCAGTGTCTCCAGGTGTGGTTTTTTTCTTTTTTCCTGCCAAAGAACTGAACCAAATTTGAAACCTGTATCTCTGTGACTTTGGATGAGTCACCACATCTCCTAGAATCTTAGTTTTTCCATTCCTTCCATGGGGAAGATATTCCTGTGTTGCTGCTTCTATTTCTCCCAAGGCAGTGTTGTACTGAAAATCAAATGGGATGATGATAATGATGATGATAATTATTTTTCATAAACTCAGAAGTAACTATAGGAACCCAAAGTAGAATTCTTGTAATTGTTACTTACCAGCATTATCAACAATCTGGAGAGTTACATTTGTCTTACCTGCCATGTCACAGATACCTACTGGGGTTTCATAAGAAAATACAAAGAACGAGAGAATTAGAAATGCTGAAAGTCACAGCCAAATACCTCATCATGCCTAGAGACTGCGTCCCTGCTCCCTGATGTCTTACTGACTTATTTGATCTGGGGTGGCAGAGAGGCCTCTCTGGAATTGCAGGAAGTCTAAAGTGAATGAATATATACCATTTTATATTCATTCATTGGTTTGTTTTTCTATCCAGCAAATAATTATTAAATCTCAGCTGTATGTAAAGATGAATCAAACATAGATTTGCTCTTGGTGATTCTTTGGAAATGTAAGAAAAATAGCACTCTTAGCTTCAAGCCAATTATACAAAGTAGGAAATGAAAGGCAAGATCCTAAGAGGGGTCTAGTTCAGTGTTGTGGTTTCACTGAGGCAGGAGGGAGAATTTATCACTAAGGGGCAGGAAGGCTTATTATAAGAAATGGTTCTTAACTGAGTCTTGGGGAATGGAGAGGATTTGAACTTAAAGAAGGTGATGGGCTGGGGGGAGGGCATCTGGGCAGAGGAATGACCCGAGTAGAAACAGGTAGATTCCTCTGGTGACTTTGAAGTTCCCTTGATGCCTAGCATGGGTTTACTCCTTGTTTGAAAATTACTTTTTTTTCATCTCCGTGTTTGACATTTTCCTTTGATCACTGTTAGAAATAATCAGCTATCTCACCGTGCAGTAGATGTGAGCATGGGAGACTCCTGGCCTCTACTAGCATAATTCTGGCTCCACATTATGTAAGAAATCCATCAAAACTTCTTCTGGAATGTGAGGTTCACTTCAAAGCCCTCTTCTGTTGACCAAGCCTTGGGAGGTGCCATGCTCAATCACCACTTCTCGGTTATTGGGTTTTCCCCATTTTGCTGTAAGATCAAAGGAAAGGGTAATTCCATCATACAAGTGAAAAATGAGATTCATTGATTATTGGTAGCTGATGTGGAGCAGAAATTCATTTAAGGAGGTCAAAAAACTGTCAGTCCAGAGTACAGGAGGAATCCTCAGCTTGTTTGAAACACTAAGGCCAGGTAGAAAACCCAGCATGGGCTGCCATAGCACTCCAGATGACCAAGCTTTGGTTTTATGTGAATGCTTGGGAGACTATTATTGGCATGATTCTTTGTTCTGGAAGCCAGGACCAGCCCCTTGAGTTAGGTTACACTCTGTGGCTCTCCCCTCCAATCATATCCAAGCAGCAAGACAAACAGAACAGGAATGACTTAGCTTTTACCTGGATATGTTGCTCTCTAAGGTTGGGCTACCTGAGAAATCTGATGATGATTTTCAGATTTTTGGATTTTATGGACTGGTAAATGAAAAAAAAAATTGGGTTCAACATAGAGTTGTTAACCTTTTACTTCACCAAATTAAGGAGGATAAACTAAAAGGACCTTGGTAACTACAAAATAATTGTCATCTTTTAAAGAAGAAAAATAATTTTTCTGCCAGTTATTGGGAAGAGTATCATCTCAGAATAAAGATCGCTCCTTCCTAAGAAAGCTCAGTTGGTATTCTTCTATTTATGGTATGCTCTAAAATGTTTTAAATAGCTTCATAGGGAGTCCAAGTCATGGAACTGGCTGTGGGGACCCCATGTGTGTAGTGGATGAGAACTGAGTTCATTTGTCTCCTTAGGACAGATCCTGCGTGGCATGAGGTACTTCATGGGACCACGGATGGTTTCTATTGCAGTCATATAAACCCCCACAAGGTGTGTTTTGCTCTGGCATCATATTTCCTGGCATTTGGTGAGTGAGAGGATGATGTGTTCAATTCACTTTTATTCTGACTCATTTGTGGGAAGGGAAATTTAATTCTCTGGGAACCCTTGTTTGTATTAGTGTTAAATCATTTGTCTGCTGTTTAATGATTTATACACACAGTGCAAAGAGGTCCCAGAGTTGCTTTCCCGATTGTTTCTGCCCCCGCCCCTCCACTCCAGGTTGGAGAAATAATTTAGTTTTGTGCCTTCCTTAGGGAGTCTACCCAAGACACTATTCTTTAGCTTACTCATTCCTAATACACGCTATTGGAATTGGGCTTTTAGCTGAGTCTACAGCCTTCCCGAGGATGTTTAGATTGATATTATGTGGTGTTTTGTGCTATTAACATGCTGAACTGCTTTGCTTCCTTAACTCAGCAATTAGTCTCTTCCCGAACATGATGTACCCCTTTTGGATTGTAAATGGTGATCCTCTGATTTATTTTTCTGGAGTTCATACACTTAATGGGGATGGGCTTTGGTGCTCATTAAAGCAGAGACTTTTATTTGAAGGGTTACTCCCTACATTGTGCTGATGGGACCTCATATATTACACTTATCCACACTGGCCATCTATAATTTAATATAGTGCTCCCATTCATGTAATGTTTCAGCATTTGCTGTACTTATGAGTAATTGACAGCATACAATGGTAACAATAAATCAGATAGGCTGGACCCAGCCCTTTATGGTCAGTTTCACTGTCTACCAGAAAGGAAGGCTGAAAACCAGTGACTGCTGTTAACTGGGGGCTTTCAGACCATAAAGTCAGAGAAAGCACATTTGTTGGCTTTTATTTTTAATACATTTTTGGGTGGCTGTTTAAAATATATATCTTTGGTTGGATAAGAAGTCATAAAAAAAATGGTTCCCTGTTATGCATACTTTAAAAATTACTGCAGTTCATTTCAAAGGAATGATTTACTTTGACAAAGTGAGTTAACTTGAGTTGTAATGCGTTTAACAGGCCATATAATATAGGAGGCGTCAGGCTTGGTGATGTGGTATGTATGTCACAGAGCCAGAGAAATTAGGATTTATTTTCTTGAAATGAAAGTCCTGAACAGGGTGGCTTAGAATGCAACACTCAAGAGTTGAGCATTGTGTATCTGGAATGCTCTTATAGAGGGTGCATTGCTTGGGAACAGTACCATCAGTACTGCATGAGCTCAAAACTGAGTGTTGTCTCCTCATAATAATTCTTCCTGCCATTAGGAGAGAGATGTAGGGGTCAAAGTGTGTAGGAGGAAACACAAAATCTTTGAGGAAAAAGTACCCTCTGGTGCTTGATAACTCCAGTGCTGTGAAATACAAATCCTTATGAAGCTGGGCAATGTGGGATGAAAATCTAGAGGCAGATCGACTTCTGGGTTTTATTTTCTGGCTCTGCCATTTATGCACTGGTCACATGACCTCAGGTGAGTTATTTAACTTCTCAGAACATCAGTTTCCTTGCCTCTAAAATGGTGAGGAAATCCCTCCCTCAGAAGGATTTTCTTTTTATGAGGATGTTTTCAAGAGAAGATTTGGCACACACACAATACCTGGATAGGTGCTAAATAAGTTTTTTAATCATTTAAAAATAGTTTAATGAAGCAATGTAAAATTTATGCATTCATCTGTTCTTTCAGAATTTATTTGAGAGTCTTCTTTGTTTTGGGCACTGGACTAGGCACTAAGGATACTCTAGGTAAAAAGTCAATGTCATGGAATTATTTCCTGTAATCAGGGGTTATGTTCAAATAGTTAACAACTTATGAATCACAGTCCTGTATAATCAGCAGTAAAAACAGATTCTGCTATACCACTGCCTCTCTGCTAAGTGTCCCCAAGACCTCACTTTTCTTGGTTTCATTGCTTGTAGCCTTTGAACCATTACAGGAGATTTTCACTTGCTTAAGTGCTAAATAAGTTTCATTTTTCCTTCCCTGGACTTCTGGAGACGAAGAGGAGTCATCAGCCAGCTTCTAGCTCTATAGATTCAGAAATCTCTTGGCATCTTTGAAGAGCAGTGTGACGGCCACAGGATAAAGATAGAATCTTGTATTCTATACCAAGAAAGAATGTTGGGCAGTTTAATTAGTGCTATGGTTGATAAGGCTGTTTTCTCTCAACCTGAAGTGAAATCATTTGTATCTGTTAGTACAAATAAATACTACGGGTAAATTGGATTTTTATATCTTGCTTTTCAGGTCAGAGATAATTTGTTGTTGTTTTCTTTTTTGTATTGATGTATAAAAATTAAGACCTGGAATCCTACTTGAGCTAATAATGCTTTTTTTTTTTTTGCAATAAAAATATAAATACAACTCTTCACTTGGGAGTACATAAGTGCGAATTCAGGTGTGTAGTCTTTATCTGTAACAGGGGACAGTAAGAACTGCTTTCTGAACAGTTTATATATGGTAAGAGCAGGAAGCTGTGGCCCCATTGTTTTGACTCAGATTTTACACTTTGATCTGTGCTCTAAAATACTGCTGTGGTGTTTCCCTGGTGGCCCAGACAGTGAAGAATCTGCCTGCAATGAAGGAGACTCAGGTTCAATCCCTGGATCAGGAAGATCTCCTGATAGAAGGGAATGGCTACTCACTCCAGCATTCTTGCCTGGCAAGTTCCATGGACAAAGGAGCTTGGTGGGCTACCGTCCATGAGGTCACAAAGGGTCAGACATGACTGAGCTACTAACATTTTCACTAGTTATGGTCTGAAAGTTTGTTTCCTCTAAAATTCATATGTTGAAATCCTAAATCCCAAAGGTATTTGGAAGTGGATTTGGAAGTTGACTAGGTCATAATGGTGGGGCCCTTATGAACAGGATCAGTGCTCTTATGAAAGAGGCTCCAGAATGCTCCCCAGGCTCTTCAACCAGGTGAGGACATAGTGAAAAGTTGGCAGTTTGCAATCAGAACCTGACCATGCTGGCCTGATCTTGGACTTCCAGCCTCCGGGACTGTGAGATATAAATTCCTGTTGCTTATAAAGCACCCAGTCTGTGGTATTTTATCATAGCAGCCTGAGCATATTTAAACAGAAACCAGTACAAACTGTATGTTTTCTTTTTTTATACAGTTTATAATATCATTGGTAGATATAAGCAATGCAAAACAAAACAGATCTCCTAACAAAACCTTGACTAAAGAGTTACATCTTGGTAGATTCATAGAAAACTGCAAAAAAGGGACCTGGGGAAAATTTGCTGGGTAGAAATTAGAAATAACAACAAACAAACAAGATGATGGCTAAAATTGCATATAATTTTCTGATTGAAATTTATAATGGAAAAATCAATTATTTGTGATGAGATTTAGATCTGAAAAGCTTGAGCTAAAAAAATTGGGTTTGACAAAAATATTGGTTTCAGAAAGATAAAACAACAACAAACACTTGGCAGTGGCTGGTAAGAGATTTTGTAAAATTTTATACAATCATAGAACTAATCAATGAAAAATTTATGCTATAAATTTTACAAGGAAAAGAATCCCAATGAAAACAAGTTTATTTATTTATGAAAATTGAAGTATGGTTAATTTAAAACATTATATTAGTTTCAAGTGTACAGCATAGGGATTCAGTATTTTTGCAGATTATATTTCATTATAGACTATTACAAGGTATTGGATATAATTCTCTTTGCTATACAGTAAATCCTGTTGCTTATCTATTTTGTGTATAGTCATTTGTATCTGTCCATCCTGTATTCCTAATTTGTCCCTCCCCAGGGCTCTCTCCCCTTTGGTTACAGTAAGTTTGCTTTCTATCGTCTATGAGTCTGCCTATGGAAAACACATTTATTAAAATAGAAATAAAAATGGAAAAAAATTGATTGGGTATCACTGAACTAATTGAGGAATTAAGTTGAGTTAGTTGAGTTTACTCCTGAAGTTACCTCTTTATGAAACGGTGTGAATGTTGGTGTGATTCAGGTCTCCTTGTTCTTCAGCAGGCTCCAGTGGTGTCTGGCATCAGTGTAAGTCCCCAGTCCTTGCCATGGCCTTGTCCCTCTGCCGCCTGGCCCTTGCCCCCCATGCCCTCATTTCCTCCCCCAGCCCCAGCACCCTGTGATCCAGCCATACTGGCCTTCTTGTTGTTCCTCCCACATGTCAAGCACATGCTCCTCAGGCCTTGGTGCTTTTTCTGCCTGGAATATTCTTCCTATAAGTAGCTCACTCTATGTTTTGCCAAAAGTTTTACTTTTGTTTTAGGTTTGAAGGATTCGTTAACAAAAGAAACCACTCATTACACAGACAATGAACAATTTTTAGTAGAGGATTATTTGACTTAATTTCAATATACAGTCATTAAAAGAAAAGAAATAGAAACAACAGGGAGAAGTAACAGCGTATGGATCACCTAATTGGGCTGATACCTACATCCAGACTTTAACAGTGCTGGGAAGTACTGAATGACAGCAATCCAGAGTCCCAGTTGGGAAAGGGTCCCAGGTGGTGTGTGCACCCCATGGATGAGACTTCAAATTGCAGCTTTGGGGGCTCTTGCTTATAATCCCAGATTGTAGATGGATATCACTATCAGTCTGTGTGCAAAAATGCAGCTCTGTTTTTTTCTGTAACTTTTATAATGCCATTTGTTTCACCTTGCAAATCATAAGATTTCCTTAGACCCTGGGGTAGGAGTGGCTGGCCAAGTGCCCAAGGGCTTAAGGAATTCCAAGACCCATCCCCTTTCATGTCTAAGGAACCACAAGACTTGCTGGTAACAGTTGATGTACTTGCTGGCAGGCATGTAGTCCAGGCATGGTCAGAAGTCCATCAGAGGCCTGCTCCTCTACTTCTGAGGCCTGAACAAGGCGACCTCCATTTTAAATTCCCTAACACTCTGCAAGGAGATCCAACCAGTCCATCCTAAAGGAGATCAGTCCTGGGTGTTCATTGGAAGGACTGATGTTGAAGCTGAAACTCCAATACTTTGGCCACCTGATGCGAAGAGCTGACTCATTTGAAAAGACCCTGATGCTGGGAAAGATTGAGGGCAGGAGGAGAAGGGGATGACAGAGGATGAGGTGATTGATGGCATCACTGACTCGATGGACACGGGTTTGGGTGGACTCCAGGAGTTGATGATGGACAGGGAGGCCTGGTGTGCTGCGGTTCAGTTCAGTTCAGTTCAGTTTAGTCACTCAGCCGTGTCTGACTCTTTGTGACCCCATGAACTGCAGCACGCCAGGCCTCCCTGTCCATCACCATCTCCCGGAGTTCACCCAGACTCATGTCCATCGAGTCTGTGATACCATCCAGCCATTTCATCCTGGGTCGTCCCCTTCTCCTCCTGCCCCCAATCCCTCCCAGCATCAGAGTCTTTTCCAATGAGTCAGCTCTTCGCATGAGGTGTCCAAATTACTGGAGTTTCAGCTTTAGCATCATTCCTTCCAAAGAAATCCCAGGGTTGATCTCCTTCATAATGGACTGGTTGGATCTCCTTGCAGTCCAAAGAGTTGGACACGACTGAGTGACTGAACTGAACTGAACACTCTGTCACTTCATGGTGGCCTCTACTTAAATGTCACTCCACCCCTTTACTTTGTTTTCTGTTTTCTCATAGTAATTATTTTTTCCTGATGTTAATATATCCATCTGTTTGTCAATTCCCTTGACCAGAATATCAGCTCCAAAGGGTTTGGTTCACTGTTTTGTCTCAGTGTTTCAAAGAGAGCTGGACATGAAGGAGGCTCACCAACTATTGGTTTGAACAAATTCTGCATCACAATGTTTGTGGTTGTTAACACCAGCCAACAACTTCCCTGAAATAGATTCCAGGGTCAGGATGTACACTGAATTGAAATTGTAGGAGAAAAGCAACAGTATCCACATATCCTGCATCACTTAGAGCCTGTCCTCAGAGTGTGGATGACATTAGCTACTCCCAGCAGTTCTGGTCTTCCTGGCACATGGTCAGATAGCACTTTTCTCTCCTGAAGATATGTGTAGCCATAGACCTGGGAGTGGCCAGTGAAGTGTGAGCAGAAGGACTGTGTATCACCTTCAGTGGGAGGCCCCTCAGAGCTAGCGTGGGGTTTTACAGATTCTTTCTACCTTGGGACCAGAGAGGGAGACTCCGGGAGATGGTGGGTTGGTCAGGCTGGTCCTTGCACGAGGAGGGCGTGGACTGGCGCCCTCTCTCCAGCCTGGGCTGGGGATGGAGTATGAGCAGGACTCCACCTTCATGGTTGTAGGTCTCTGAGATTTTAGAGTTGCTTGTTGCGTGGTTGACTAATACAAGCTGCACATTTTATCTCATTCAGTTTTCACATTGTCTATAGGAGGCATTCTTATTCTTACTCACCCCTGGAAAATTGATCTTACAGAGGTTAAATTCGCCAAAAGTCACACAGCTATGAAGAGGCAAAACTGAAATTTGAATCGAATTCTGGTTGATTCCATGGCTTGAACTCTTAAACATAAGCTTGTCCAGCTTCTCAATTACATGTAATTGAATACATATGTTATAGTCCATATGGGTAAAAACCTGCTTACGAGACCTTCAGTAGCCTCATTCAAAACAGGAGAACGACTGAAATCCTTTCAAAAATCAAGTAACATGTCAGCAACCTAGAGAGAAGTTGATTGGAATTATAGGTCTCTTGTTTTCCTTGACAGCACATACAATGAATTAAATTCAAAACCCATTTGAAGGTAACTTGGGTTTGATGACTTTGAAAGGAGGCTGGAAATAGTGCCCACTTGGATAGGATTATATTTATTCCCTCTCTCTCCATTTAGGAATTGCAAAAACTCCAATAGCTTTGCTTAAAAACAAAATAGAAAAAAAAAAAAAAGCCTGAGAAACCTATTTTAGGATGCCCTGCATATACTCCCCCTCTGTGTGAATTAGAAGACAGACTCTCTGAAGGTCATGGGAGGACATGGACCAGGGCAAATGCCAGCAGGAATACACCTGAGGTACATGTGGACTCAGGTTTCAGAGCTTGTAGTAGTGATAAGGCCGCCTATAAACTAAAATGCAGCACAGAACTGGGGTGAACGGGGTGGCAGCGACACTCCTATTTCTAAGATTTTATGATTTACTACCTGCCTTCACCCTGCCTTGTTCTTTTTTTCCAAAAAAGTATTTATTTATTTGACTGTGCCAGGTCTTAGTTGGAGCATATGAACTCTTAGTTGCAGCATGTGGGATCTAGCTCCCTGACCAGGGACTGAACCCAGGACTCCTACACGGGGAGTGTGGAGTCTTAGCCACTGGACCACCAGGGAAGTCCCTTGCCCTTCTTTAATTGGAGGAGTTTGGACTGATTGTTATGGCTGGTTTCTGTTTTGTGGTGTTTTATACTTCTACTTAGATCAATTATGATTTGAATTCAATTTCCAAGTTAGAAGAAAAGGGCTCATTACTCTTTACTTCATGTAGGACTACCTAGGCAAGCAGATAGTTCTCCACACATGAAAAAGACTTTTTACCTATTTGGGATGATATAATCATTTCATGGCTTCCCTAGTGGCTCAGTTGGTAAATAATCTGCTTTCCGTGTTCCTGCATTTACAGAATAAATGTGCTGAAGTGGATCTATTTCAAGATGTCAGCCATAATGTATGTATGAACACACACACAGACACACACACTATGTGTATGTCTAACTAAGAAGAGGGTCTTCCTTGGTGGCTCAGTGGTAAAGAATCTGCCTGCAATGCAGGAGACTCGATCCTGCATTGGGCTGAATCCCTGGGTTGAGAAGATCCCCTGGGGAAGGAAATTGCAACCCGCTCCAGTACTCTTACCTGGGAAATCCCATGGATGGAGGATCCTGGCGGGCTACAGTCCATGGGGCCATAAAAAAGAGTTGGACATGACTTAGCAAATAAAAACAACAAATTAAGAATTGTTGAGTCCCTTCTTGTGGAACCATGTGACTCGATCAGGAACAACTTGATGTGTAGATGATTTTTTATTTTATCCATGTCTTGGAGGGGAAAAGGATAAGGGAGAGTCACCCAGATAAAAGGGTCAGAACATGGCCCTTCAAAACCTCACAATGTAGTGAATCTCATGTTCATTGGCTCAGGGACTCTCACACACTGGATTCCTGTTCCCTTCTTAGGTGGAAACTGCAAAACACAGGTTAGTCTCTTAGCTGCAGATTTCTACCTGTTTATTGAAATGGAAAAGGTCTGTTAGGAAGAGGTCTGTATAGCACATTTCTGGACTCATGAAGACACTCTAAACTGATACTACTAAAAAAGATGTAAGATGATCGGGGTTCCAGAGAGCTTTGTCGATGCCATGAGCACCAAAGGAAAACACTGAGATCCTTCTGCTAACAAATTTCATTTGATTATTATTATTATTTTTTTGGTGGGAATGTTTCTTTTACTTTATTTTACTTTACAATACTGTATTGGTTTTGCCATACATTGACATGACTCCACCATGGGTGTACATGCGTTCCCAAACATGAACCCCCCTCCCACCTCCCTCCCCATAACATCTCTCTGGGTCATCACCGTGCACCAGCCCAAGAAACCGAGGTAAAAGAAGACATGAGGACACGAGGAATTGTGGGCACTAATGAAAAGCTGAGAGAAGAGAAAATCAATAATCCCCTGTGAGTGGCTCTGAACACCCTTCTCTGTGGTCTGGAATCAGGGCTTTGTTGTGTGTGTATCCATGGTGAAGAACACCCTGGTGCTGCAGCAGGGGGCTGGAATGGAATAGAGATAAGGGCAGTAGATGGATGAATTTCTGCCAAGCTGTGTGACTAAGAGCTCCATTAAAAAGACTAAAAGGTGTGCCCTGGGAGGAGATGTGGTAGTTTCGCTCCAAAGGCGTGAGGAGGCTGAGGCTGGGAAGGAAGAACAGTCCTGGAGCCCTGAGGTGACTGGAGAATTTTAGTAGCCTGACTGTGTGTTGGAGATTGGATGCTGTCCTCCCGCAAAAGACTGCAAGTCTTAATCACTGGTACCTGTGAATGTGACCTTATTGAGAAATAGGTCTTTGCAGTTGTAATCAGGTTAAGATGAGGTCATGCTGGATGAGTGTGAATTTTAACTCAGTGACGTGTGTCCTCACATGAAAGAAGGAAGAGAACTATGTGATGATGGAGACAGAGATTGGAATGAGGGTGCTACAGACCAAGAATGTCAAGAATTTCCAGAAACCACCAGAAGCTAGGAAGAGGCATGGAAATATTCCACCCTGGAAGCTTCAGGGGACATATGGCCCTGCCTGCCACTTGGATTTCAGAACTCTGATCTACAGATCTGTGAGAGAGTAAATTTCTATTCTTATAAGCCACTTGATTTGCAGTTTTGGTATGGCAGCCTAGGAAATTAGGGAAGTAAGCAAAGAGCCTTCAACTTCAGCCTCAGAGCAGAGGGAGAAGGTTGGCAGAACTTGGACTGAAGGTGGGCAGTAAAGGCTCAGAGGTGATGGGAGGTTACCTAGCCTGTTGGTGTGACACAGCTACATAATAGAAAAGGTGGCTGATTGGTTCTATGCAGTTTTTCATTTAACAGGATTAGAGGAGGACTTTTTGCCTGGTTTCAGGGGCAGTTAGCACTTAGGGATTCAGGTGGGGCCAAATTTCTCAACCCCCCCACCTCTCTCACTGTGACATTGCATTTTCCAAAGGTGGCCACAACTATAGCTCTTGTCCCTTTTGCTCTTTGGATCCCTGATACTCCCCCATCATACAGTGAGGTCTAATTCCCCTCCCCTTGAATCTAGGCAAGCTCATGACCCCTTTGTAACCAACAGAATGTGGAGAAAGTGCTGTGGCATGATTTCAAGGTTGGGTAATGAAAACCACTGCTGCTTATATCTGGTGCACTGGAACAGCGCTTTCCCTGGAGCCTGCAAGTACCTTATAAGTACTCCAACTGCCCTGTAGCTGCCATGTTGCAAGGAAGTTCAAATTAGCACACATGGAGGGACCCACACGGAGAAGCCCCAAGACCCCATGGAGAGAGAGAGATGCTCGATCATTTTTCAGCTGCTCACATCCCCTCTCCCACAGCCTACACTCTTCTAGCTCCAGCAGTCATCTGATCCTGAGCCAAAGCCTCCTACCAAGTTCCTCCTGAATGCCTGACACACAAAAACTGTGGGCAATAATAAAATAATAGTTGTTTTAAGCCACTCAGTTTTAGGATGCTTTACTGTGGTGTTGGAGAAGACTCTTGAGAGTCCCTTGGACTGCAAGGAGATCCAACCAGTTCATCCTAAAGGAGATCAGTCCTGGGTGTTCATTGGAAGATCTGATGTTGAAGCTGAAACTCCAATATTTTGGCCACCTCATGCGAAGAGCTGACTCATTTGAAAAGACTGAGATGTTGGAGAAGATTGAAGGCAGGAGGAGAAGGGGATGACAGAGGATGAGATGGTTGGATGGCATCACCGGCTCAATGGACATGAGTTTGGGTGAACTCTGGGTGATGGACAGGGAGGCCTGGTGCAGTTCATGGGATCGCAAAGAGTTGGACACGACTGAGTCACTGAACTGAACTGAACTGTGCAACAACAGTAACTGGAACCTCTTCAAACCATTGTCAAAGGGCCATTTTCCCTATGAGACATTCACTCTTGATGACTCTCTCCCCTGAAGCTCCCCTTTCTCACACAGCCATTAGCTATCCCAGTTCTCAGTATTTCCCTTCAGTCAGAGCTCAGTTTTGCTGGTCTCCATTTTCTTCAGTTTCTCTGGGAACCCTCATGCTTTCCACCCCTTTATGACACAGAATTCATTGTGTCCTACCCTCTGTATCTAACCTGCAGATATGGGGCCTCTATAACACAGGAGTGTCAGTCACTCAGTTGTGTCTGACTTTTCATGACTTCGTGGACTTTAGTCCTCTAGGCTCCTCTGTTCATGAGATTTTCCAGGCAAGAATACAGGAGTGGGTATCCACTTCCTTCTCCAGGAGATCTTCATGAGTGAGGGATGGAATCCAGGTCTGCTGCATTGGCAGGGGAGTTTTTGCCACTGAGCCACCAGGGAAGTCCAAGACTGGGGCCTATGTGTTGCCATTTCCCAATTCTGGGCCCATGGAAGGCATGGCTAACAGATTCTAGCTGTTTTTCTGGGGACTGGAGAGGCTGCTTCACACTGTGTTTGAACTACAAATAGAAACTAGCAATCAATCATATTTTGTACTTGAGAGGACTAAAAGCCGAAAGGTTCTTTCTTGCAACTTCAATTTATTAAAAATATTATTAAAATAGAAGTCAAAATTCTATATACAAACTGCTTCCTGACTTTCTTCTAAGGTTTAAGCAAAGTTCGTTAAACTTATATACACGTTCTTGTGCTTTTCATGTGTGTTGTGTTCATGTGAAGAAAAATGTATCTTGATACATTCTGGTCTTTGCAGTTGACTGCAGCATGATGAAGTCTTTAAATAAAGAATCCATCTCAAAGGGGATTAAAATCCATCTCAAATAATAAGCAAAGTGTGGGATTCTGGAAGTCCATATGGTCAATAACGCTGGCATTGTTTACAACCAATCAGTTACCAGGATGACAGAAACAATAGAGAAAGGAAATTACCCACCCACCTACATAATTGCACCAATTGCTAGAATCAGTTAATAGGCCATAAAAAAATCAATTTAAGAGAAGCAAAAAGAGACACATAGGAGGGTAGATCTTTGTTTTTATTGGTCTTCATTCACAGCTCCATCGAGCACCTGACTTTTTATTAGGAGGATGACATTTCTGACAAATTATGCTGTCTATGCTTTTGTGCCCTCCTGTTGAGAATGAGATTTTTTTTCTTTTCTCTGCTTTCTATGTTTTGATTTTTATAGCACTGTGCCTGGATTCTTTGGAAAGGGAGGGGGTGTTAGGACTGGAAGAAAAAATCCTTTTGTTGTGCATGGATCAGTACCAAGGAGGGTGTCAGACTCCTCATGCAACTGTCTCATTGAATCCCAACTACCCCCAATTCCAACCCTCCAGGAGATAGTTCCCATGGTTACCTCCACTCTACAGGGGAAGAAACTGATGTTCAGAGAAGTTTAGTCACTTGCTACACGACTAGAGGGGATTTGAATTCAGGTTTGTCTGTCTGAGCCCAAAGTCTTGATTATTCTGTTGAACAAGTCTGTGATTTCTTATGGAAAATGTTTAGAACCAGATGCGTTTTGAAATTCAGTAGGGTACAGGATGGGGGTATGATGCACATCCCATATAACTTAATACTCCCAGAGGGGTCAAGAGCAGCACCCCATCAAACTCATTAATATTTTAGCACCAAAACATATCAACATTGAAACTAAATACAATAAATAAAAATTACTGTACAAATAACTTCATTTTTTGACTGCCAAATGATTTTGTACCTATCTTATTAAATTTCTGATTTTCAGAGCTTTGGGATTTTGTAATATTGGAAAAGGAATTGTGGACTTGTATCATCCTGGCTCCCAGGAGAGAGTTTGCACAAATTTGTTCTCTTTCTCAGGGAAGTTTGAAGTGGAACAAGTTAGAATTATAAAACCAAAACAAAAGCCTGATGCT
This sequence comes from Capra hircus, assembly GCF_001704415.2. Taxonomy (NCBI): domain Eukaryota; kingdom Metazoa; phylum Chordata; class Mammalia; order Artiodactyla; family Bovidae; genus Capra; species Capra hircus. The sequence goes on from NC_030815.1 coordinate 77,481,875, forward strand.
ATTGGCCCTTGGCTAAATTTACACACACTTGGCATTTAAGAAATGAAAATGGCTTAAGGAAAATTGGTAGCAGAACCATAATAGTTCTTCTCAGGCCTCTCAAATCAGAGAAGTGGGAAGATCAAGGATTTCCCTGTGGTCTTTGTGAGCTAATCTCATCCAGGAGACAAGGAACTGTAATTCTAAACAGCAATGGATGCTGAATAGCCATTTGAATCTCCCATGAAACAGCCCCTGCTTCCCATTTCAGCTTTCTGATCCTCTTTCAGATACCTCCACTGAGAATTGACCGGTGTATTAGAGAGCCACTGGTATTTGTCTCAAGTAATTGGATTGACCCTGTGAAGAAAAGGCTAGTTCAGATGAAATGAAATTTCCAAGTGGAGGGTCAGATTCTCATCCAGGAACATCTGTAATCTTTCTTAGAAGATGGGTTTCATCACTGGTTCTATTATTTAATGTTTTTCTATTGTACTGGATTCACTTTTCCATATTCCCTCTATTACCCCAGGAACTCCGTCTCTTTGGTTGGTGTCATGTGACCTTCCCTGCTTCCTGTAGTCATAGTTAGTTGGATCAAGTTGTACCAGTCTCTCTTAGATTTAATTGTAAGACACAGAAACAATGACTCAGGTGATTAAGAAGCCTGTGTTTTTAATTTCACTTTGAATTAGGCCACAGTCATGACCTTAGGACCCTGCTCTTGTGTTCCCTATACCTGCTATACTGTGAGCTGGTCCTTATGGAAGAGATTATAGAATGAAGTAGATTCTAGAAACAGTGGAGAGGGACAGAGAGGAAGAGACAGGGTGAGACAGACGGAGGAAAAGAGAGAGAGGGCCTTCCTTGGCGGCCCAATGATTAAGAATCCACCTTCCAAAGCAGGGTACACAGATTCAATCCCTGCTCCAGGAACTGAGATCCCACATGCTGTGGGGCTAGTAAGCCTGCATAGTGCAACTACTGAGCCTGTGTGCCACAGTGATGACCCAGCGCAGCCAAGATAATAAAAAATAGAGAAAGACTGAGTGTTGAGGCCTGATCAGGACTTGGTCTACTGATATTCTTCTATTAGTCTGGATTCTCCAGAGAAAAGAAACAACAGGAGACAGACATATACTTAATATGCAATATATACTATACTACAGTATAATATATATGAGCTATAAGGAATTGGTTTATGTGATTATGGAGGCTGAAAAGTCCAAGCTCTGCAGATTGAAGAGCTGGAGACCCAGGTGAGCCATTGCTGTGCTCCAGACTGAGCCCAAAGGCCTGTGAATAGAGAGCCCAGGGTGTAAGTTACATTTGGAGGATGAGCCCAAAGGCAAGAAACAGTAGACACCTTGGCTCAAAGACAGTTCTTATGGAGAAAAAGAATTCTTTCTTACTAAGTTTTTAATTCAATAGATTGGATGGGGCCTGTGCACACTGGGGAGAGCAGTCTGAGTTACTCTGCTCACAGATTCAAATGCTAATCTCATCCAGAAACACCCTCCCAGACACACCCATAAATAATGTTCAGCCAAATATGTGGACAACTTGAGGCCCAGTCAAGTCAACATATAAAATTAACCATCCCAACCATGGTAATAAATCTTTTTTTTTAGGCCAGGGTGCATCATGTTTATCTAAACAATCCAGAGACCAAGGATTGGTGGGGACCAGGGGTTGACAGCTCCTGGAAATATCTAATCATAGTCCTTGGAGGTCCTGCCTAGAGAAGCTGCTGCAGAACTTACCCTGCACAGTTGCTGCCTCAGACCCCACTCTGCCCAACAGCAATAATCTCTCCCAACCGTTGTCCTTCCCTCTGAGGAAAGCACAGCAGTAGAGATTTTAAAGTGAGAGATTAGACCAGATCAATGTTTCCCAAAGTGTAGTATGTGTTGTTGTTCAGTCCCTCAGTCATGTCTGTTTGTGACCCCACGGACGGCAGCATGCCAGGCTCCCCTGTTCTTAACCATCTCCTGGAGCTTGCTCAAACTCCTGTCCATTGAGTTGCAAGCCAACCATCTCATCCTCTGTCATCCCCTTCTCCTCCTGCCTTCAGTCTTTCCCAGCATCAGGGTCTTTCCCAGCATCTGGCTCTTCGCATCAGGTGGCCAAAGTATTGGAGCTTCAGCTTCAGCATTTGTCCCTCCAATGAATATTCAGGATTGATTTCCTTTAGGCCATGTAGTATGTGTTGGAGAAGGAAATGGCAACCCACTCCAGTATTCAAGCCTGGAGAATCCCATGGACAAAGGAGCCTGGTGGGCTACAGTCCATGGGGTCACAAGAGTCGGACATGACTGAGCGACTAACACACACATGTAGTGTGTGTAGCACATGGAGAAAGTACATGGATAAGCACGTCTTTGTCATTTGGGTATTTTCATGTATTTTAGACAAACCTGTGACTTATATTTTATATTAGTCAGGGTAGGTTAGGCCATGCTATGTAACAAATAGGATGTGTGCATGCCAAGTCACTTTCAGTCATGTCTGACCTTTTGCAATGCTATGGACTATAGCCCTCCATGCTCCTCTGTCCATGGGATTCTCCAGGCAAGAATACTGGAGTGGGTGCCGTTCTCCAGGGAATATTCCCAACCCAGGGATCAAACCTGTATCTCTTATGTCTCCTGGACTGGCAGGCAGGTTCTTTACCACTAGGACCACCTGGTAAGCCCCAACAAATAGGATATGGCACAGTAAATGATTAAGTTAGCAAGTCTGGGAGGTCCAAACCCTAAGCATTCCAAAGAAAAGTCTGACCCTTGAAAAGCTCCTGGGAGATAACCTCTAAGCTCTTGGGATAATCTGCCTGTTAAGAGTCTTTATTTACCTGAGGCCCTGGACCACTTCAGAAAGTTTATGTTAACAGTGTGATTCATGGTGGGGTTCTTGGGCCACACTGTACCAGTCTGATTTCTGAACAGGCTAGAATGAAGATCAGGCATTCCTATGTGATTGACCCTTCTTCCCGCAATAAAAACCTTGAAAACCAGATTTGGGTTAACTTTGTGGTTGGAAATACTTCATACATGTTGTCACATGTCATTGCAGGAGAATTAAGTGCTGTTCACAGGACTCCAATGAGAGAGGACAAGTGGATGCTGATGCCTGGTCTCTCCTCAACCTGCCCTTTGTGCTTTTTACCTTGCTGGTTTCAATCTCCATCCTTCACTGTAACAAACTCTAATCGTGAGTGTACTAGCTTTCTTCATTCTGTAAGTCCTAGAGAATCACTGAATCCAAGGTGATCCTGAGGACCCCTAAACACAACTTCAAAATCTTGACAGCTTAGCAATTTCCCTGGTGGTCCAGTGGTTAAGAATCTGCCTTTGAATGTAGGGGACATGGGTTTGATCCTTGGTTTGGGAACTAAGATCCCACATGCCACTGGGCAACGAAGCCTGTGTGCTGCAATTACTGAGCCCACACAGGCCACAACAGAGACTCAGTGTAGCCAAATGAAAAAAAAATCTTGACAGTTTAATTTTTTTTTTCTTTTTTTTTTGCTGTTCGTGTAAAGTCTGGTGCAAAGCTGGATGATCATCTAACCAACACTTCCTGAGTAGTTAGGAAATTGGGTGCTGCCATTTCAGAATTCATTGTTTCTAGTCATTTGGATGGTGGGATGATAGTAAGGAAGAATGGCAGGATGTCTTAAAGCCCAGGCTTGTATCACTTCTGTCCAGATTTCAGTGGCCAGACTCCAGTCACATGGAATCCAACCCAAAGCAGGGCAGCTGAGAAGGGTAATCTTCCTGTGTCACCAAGAAAAGAAAATTAGCTTGGCAAGCATCTAACTAGCCTAGGGTGAAGGTGAGGTGAAGTCGCTCAGTTGTGTCCGACTCTTTGCGACCCCATGGACTTCTCCATCCATGGGATTCTCCAGGCAAGAATACTGGAGTGGATTGCCATTTTCTTCTCCAGGGGATCTTCCCGACCCAGGGATCGAACCCGGGTCTCCCGCATTGGAGGCTGACGCTTTAACCTCTGAGCCACTATATCACACACCAAATCCTTGCCTCTATGGATATTAATGCTTAAAGCAAGGTCAAGTTCACATACCTATAAAAAGTGTTGGTTTAAAGAAAGACATTGTAGAAAAAAAAGTAAGTACTAATGCAGATGGTGTGCACTATGACAGGAGTCCAAGGCGGTAGCTGAAAAACTGAAGTTTGTGTAACGCTGAACAAGTAATGGTCATGGGGACATTTTTGGCTATAGTATGGATGTAAGAGTTGGACCATAAAGAAAGCTGAGCACTAAAGAATTGATGCTTTTGAACTGTGGTGTTGGAAAAGACTCTTGTGAGTCCCTTGGACTGCAAGGAGATCCAACCTGTCAATCCTAAAGGAAATTAGTCCTGAATATTCATCGGAGGGACTGATGCTGAAGCTGAAGCTCCAATACTTTGGCCACCTGATGTGAAGTGCTGACTCCTTGGAAAAGACCCTGATGCTGGAAAAGACTGAAGGCAGGAGGAGAAGGGGATGACAGAGGATGAGATGGTTGGATGGTATCACTGACTCAATGGACATGAGTTTGAGCAGACTCTGGAAGCTGGTGACAGACAAGGAAGCCTGGTATGCTGCAGTCCATGGGGTTGCAGAGTCGGACATGACTGAGTGACTGAATTGAGCTGAACTGAACTGATGCTTCTATGACAGTATCAACTGGTGGACACCACAGTTTTCTGCAAGGTTCCTGGGACTGTAGCTTTTCAAAAGTCAATTCCAATTTCAAGAGTTGGAATTTTAAATCAGTATCTCGAGATCTGATGACATTCTGCTGCATCAAAATTGAACGCACATTTCATTTTCACTCAAAATTTCCTTCTTGGGAGTCAGTACAAGAAAAACTCTTTTCCAGTCTAAGTATGTTATTTCTCTCTTTTAAAAGGAAATTCCATCCTGGCATAGTATGGAATATTCTCTTGAACAATTCTGGCTTCTGGTATGTGATTTAAATGGCTTAGTGAACATTTTCTTGTCAAAAGTAAAGCAGGGAAAGATTAGGGAAAACTTTTACAGCTGACAAATCCTCTAAATGCAGTGAACTTATCGAAAATATCTTTCTAGGTAAACTTTAGTTCGTCTTGTGAAACTAAAATAGAGCAAAGAAAAACAAAACAGCAAACAAAACAATATTGACAGGAAAGCAATACTGAAAAATCAGCATTGTACATAGCCAACAGTTACCTCACCTGGCAGTAACTCTTCTGAAGATAGCAAAAATAATTTAAATATATCTAGACTTCCAGACGGAGAAGGTAATGGCATCCCACTCCAGTACTCTTGCCTGGAAAATCCCATGGATAGAGGAGCCTGGAAGGCTGCAGTCCATGGGGTCGCTGAGGGTTGGACATGACTGAGCGACTTCACTTTCACTTTTCACTTTCATGCACTGGAGAAGGAAATGGCAACCCACTCCAGTGTTCTTGCCTGGAGAATCCCAGGGATGGAGGAGCCCGGTGGGCTGCCGTCTATGGGGTCGCACAGAGTCGGGCACAGCTGAAGTGACTTAGCAGCAGCAGCAACAGACTTCTAGAGGTGATAGGAGTCTGATCTTATAGAATTCTAGAATTTTGGAATCTGTGGAATTCAAGGAACAGCTGTTCATTCCTCTGCCTTTGCCAGGGCTGCCTGAAAATCACTCAAAAGTTATAAGAGCTGAATGACCAGTTGTGAGTTTGTTTTCTCAGCAGAACCTCTCATTAGTTAATATTTAGGTATATGTCATGTCATCTTTTGGAGAAGGAAATGGCAACCCACTCCAGTATTCTTGCCTAGAGAATCCCAGGGATGGGGGAGCCTGGTGGGCTTCTGTCTATGGGGTCGCACAAAGTCAGACACGACTGAAGCGACTTAGCAGCAGCAGCATGTCAACTTTGGAAATAGATGAGTAATTTTTACCTGGTGTCATCAAGCCTTATATTTGATCTGTGTTTTGCTCTGCTATTCTAAAACAAAATAGCATCTTTTAAAGTAAATTTCCTATAATGCTAATCAAGTGGTAGTGAAATTCAGTACAGAATGTGTATGGGAAATCTTGATTGCTTTGAGTGGCATTCTTAATTCATACTACAATGAATTCAGTGAGTTTATGTTTAAAATTTTTGAGGAAAAAAGTCTCTAACAACTGTGTCAACTGTAGGTGGTAGATGAGGATATCAATGAGATGCCCAGCAATAACCTAGGAATAAGGTGGATTAGGGGCCTCCCTGGTAGCTCAGTTGGTAAAGAATCTGCCTGCAATGCAGGAGACTCTGGTTTGATTCCTGGATCGGGAAGATCCCCAGGAGAAAGGATAGGCTACCTGCTCTAGTATTCTTGGGCTTCCCTGGTGGCTCAGATGGTGAAGATTCTGCCCGCAGTGCGGGAGACCTGGCTGGGTTCCATCCCTGGGTTGGGAAGATTCCCTGGAGGTACAAGAATACCCACTCCAGTATTCTTGCCTGGAGAATTCCATGGGCAGAAGAGCCTGGCAGGCTATATAGTCCATGGGGTTGCAAAGAGTCAGACATAACTGAGTGACTAAGCACAAATAAGATGGATTAATTAAATAGAAATAAATTAGACTAATTAAATAAAATTAAATGGGAGGAGTCAGCTCATGGGAGTCTGGAAATAAGATTGCCAAATTAAGTAGAAATAAATTAGACCTCTTAAATAAGATGAAATAGGTAGTGTCAGCCTGTGGGAATATCTCTTTGACTTGTAATTTAACCCGTGATGTTAGTATAGTACAAGAAAAAACATGCATTACAGCATACAAAGTGGATTTAAGAGAAGCAAATCCTGCCAGTGCATGCACGTCACTATATAGGGTAGGATACCTATTTGGAGGGCCGGGTGAAATATTGGAAAGGTGCTTTCTTAAAAACTCTCTTGGCTTGCATAAAAAAATCCCTTATATTTACCTAGGGCTTCCCTGATAGCTCAGTTGGTAAAGAATCCACCTGCAGTGCAGGAGACCCCAGTTTGATTCCTGGGTCAGAAAGATCCCCTGGAGAAGGGATAGGCTACCCACTCCAGCATTCTTGGGCTTCCCTTGTGGCTCAGCTGGTAAAGAATATGCCTGCAATGTGGGAGACCTAGGTTTGATCCCTGGGTTGGGAAGATACCCTGGAGAAGGGAAAGGCTACCCACTCCAGTATTCTGGCCTGGAGAACTCCATGGACTGTATAGTTCATGGGGTCGCAAACAGTCAGACACAACTGAGAAATTTTTTTTTTTTAAATTATGTACTTTACATTTACTCCGTATAACCTTCCAATTACTAATGTGGCTTCCTGGGATACTGGAAATAACAAAATCCATTCCAGCTAAATGAAGCAGGTGTGAAGTTTATTACAGGATTTTGAATAGCTCACATCCTCTCTGGGAGGGCTGGAGCGCTATGCTTGGCTGCTCTGTGGCTTGAAACAGTCCTCATGGTGGGTGGGATGGCTCCAGGGATGATCTCACTGCTGCCACCACTGGTCAAAGGTGCTCTGGAAAGCAGATCCCTACGTCGCTCAGTCGTGTCCGACTCTTTGCGACCCGTGGACTGTAGCCCACCAAGCTCCTCCGTCCATGAGATTCTCCAGGCAAGAATACTGGAGTGGGTTGCCATTTCCTTCTCCAGGGGATCTTCCCGACCCAGGGATCGAACCCAGGTCTCCCACATTGCAGGCAGACGCTTTAACCTCTGCACCACCAGGGAAGCCCCTCATTGGCCACAGCTGCCTTAAAAACACCTTCAATTCCATCCTCAAAAAACTCTAGTTTTGCACAATGCTAGGTCAAAATCTCAGGTGAGTGTGTCTGATTGGAAAAATCTAGGTCACATGACTTCCCTTGTAGCTTCAAGGGAGTCAGGAAGTCATGCTCTCTGATTCTTCCTTGGGAGATGCCATTCATGCTGGGCAAAGTCCTTAAAAAAGAAACAGTGACAAAGGTCCACCACAGGGAAGCTTCCTAGTCATGGGAATGCCATTTTTCCCACTGTCAATGAATACACTGACTGGTCTGTATTATTCTCTGGCTTCAAGCCTGGAGCATCTGGGAATAGTGGAAAAGCTGTTTCTAGACTTGCAAGGCTGTGGAACAGACTTAAATCACAACTCACCCTCCTAATCCCTCCTGAGTGAGGCCTCTGCTTCCAGTCAACCAGTCAGCTTCCCCAGGCAGCACCCTCTTGTTTTCAAATTCCAACAAAAATGTCTTAGACCACAGATGAATCCATCTCAAGGCCAAACGGCCTGATGTATGAAAAAGAGGACCACAAGAGTAGCTATGGTTGGTTTTTTGACTAACATGAGTCTCTGCTTGAGATGTGCTAAGGTTTGGAGTTGGGAGCCATGGCAGCTGGATTGATGCAGGGCCCACATGCAGGGGTATACAGGCGGGAGTGTCTGCCCTGAGTGGAGGCAATGTCTGCAGAGAGATTAAAAACAATAAAACTGACTGAAGGTTGGTTTGCTTTTTATTATCACCATGTGTGGGCAATTCTAAACCATGTTGGTGATAAAATGCTCATACTCCCCAAAATCTTTTTTTTGGGGGTTATATTCTGAACAATTATTACAATTACTGTTAGGATTTAATAATACATATGTGAGTCTCAAATTAAATTTCCTTATTCTTTAATAAAGACTGTATTATACATGTAAGTTAATTTGAAGAAGTTCCTGTTCTATAGTCGACCTCTGAGTTTTGAAAGTAAATATCTGCTGGTCTGGGATTGTCTAAGCTTGGTTTGGGCACAATAAGCAATACTGAATATTCTGTGTTTAGAGAGCAGGTTTGAAATAAACCATGATATCTCAGTGAATATAAAGACAAAGACTTGGGGCCTGAGTTATTTTAATTCTGTCACCTATGTGACCACCTGAAGATTTTGTGTTTGAAATTTAAAATAGTAATTGCAGAGTGAAACACATTTGTTTGGTAAATGCAAATATTAGTTCATTAATTAAATGCCTTACTAAATTTTGAATAACATCCTTCAAATGGAAATTTCTTATTTTTCAATTGCAATTGTTTTATAGCTAAAGAGCAAGCACATCAAACACTAGCAGTTATTACTCATACAACATGAATATAATTGAAAATAATTTTGTCGAGGAGAAGGGGGTGTTAAAAAAGCGGTCTGCTCTGAGTGTCAAATATACTAGGTCCTCTGTGAGAGGTATCTCAAGGTCCCTACAGATTTGGAGTAATAATTTTGATGATTAACCAAAACCAATTTTCTCCATGGCGAAGTGAATAAGGTATCACCAACAATGGCTCTGTGGCATTCTTTTCAGCATTATCACAAATGTCATACATAAAACAAACAAATGAACAATAAAAAGTACAAGCAATGAAAATAAGTCATAGCTTCTGTGTTAAGGCAAAGAACTAAATGTAAAAGTAATAATAGTAACAAAATTTGGGGTGGAAAAAGTTACTTATTCACTTGAACCCTGGTCTGTCCCCATCACCCCTGTGTCCCCACTTTGATGAACAGTTCCCTTTTTTGGGAGCCAAGTCTTTGCTAGGTGCTGTGCCACACACATACAATCCTCTTAAGGTAGATCCTGAGACCATCCTTTTGATAAAGAAATGGGGAAAGGAGAGATGAAGCAATTTGTCTGAAGACTCATGGTTACTATAGTTACTACACAGAAGGAGTTGGGCGTCAAGCCTGGTTTCTGGTTTCAAAGCACCTCCATTTGGGCTACTTCTGAAGAGCAGAAACGTCTCATCTCAGATTGTCCGATGAGTACTGAGGGAGTTTGCTCTGATCTCGACCTTGCTCTCCACTCTCAGGACTGCAGGCTGCTGCAGGGGATGGTTGAGCGGTCAATGACTGCTGCACCCTGAGCTGCGCGCAGTGCTGGGGACTGAGCACGCATCTGGTCTTTCTCTCTTTGCCAAGGCCGCATCACAGAGAAGGAATCCGAGGCTCGAGGAGGAGAAGCATCACCCTGACGTTTCTAACCACAGAGCACAGGCTTCCAATTGCTGCTTTTCACAGAGGAGGACATGGAAAGCCACTCCAGTGTTCTTGCCTGGAGAATCCCATGGACAGAGGAGCCTGGAGGGCTACAGTCCATATGGTCTACAGTCCATACAGTCCATACAGAGTCTAACATGGCTGAAGCGACTTTGCACCCACGCACACAGATCCTTCCACACTTCTCCCTGCCATGTGCTTCTATTTCTAGTCTTGATCAACTTACTTAGACTCTCTTTGCTTGCTTTAAGTTTCAGGTCAGGTTTGGGCCTTTCTTATCATTGCTCCAAGGACCAGGCAGGTGTCACAGCCTCCACTTCTACTGAGCTCTGAGATGTCCCAGTGACTTGCAGGATCAAACCCCTCTGTGATTGGGAGAGATTGGGAGAGATTGGGAAGGCAGGAGGTAGGTGGAAGGAAAGAGGGGATGTGTATTGGGTATTCCCAGCTCCTCTTCTTTCCTAATCTGATATTATCACTGGGCTTCTGCTGGCTGCTATTTAAATAATTTGTAGTTTATATTCCCACCCTTTCATTTAATTTTTTAATTCGGGCAGCATGTTCACATGGTTCAAATATCAAAAATCATTAAAAGGTACCCACAGAAGAATCTCTCTTCCACCCTTGTGTTGCCCCAACCCCCGCCCCCAGTTGCACTGCATCCCACCTCAGAGTAACCCTTGTTGCAGTTTGTTGTTTAGTCACTAAGTTGTGTCTGACTTTTGCTACCCCATGGACTGAAGCCCGCCGTCCCTCTGTCCATGGGATTTCCTCGGCAAGAATATTCGAGTGGGTTGCCATTTCCTTCTCCAGGGGATCTTCCTGACCCAGGGACTGAATCTGTGTCTCCTGCATTGGCAGGTGGATTCTTTACCAGTGAGCCACCAGGGAAACCCACTGTTGCAGTTACTTGTATTTCCAGGTTGGGTGCATGGGGTGGGGGTGTCCATAAAAATACAAGCAAATACTATAAATTCTTATGTCCATCTTTTTTTACAAAAAATGGTCGTGTCCCATACTGCACTTTTAATTTAATGAGCCTTTCCATGGGGGATGGGTGGGAAAGATGAAGAGTATCTGACAGTGATCCAGGGAATTTGCACTTCTTAGTGAATTTATAGAGCAGTCAATCTGAGGAATCTGTATGAATTCAGACCAGTAAAAATGTGTTGGACTTCTATTTTTCTTTTATTTTTTTCTTCCCTCATTTTCTTTCTTTTCCCTCCCGCCCCTAGTGTCTTTATTTTGGAGTAGGTAAGTGACCCCTTCCAATCTGGTTTCACTGCACAATACTCCTGATGCCTAACAGAGGTATGTCTCTGCTGGCAGGTTGTCCCCCATCCAAATGAGCGGATACCCTCTTGTCAGCTTTCGTGAGAGACTCAAAGTAAAATGTGCCTCTGGGAATTAATCTGCCCATCGAGTGTAATTGTGCTTGGGTAAATACTCAGCAAATAATCAAACTCTTTCTGCTCCACTACTCCTGGGAAGGCAGTGCTCTGCAATGCCGGTTCAGAGGGGCTCTTTGAACTGCTCCTGTCAACACACCATGTGGGGATTCTCCTGCCAGGCCAGCACTACCCAACACTGCCAATTCTTAGTCAACATTTGAGTAAACATGAAGTAGAAACCAACTGTGTAGTTTGGGGAGCTAAACAAACTTAGGAATGTGTAGCAAGACAAGGGAGGGGGGGGCTCAAGCTGTGTCCCTCATTCCTGTAAATGGAGACAGGTCCCTTCTCTCTGCCCTACAGACGGGTTTTACCTGATATGAACGTGCTGGACACCTGACTCTGAGGTCCATTGGCAATCAATCTGCTGTTAGTCTGCCTGGGTATTTAAAAACATGGTGGCAATAATCTGGACAAATTCCTTAGAGGATATAACTTTTACATGGTGGTTTTTAAATTTTCCTCCTGTGGCAAATGCCTCTGGTAGGCCTCCTAAGCATTCTTAGCCATTCAGACATGTTAAGATTGTTGCAGCTGTGAATTGCATGTGGATACCTGTGTTTCTTCCCTGCTGGAAGCATCTCTTTTATCCCTGGTGTTGTCCAGCTCTGGGTGGTTATGAGTGGAAATTGTTGAGGGGCTTTTGGCTTTCAATGTATTACTCAGGAGTTTTCCCTTTTCCCACAGATGTGCTATTCTGAAATGTAACTTGATGTGGACATCCATAGCAAGTGGTCTCCCTCACAGGGGACCTTATACTTTGGCGTTGCTAGTGAGGGAGGGGGCTGTGGTCAGGAGCACAGTTGGTGATGGTTACCCAGATGATTCACCTCAGGATTTCCTCTGTATCTCCCATGGAAAGAGGTGCGGGCCAGCCTGCAATGCAAGCGTGGTCTGTCCTACTGCTGGTTGGGCTTCAGGCTATATGGTATGGACAGAGAGAGGAAAAGGCAGTCAGCGAAAGGCAAGAGATTCTCTCCCAGTTGAAAGCAGTTGTTAATGGTAAGCTTTTCACTGGTTCTGTGTCCCTGTGTGCATGCGTGGTGGTGATTCGAGTTTGGGTGGAGAACTGGGGAGATCACTCTTCTTTCTTGGAGGAGAGAATCTCTCCTTTAGACTACTGGTGTGTATGTGTGTGCTCAGTCTTGTCCAGCTCTTTGCAACTCCTTGGACTGTAGCTTTCCAGGCTCCTCTATCCATGGGATTTCCCAGGTAAGAATACTGTAGTGGGTTGCCATCTCCTTCTCCAGGGGATCTTCCCCACTCAGGGATCAAACTCCCTTCTCTTGCATCTCCTGCATTGGCAGGTGATTTCTTTACCACTGCACCACCTAGGAGGCCCCTTAGACTACTGGGGGTTTGCTCAACTCCGCCTTCTTTCCTCTCTTCCCTGCACTGAGGTCAGAGCAGCTGAGGGAGAGCAGAGGGTTGTTGGCTCAGGGCCCCATCTTTTCAGGGTGAGTGAGTTACTTCTCTCCTGGGCCCATCCATGTGCTAGTCTTTTCCCCACTTCCTGGAATTCTTACCACCATCACCACTGCCCTCTCTCCCGCATTGTTTCTGGTGTCTCTGTGTCCTTAGGAAACTCAGGGCCCCCATATCCTCTGCTATTTAAGGCCAGGTATAGACTGGCCCTGTCTCATCAGTGCCTTCATTCTTTGCTTGGTCCTTAGGACCTCTGTTACCTCACTGGGGTTCAGACACCCATGCTCCATGGGAGTACTAATTGCACATGCCCCCTTGCTGATTTTGAATATCCACTTTAGTCTCAGACTTAGAAGCTGCTGCAGGACTCAGGGCTCCTGGACTCCGAGCTCCTGCTGTCATGGCAAGGTTATCCTGATCTTTCTGGTTTAAAGGAAGGGCTGTCTTTAGTGATGACAGTGGTCAGTTCATTTCTGTGTTATTGCCATGGGGCTGGGAGAGATTGGAAAGAACACTAGATTTGGGGCCAAACAAACAAAGGATTTGAATGCTGGCTTCCCCACTTACGGGAGAAGGAAATGGCAACCCACTCCAGTACTCTTGCCTGGAAAATCCCATGGATGGAGGAGCCTGGTAGGTTACAGTCCATGGGGTCACGAAGAGTCAGACACGACTGAGTGACTTTACTTTCACTTTTCACGCTCATGCATTGGAGAAGGAAATGGCAACCCACTCCAGTGTTCTTGCCTGGAGAATCCCAGGTACAGAGGAGCCTGGTGGGCTGCTGTCTATGGGGTCACACAGGGTCGGACACAACTGAAGCAACTTAGCAGCAGCAGCAGCAGCAGCAGCAGCAGCAGCAGCAGCTTCCCCACTTACTAGGAGGAGACCTTGATTAGTTTCAGAATCCCTGGGCTCTTGTCTAGAGTGGGAGGATGATCCCCACCTCCGAGGCTCACAATGGGACATTCAGTGAAATAATGTTCATCCACCACCAGGCACAAAGTTGACATGAAATAATGTTAGTTTCTTTTCCTTGCCTTTGTTTTAATCCATCCCTTCCCCCTTCTGTCACTACATTTCCATCTGCCTTTCTTACAGCTGGGACTTCACACCTGGATTGGAGCGCAACTCCTCTGTTTTTAGAATGCACTGCTGTTTTCCCTTGAGAACTGTGACCCACTCACCTACACCATTTTCACAAGTTATGATGTAACCTGAGCCAGTGTTAGGAATTAGCACACGCATTAAAAAGTCTCCTGCAGACGTTTTGCTTTATGTGGTGATGGAGAGCCTGCTTGTTTCCAAGCAGATGTGTTGGTTGCTATCTGGCATTATAAAAGGAGGCTTGACTCATGAACTCAAGTGGGGATATACGGACAAGTGCTGTAGCTTATTTACTTGAACTAGGCAGGATGTATATTGTCCTTTGTGGCCACAGAATAATGAGGTGGTAGAAAGCACACAGGAATTTCAGGACACACAGCCAGTCATGGCTTAGGATGCAGTTGTAGGGGTGCCTTGATCCGATCCCCTTCCTGTCATCTCTTTCCAGCCTGGCCCTTTGTGCCTGAGACTGATAGCTTCTGCTTGGAGGGACTGGTCTTGGAGACTGACATGTGGCTGACTGGACAAACCCAGGTCTTTAGCCATAGTCCAAAGCATGCCTTCTCGATGGGAGTGATTTCAAAACTCTTAAAGTCATGAAAAGTGCTTCTTGGGGAATGGAAAAATCTTCTTTTTATGTATAAAGCACAAGTATGCATAGATACCCTTTGTCCAAGGTAAGGAGCAGCGGCTGCGCTTTGCTGGAGCAGCCGTGAAGAGATACCCCATGCCCAAGGTAAGAGAAATCCAAGTAAGATGGTAGGTATTGCAAGAAGGCATCAGAGGGCAGACACACTGAAACCATACTCATGGAAAACTAGTCAATCTAATCACACGAGGACCGCAGCCTTGTCTAATTCAATGAAACCAAGCCATGCCTGCGGGGCAACCCAAGACGAGCGGGTCATGGTGGAGAGGTATGACAGAATGAGGTCGACTGGAGAAGCAAATGGCAAGCCAGTTCAGTATTCTTGCCTTGAGAACCCCTTGAAGAGTATGAAAAGGCAAAATGATAGGATACTGAAAGAGGAACTCCCCAGGACAGTAGGTGCCCAACATGCTACTGGAGATCAGTGGAGAAATAACTCCAGAAAGAATGAAAGGATGGAGCCAAACCAAAAACAATACCCAGCTGTGGATGTGACTGGTGATAGAAGCAAGGTCCGATGCTGTAAAGAGCAATATTGCATAGGAACCTGGAATGTTAAGTCCATGAATCAAGACAAATTGGAGTGGTCA
Organism: Capra hircus; assembly: GCF_001704415.2. Lineage (NCBI taxonomy): Eukaryota > Metazoa > Chordata > Mammalia > Artiodactyla > Bovidae > Capra > Capra hircus. The sequence goes on from NC_030815.1 coordinate 77,497,075, forward strand.
ACAAGAGATGGCAAGAGTGAACGTCAACATTCTAGGAATCAGTGAACTAAAATGGACTGGAATGGGTGAATTTAACTCAGATGACCATTATATCTACTACTGCGGGCAGGAATCCCTCAGAAGAAATGAGGTAGCCATCATGGTCAACAAAAGAGTCTGAAATGCAGTACTTGGATGCAGTCTCAAACACTACAGAATGATCTCTGTTCATTTCCAAGGCAAATCATTCAATATCACAGTAATCCAAGTCTATGCCCCAGGCAGTAATGCTGAAGAAGCTGAAGTTGAATGGTTCTATGGAGACCTACAAGACCTTTTAGAACTAACACCCGAAAAAGATGTCCTTTTCATTATAGGGGACTGGAATGCAAAAGTAGGAAGTCAAGAAACACCTGAAGTAACAGGCAAATTTGGCCTTGGAATACGGAATGAAGCAGGGCAAAGACTAATAGAGTTTTGCCAAGAAAATGCACTGGTCATAGCAAACACCCTCTTCTAACAACACAAGAGAAGACTCTACACATGGACATCACCAGGTGGTCAACACCGAAATCAGATTGATTGTATTCTTTGCAGCCAAAGATGGAGAAGCTTTATACAGTCAACAAAAACAAGACCAGGAGCTGACTGTGGCTCAGATCATGAACTCCTTATTACCAAATTCAGACTTAAATTGAAGAAAGTAGGGAAAACTGCTAGACCATTCAGGTATGACCTCAATCAAATCCCTTATGATTATACAGTGGAAGTGAGAAATAGATTTAAGGGCCTAGATCTGATAGATAGCGTGCCTGATAAACTATGGAATAAGGTTCATGACATTGTACAGGAGATAGGGATCAAGACCATCTCCATGGAAAAGAAATGCAAAAAAGCAAAATGGTCGTCTGGGGAGGCCTTACAAATAGCTGTGAAAAGAAGAGAGGTGAAAAGCAAAGGAGAAAAAGAAAGATATAAGCATCTGAATGCAGAGTTCCAAAGAATAGCAAGAAGAGATAAGAAAGCCTTTTTCAGTGATGAGTGCAAAGAAATAGAGGAAAAGAACAGAATAGGAAAGACTAGAGATCCCTTCAAGAAAATTAGAGATACCAAGGGAACATTTCATGCAAAGATGAGCTCGATAAAAGATAGAAATAGTATGGACCTAACAGAAGCAGAAGATATTAAGAGGTGGCAAGAATACACAGAAGAACTATACAAAAAACATCTTCATGACCCAGGTAATCATGATGGTGTGATCAGTCACCTAGAGCCAGACATTCTGGAATGTGAAGTCTAGTGGGCCATAGGAAGCATCCATACAAACAAAGCTAGGGGAGGTGATGGAATTCCAGTTGAGCTATTTCAAATCTTACAAGATGATGCTGTGAAAGCGCTGCACTAGATATGCCAGCAAATTTGGAAAACTCAGCAGTGGCCATAGGACTGGAAAAGGTCAGTTTTCATTCCAATTCCAAAGAAAGGCAATGCCAAAGAATGCTCAAACTACCACACAATTGCACTCATCTCACATGCTAGTAAAGTAATGCTTAAAATTCTCCAAGCCAGGCTTCAGCAATATGTGAACCATGAACTTCCAGATGTTCAAGCTGGTTTTAGAAAAGGCAGAGGAACCAGAGATCAAATTGCCAACATCCGCTGGATCGTGGAAAAAGCAAGAGAGTTCTAGAAAAACATCTATTTCTGCTTTATTGACTATGCCAAAGCCTTTGACTGTGTGGATCACAACAAACTGTGGAAAATTCTGAAAGAGATGGGTATACAAGACCACCTGACCTGCCTTTTGAGAAATCTGTATGCAGGTCAGGAAGCAACAGGTAGAACTGGATATGGAACAACAGACTGGTTCCAAATAGGAAAAGGAGTACGTCAAGGCTGTATATTGTCACCCTGCTTATTTAACTTCTATGCAGAGTACATCATGAGAAACGCTGGACTGGAAGAAACACAAGCTGGAATCGAGATTGCCAGGAGAAATCTCAATAACCTCAGATATGCAGATGATACCACCCTTATGGCAGAAAGTGAAGAGGTACTAAAAAGCCTCTTGATGAAAGTGAAAGAAGAGAGTGAAAAAGTTGGCTTAAAGCTCTACATTCAGAAAACGAAGACCATGGCATCTGGTCCCATCACCTCATGGGAAATAGATGTGGAAACAGTGGAAACAGTGTCAGACTTTATTTTTGGGGGCTCCAAGGCACTACAGATGGTGATTTTAGCCATGAAATTAAAAGACGCTTACTCCTTGGAAGAAAAGTTATGACCAACCTAGACAGCATATTCAAAAGCAGAGACATTACTTTGCCGACTAAGGTCCATCTAGTCAAGGCTATGTTTTTTCCAGTGGTCATGTATGGATGTGAGAGTTGGACTGTGAAGAAGGCTGAGCACTGAAGAATTTATGTTTTGAACTGTGGTGTTGGAGAAGACTCTTGAGAGTCCCTTGGACTGCGAGGAGATCCAACCAGTCCATTCTGAAGGAGATCAACCCTGGGATTTCTTTGGAAGGAATGATGCTGAAGCTGAAACTCCAGTACTTTGGCCACCTCATGTGAAGAGTTGACTCATTGGAAAAGACTCTGATGCTGGGAGGGACTGGGGGCAGGAGGAGAAGGGGATGACAGAGGATGAAATGGCTGGAAGGCATCATTGACTCGGTAGATGTGAGTCTGAACCCCAGGAGTTGGTGATGGATAGGGAGGCCTGGTGTGGTGCGATTCATGGGGTCGAAAAGAGTCATACACGACTGAGCAACTGAACTGAACTGAACTGATGCATAGAATACATACACTGATATAAGATATGCTTGTGATATTAAAATTTCATGAGAGAGATTTAGGGGGAGAATATCTGAAAAGTCTCCTTAAGGGGGAAATAATGCAAAAAAAAAAAAAAGTTTGAGAAAGAAGATCTATGGATTCCCTGGTGGTTCAGTGGCTAGGAATCCACCTGCCAGTGCAGGGGACAGGGGACAGGAGTTCAATCCTTGATCCTGGAAGATCCACATGCTATGGAGCAACCAAGCCCGTGTGCCACAGCTACTGAGCCCGTGCTCTAGGGGCCCCCGAGCTGCAACTACTGAAGCCTGCCTGTGCTCTGCAACAAGAGAAGCCACTACAATAAGAAGCCCTCACACTGCAACGAAGAGTAGCCCCTGATCGTTGCATCTAGAGAAAGCCTGTGTGAAGTAAAGAAGATCCAGCGCAAACAAATAAAGAATAATAAAAAGAAAATCTAAGGTTCTTGACTTTGAATGCACACTAGAGTGATCGGAGGAGCTTTAAAAATCGTGTGGCTGAGGCTGCACCCCAGCCTAGTCAAATCAGAATCTTTGGGCTTGCCTCAGGCTTTAGCTTTTTTAAGATGCTCCAGATAATTCCAATGTGCCACCAAACTTGACAGCTCCTACCCTGGAGCCCTGATACTCAAAGTGTAGTCCACAGACCAGCAATATCAATGTCACCTGGGAGGTTGTTTGAAATGCAGACTCGCAGACCTCCAGGTGATCCTGTGCTTACTGAAGTTTGGGGAACACTTGGAGACATATTTATGACTAACACAACCTGAGAACACTTCAGTGCAGCTGCACTAATCCAGTGTTAGCATGTGTCCAGATGTTTGTTTCAGGACTTCATTGTTGGCCTTTGCACTGAGACGTCCAGTGTACTGGGGGCAGCCCAAGGTTATATTTGTGCTCTGATATGTTGGGGAGCCCTGTGCAGATGACTTGTTCCCAGGAAGAGAACCAATGAGAGTAAAGGGGACAACTCCAGTTAGCCGGAACTCAGAGAGGCAGGATCTCATCATTAAACCAGTTTCCTTAGAGATGGTAGTTCTTGGGCAAGAGACTGATGCATAGAAAGTGAGCTCCCATAGAAAATGGGACAAGATTAACTTGCCAAATCTATAGGATGAACAGGGGGCTTCCCAGGAAGCACTAGTGGTAAAGAACCTACCTGCCAATATGGAATAAGAGGGTTTGATACCTGGGTTGGGAAGATCCCCTGGAGGAGGGCATGGCAAACAACTCCAGTGTTCTTGCCTGGAGAATCCCATGGACAGAGGTAGCCTGGCAGGCTGCAGTCTATAGGGTTGCAAAGAGCCAAACATGACTGAAGCGACTAAACACACAACACACAACATTGGATGAACAGGAATGGAGAAAGACTAGGAAGCTGATAAAAGTGCTGGAGTCTTGCTCAGATATCTTTGTGGCATCTGCCAGTCATTCATTTGTTAATTCATATATTCTTTCAACAAATATTTACTGAATGATGATTACTTGGATCTGACCTGGAGTAGTTGTTATGGGAAAAGAGAAGGATAAATATGACAGATCTTGAAGGGAAAGCTTTGGAAGTAATGATCCAAAGAAATATGTGTTAAGAGTTAGTTTTGACCAACTTCAAATTATACTTCAAAACTATTATTAAAATCGACAGGTGCAGTCTTTTTATTTTTAGCATTTATTTTATTGAGATATAGTTGATTTACAATGTTGTGTTAATTTCTGCTGAACAGCATATTGATTAAGTTATACATGTATTTATACATTTTCTTTTCCATTGGTTTATCAGTTCAGTCAGTTCAGTCGCTCAGTCGTGTCCAACTCTTTGCGACCCCATGAATTGCAGCACGCCAGCCTCCCTGGTATTATCACAGGGCATTAAATATAGTTTCCTGTGCTATACAGTAGGATCTTGTTGTTTATCCATTCTATATATAGTAATTGCAAAGTCTTTTTATATTTAGGGTTAAGAACATAGTTTTATAAATGGATGACTTAGAAAATAAGTGAAGAGTTTAATGTCATCTGTGTTAAACAAGAAAAAAGTCACTTCAGGCATATTTTCACTTCCTGTTTTAGATGGTCATAAGTTTGAATTAGAATCTTGAAATATTTCTTTGCTATTGGTGCAAACTAGGCCTTGATATTTTATTAAATGTTATTGTTTTTCAGTTGCTAAGTCATGTCTGACTCTTTGAGACCCCATGGACTGCAGCATGCCAGGTTTCCTTGTCCTTCCTTGTCTCCTAGAGTTTGCTCAAATTCATGTCCACTGAATCATTGTCGTTATCTAACCATCTCATCCTCTGCTGCCCCTTTCTCCTTTTGCCTTCAATTTTTCCCAGAATCAGGGTCTTTTCCAATGAGTCAGATCTTCCCATCAGGTGACCAAATTATTGGAGCTTCAGCTTCAGCAATAGTTCTTCCAATGAATATTCAGGATTTATTTTCTTTAGGATTGACTGGTTTGATTTCCTTGCTGTCCAAGGGACTCTCAAGAGTCTTCTCCAGCACCACAATTTAAAAGTGTCAGTTCTTCAATGCTCAAATTTCTTTATAATACAACTCTTACATCCATACATGACTACTGGGAAAACCGTAGCTTTGACTATACAGACCTTTGTCAGCAAAGTGATGTCTCTGCTTTTTAATATGCTGTCTAGGTTTATCATATTAGCTCTTGATACAGCTTTCTTTCCAGGGAATAAGTGTCTTAATTTCATGGCTGCTGTCACCATCTTCAGTGATTTTGGATCCCAAGAAAATAAAATCTGTCACTGTTTCCACTTTTCCCCATTCTATTTGCCATGAAGTGGTGGGACTGAAGGCCATAATCTTAGTTTTTTTTTTTTTAATGTTGAGTTTCAAGCCAGCTTTTTCACTCTCCTCTTTCACTCTCATCAAGACACTCTTAAGTTCCTCTTTACTTTCTGCTACTAGGGTGGTATCATCTACATATCTGAGGTTGTTGGTACTTCTGCTGGCAATCTTGATTCCAGCTTGTGCTTCATCCAGCCTGGAATTTCACATGATATACTCTGCATATAAGTTAAATAAGCAGGGTGACAATATATAGCCTCAATGCACTCCTTTCTGAATTTTGAACCAGTCTATTATTCCATGTAAATTTCTAACTGTTGCTTCTTGACCTGTATACAGGTGTCTCAGGAGACAGGTAAGGTGGTATGGTATTCTCATTTCTAAGAATTTTCCACAGTTTGTTGTGATCCACCCAATCAAAGACTTTAGCACAGTCATGAAGCAGAATTGGATGCATTTTCTGGAATTCCTTTGCCTTCTCTATGATCCAGTGAATGTTTATGCCTTTTCTATGTACAAATTGGGTTTAGAAAAGGCATTAAATGTTATTAGAGGAATGTAAAACTGATGAGTCCATCACTGTTCAGACAGACTTGGGCTGTAAGCTGATATATTTCTGAGCCAAGCTGTCTACCTCTTGGGGTTCCTGCATCTACTTGACTACTGCAGGGCTAATTATTCTAAATCATAGTCTCATAATTGAACTGATTGAGGGTTACTAGAATAAAGCAAATACTTTATGTGGCTAATGGTTTAGACATTTTCATGTCTCTGTCTTTAGGATGATCCATGTACAATGTGCTTAATTCTCCCACCAACATTAACTTCTCACATTTAAAATGTTGAATTAAACAATTTAGTGTCCTTGACAGTGTAATAGATTTTGTTTAATAGCCAATGTCTAAACCTGGACCCAGTTCACCTCATTTTAGTTAATGTATTTTTCCCACAAGGAATGTTTGATGTAAATCTATCAGACATGTATGGATCTATGTGACCTCATAAACCCCTTTGAAGGTTACATAAGAACCATCATTCACATGCCCATTTCATCCCTGATGGTAAGGATGACATGAAAAGGGGAGAATGGTGCAAAATGAAGAGGGGATGTCACTCATTTGTTCCCTAATCCTGGAAAAGAATGCATTAATATATTCAACATCCATGAAGAAACCATGAACCTTAAATGCTGATATTAGGAATCATATTTAATTACAATACTATATGGGCTTCCCAGGTGGCCCAGTGGTAAAGAATCTGCCTGCCAATTCAGGAGACAGGAGTTTGATCCCTGGGTCAGGAAGATCCTCTGGAGGAGGAAATGGCAACCCACTCTGGTATTCTTGACTGGAGAATCCCATGGACAGAGGAGCCTGGTGGTTGCAGTGAGTCAGACACAACTTAGTGACCAAGCACACATAATACTATACAGTTACACGGTTTCATAAAATGATTCTTAAATTTTCTTCTCAGCACCATTATGAGATTGGTCAGGTACTTTTCCCCCTACCCTTTTCAAATCATGTATAAAAAGCCCAGAAACAATGGACAGAGAGGAGCTTGGTCAGGACTCTTGTTCACTGAACATTTTCCAATGCTGGATTTCCTATTGTGAGGACAGAGCAGCTCCTCTGTGGTCAGATCACCTGTGTCTTGATACCAGTTCTGCCATTCACTACCTCTTGGCTTCACTTCTTCCTTTACTTACCTAAGACACAGTTGTTTGAACACATTGTTCCAGGAATAAACTAAATGCATAATATTTATGGACCTTCCGGTCTCTACAATTGTCTCTAGTGGGCCAAATTAAGTGAATGTAACCCTTGTTCCTTATCTGTAAATGGGGATAATGATACCAAATTCCTGGGATCCAGGTGAGGAGGAAATGAGCTGGCAGGTACTCAATAAATGGTAGCTATCTCTGAGCCTTTAGTAGGAACTACTTACCACCACATGAATAAAGATTCATGAGTCCTTTCTACTTGTGTGGGCATCAACAGTTTAAGGAATTAGATGTAAGGCTGCTTCCTGGGGCTTCAAATAAGGAAACTTTATCTTATTTTGTAAACTGCTCAGAATATTTAGAGAGCTCTGTTCATAAAAAAGGCACTCAACAAAATTTTGCTGATGAAGAATTTCATCCTTTCAATGGTAAATACATTGAGGACCCAATTAGAGGCCTTGTATTTGCAGACAGATTTACTCTCTAATGAACTGAAAGCATTTTATAGAATGATGTTACTATTTAGGCTATATTTTTATTCAGACTTGCAGAGTTGGCAAGTAATAAGACCTCCAGGTCATACCTCTTAGTCAACAGGTAGACAGGTTAGAGTCTATTAACTGGAAAATTGAGGTAGAATAGATTTTGAGAGAAAGTTCATAAACAGAGTTTGATATGCCTTTAGGACCTTGAGCAGGCTGTTGATGTGTGTGTGTGGGTGTGTGTGTGCAAGAGAGGGATAATGCCTTTGAGAGCAGGTGTGTCAAAAGAGAAACAACAAAGGTAAAAAAAGAATTCTGTTGTTGTTCAGTCACTAAATCATGTCCTACACTTTGTGACCCCATGGATTGCAGCACGCCAGGCTTCATTGTCCTTCACTATCTTCCAGAGTTTGCTCAAATTCATGTCCACTGAATCAGTGATGCCATCCAACCATCTCATCCTCTGCTGACCTCTTCTCCATGGGATTCCCTGATGTCTCATATGGTAAAGAATCTTCCCACAATGTAGGAGACCCAGGTTCAGTCCCTGGGTTGGGAAGATCCCCTGGAGAAAGGAATGGCTATACACTCCAGTATTCTTGCCTGGAGAATTCCATGGACGGAGGAGCCTGGCAGGCTACAGTCCATGGAGTTGCAAAGAGTCAGACATGAGCGAGTGACTAACACACACAAAAGGAATCCTAGGGAACAACAAATTTAAAGGGTGGAAAAAGTAGGTGGAGGCAGAAGAGGAGGTCTTGAGAAGTTCTGTTCTTCTTCTAGTGTCTCCAGTCTTGGTGACCATTCCCTGGTGGCTCAGTTGGTAGAGAATCTGCCTGCAATGCAGGAAACCACGTGCAGTTCAGGAGACCTGGGTTCTATCCCTAGGTCGGGAAGGTCCCCTGAAGGAGGGCAACCCACTCTAGTATTCTTGCCTGGGAAATCCCATGAACAGGGGAGCCTGGTGGGCTATGGTTTAGGGGGTTGCAAGAGTTGACTTAGTGACTAAACAACAACCACCACCACCTGGTCATCCAAGCCAGAAACCCAGGCATCATCTTTGACATCACCTTTTCCCACATCCCTTCCAAACCAGATCTGCAAATTCTACCTCCTTAATCATGTTGTATCCATTTCTGTTTTTCATCCCACTGACAACTTTAGTTCATCTCACATAATTCTGTAGGTTGGGAGTAAGGGCTGTCTCAGTTCAGTTCAGTTCAGTTCAGTCACTCAGTCGTGTCTGACTCTTTGCGACCCCATGAACTGCAGCACACCAGGCTTCCCTGTCCATCACCAACTCCCGGAGTTCATCCAAACCCATGTCCATTGAGTCGGTGATGCCATCCAACCATCTCATCCTCTGTCATCCCCTTCTTCTCCTGCTCTAAATCTTTCCCAGCATTAGGGTCTTTTCAAATGAGTCAGCTCTTCCCATCGGGTGGCCAAAATATTGGAGTTTCAGCTTCAACATCAGTCCTTCCAGTGAACACCCAGGGCTGATCTCCTTTAGGATGGACTGGTTGGATCTCCTTGCAATCCAATGGACTCTCAATTTAAAAACATCAATTCTTCGATGCTCAGCTTTCTTTACAATCCAACTCTAACATCCATACATGACCACTGGAAAAACCATAGCCTGGACTAGACAAACCTTTGTTGACAAAGTAATGTCTCTGCTTTTTAATATGCTATCCAGGTTGGCTAACAAGCAGAATTTTCCCTAACAATTTGGAAAGATTTAAGAGAGTTTCTTTCTTTCTTTCTTCTTAAGAGAGTTTCTTGGAGGAGTCCTAATACCCTAATGATCCACATGATAAATGAATTGGATTTGGACATTAGTTAGTGTTAACCAAACTCCCTTTTAGCTGGTTCAGTGCTTAGTGTTAGGAATGCTACCCACCTGGCCTTCTAGTCTTGCCAACTGGGCAGAATGAATATGATCTGTCCTTGGGGTGGTGAAATTGTCTTCAACTCAGATATATGAGTGATTTGCAAAAGCAAGCCCTTTTTCTTTTAACATGCTGCACAAATGAAGGCATACCAACAACTTCATATAAGAGTTTGCTGAGATTGCATATATTATAAATGTTTATGCTCAATGGAATTGTGATTTCAATGCACAGCTTTGAGCTGGTGACTTGAAAAAATCCCACAGGGAATCATTTGGACAGCCAAACAACCTCTTGCATGAAATTAGCTTGGTTCCCATCTACTGCATTCATTTCAGTCACTCAGTCATGTCCGACTCTTTGTGACCCCATGTATCACAGTACGCCAGGCCTCCCTGTCCATCACCAACCCCTGGAGTTCACTCAAACTCATGTCCATCGAGTCAGTGATGCCATCCAGCCATCTCATCATCTGTTGTCCTCTTCTCCTCCTGGCCCCAATCGCTCCCAGCATCAGGGTCTTTTCCAGTGAGTCAACACTGGTCTTTTCCAATGAGTCAACTCTTCACATCAGGTGACCTAAGTATTTGGAGTTTCAGCTTCAACATCAGTCCTTCCAATGAACACCCAGGACTGATCTCCTTTATAATGGACTGGTTGGATCTCCTTGCAGTCCAAGGGACTCTCAAGAGTCTTCTCCAACACCACAGTTCAAAAGCATCAATTCTTCGGCACTCAGCTTTCTTCACAGTCCAAATCTCACATCCATACATGACTACTGGAAAAATCATAGCCTTGACTAGATGGACCTTTGTTGGGAAAATAATGTCTCTGGTTTTCAATATGCTATCTAGGTTGGTCATAACTTTCCTTCCAAGGAGTAAGTGTCTTTTAATTTCATGGGTGCAATCACCATCTGCAGTGATTTTGGAGCCCCCCAAAATAAAGTCTGACACTGTTTCTACTCTTTCCCCATCTATTTCCCATGAGGTGATGGGACCAGATGCCATGATCTTCGTTTTCTGAATGTTGAGCTTTAAGCCAACTTTTTCACTCTCCTCTTTCACTTTCATCAAGAGGCTTTTTAGTTCCTCTTCACTTTCTGCCATAAGGGTGGTGTCATCTGCATATCTGAGGTTATTGATATTTCTCCTGGCAATCTTGATTGCAGCTTGTGCTTCTTCTAGCCCAGCATTTCTCATGATGTACTCTGCATAGAAGTTAAATAAGCAGGGTGACAATATACAGCCTTGACGTACTCCTTTTCCTATTTGGAACCAGTCTGTTGTTCCATGTCCAGTTCTAACTGTTGCTTCCTGACCTGCATATAGGTTTCTCAAGAGGCAGGTCAGGTGGTCTTGTATACCCATTTCTTTCAGAATTTTCCACAGTTTATTGTGATCTGATTTGTTTAAAAGTTGTTTGTCATGAGATTCAAAACTTTGAAATCAAACAACTCAGGCTTCTAGAATGGGTCATATATGACCTGCTTCAGTCTGGACTATGTTGTTCTATTGCTCAGTCATGTCCAATTCTGAGACCCTGCAGACTGTAGCACTCCAAGCTTCCCTGTCTTTCACCATCTCCCAGAGCTTGCTCAGACTCATGTTCATTGAGTTGGTGATGCCATCCAACCATGTTGTCCTCTGTCGTCCCCTTCTCCTCTGGCCTTCAGTCTTTCCCAGCATCAGGGTCTTTTCCAAGGAGTCAGTGCTTCACATTAGGTGGCCAAAGAATTGTAGCTTCAGCTTCAGCATCAGTTCTTCCAATGAATATTCAGGGACTGGACTATGACTCATCTACAATTTTATTAAAAAAGCAGTTCTTTTCCTAGTTCAGTGGTTGTCAATCTTAATTATACATTAGAATCACGTTGAGAGCTTTCAAAAAGTACTGATGCCTGGGACCGAGGATCTATTAAAATCAGAATCTGTTGGAAATTGAACCTAGTCCTTGGTATGTTCAGAGAATTCCTCAGATGATTGTAAGGTACAGTCAAGGTTGAGAATCATTACTTGTTAACATATTTTGAGTTTCTATGGCATTACATCCATGCTGATGTGAATTTTGAGTTAGCAGGCTTGAAAATCAGTAATTACAGTAGAAGATAAATGTAATTAAGTATATAATGTTGAGCATCTCAAATGTCTTCCAGTAAAGATACAGTTATAATTGGCAGACTTCTGAAGGTTACCAATAAAAAGACAACATGTATTCCTGAAGCTTCCAAGGACAATGGACTTTCCTCCAAGTCATGTCCAATTGTCAGTTTCTACCAGGGACCCTCTGGATTCACCTCTGTTATCAATCAGATATCTCTATGGCTCATACACATTGAATTTTGACCTGACCCCATCACACTGGGGGTTCCTAGAGGACATACAATTGTCTGGGTCACTTGTATCCTCAGCAGCTAGCATATGCCCACAGTGCAGGGGTGGGGGAGTATTAGTACACACTTGTTGAATGAAATAAAAGGTCAGTGGTGGAGAAACTTCAGACATTTAGAATTGGAATCGCTCTGAAAGATGAAATAGTCCATCTAGCTCCTTCGCAGATAAGAAGTTTGACCATTGATGGTAAGTGATTTGCCCAAGTTCAAACAATTTGTCAGAGGCAGAATCAGAGCTGGACCCCTAGTCTTCTGATAGGTCCACTTTATGAAGTTGCCTGAGAAGACCTCTTTATTGGATAGGTGGGGCTGGGATTAGTGAAGAGCAATTTGCATTATTTAATGCCAGTTTGAAACAATAAAAATAGAATAATGAAATATGTTAGCATAAACAGCAAAACTGAAAAAAATATTATGGCTGCTTTGCATTTATGCTAAATATTTGACATGTAATAATAAAATGCTCACTTTGTCACAGATTTTGGGGTATAGCAGTGACATAATTCTGACTTCACTATTTCTCTCAAGTCTAGGGGAATCATTGTAAAATAACTATTCTGACAGTGAGGATTTATTTGTTATTATTATTTTTTTGTCCTGCTTGTTAAGAGTGGCAAATTATCTGGACAGAGTAAAGAAATCCTATGATTAGTTTAGAAAGGCTTGGCTAGATGGACTGACAGAAGGGGGACAGGTCAGATAATTAGAAGGAAAGATTTTTCTACAAAAGGGAAATTCATCTCCATACACAAGGATCCCCAGACTCTTGGATCTAATGTCTGAAGATCTGAGGTGAAGCTGATGTAATAATAATAGAAAGAACGTGCACAATAAATGGAATAGCTTGAATCATTCTGAAACCATCCCTTCCCACCCTGGTCAGTGGAAAAATTGTCTTCCACAAAACTCATCCCTGAGGTGCCAAAAAGGTTAAGGACCACAGCCCATACAGACATTCCCATCATGCATCTTGTTGGACACATGGCACTAGGCTTCCTTCAAGATATTATTGCACATTCATAAAATGGATTAATTTTTAAAGAATTTACTGTTCATACAAAATACTAGATAAAATGACTATTTTCACTTGGCTGAGAATGACCTCCAGGATTTGGAAATATCAGTAATATATACTGTACTTACTTAGTAAGATAGAAATCCTTTGGGGAGTATGTAGACCAAGTTGCTAAACATTTTCAGAATGAAGCTAGGAGAGGGCTCAGTTAAGTCTGGTAACTCTGGTGCAGAGCTGTGAATTGCCTATCTCTCCAGCTGTATTCCCTCCAAGCCAGGTTGCTCTGATTCCAGGTTCATGGGCGGAATCAATGCTGCGAGTCTCTGTACCTAGGTAACTTCAGGAGACCAGAGGCATAGTGCCACAGAAATAAGCTCAGGCCCTGCATCTTCCCATGGCTATTTCCTGATTTTCTGCATGACATCTCCCCCATTGTCCCCCATGTTCATTTGCTTCAAGGATTTCGGCAGCTAGATTAGTCCCTCAAAAAGTAGAGTGAAACTCATAATTTGTATTTACCACAGATCCTTGCAGGGGAAACTCTAAGAGATAAAGACACTTATCTCTTATTAGAAAGTCATGTTCTTTTCTTCAAACTGACAGACTTGGAAACACAACATCTCCCCTCCCATCTTGGCTTTGGGGTTTAGTGGTAATTCCACTAAATCTGGATGATAATCTAGAGGTCTTTTGCTTTTCTAATCTTTTGAATTTGAATTTAATGTTATATTAAAGTACATGTTATTAGAATTTATTGGTGTCTGCCTGCTCACAGCTTCTTTATGAAGACTGGGCTGAGTCTCACTTCTGAAAGGCAGAGGTAATCCTGCAGAGGAACAAGGGAGAAGGACTGCCCTGTGCTCAGGGAAGACACGTGCCTCGGGCCAAGAAAGGGCTTTTCTGTGCGGGACCCACTTCTTTTTCTCTGACTTTGAAACTTTGACAGTGAAAGGAGGGAGTGAGTAGTGTTTATCGATAAGGAGTGGGCAGAAGGACTGAGAAGCTGGTATCAGCCATTTAGAGGTTTGCTAGAAAGTTTTTTGGCCAGTACAGAGAAACCTATATATTCCTGACCTGTCTTACTTAAAGATTTCAGGGGCTTCCCTGATGGCTCAGTGATAAAGAATCCTTCTGTCAATGCAGGAGACACAGGTTCAATCCCTGATCTGGGGAGATCCCACATGCTGCACAGCAACGAAGTCCGTGCGCCACAACTATTGAGCCTGTGCTCTAGAGCCCGGGAACCACAGTTACTGAGCCCATGTGCCACAACTACTGAAGCCCTAGTGCCCATACTCTGCAATAAGAGAAGCCACTGCTATGAGAAACCCATGCACTGCAACTAGAGAGTAGCCCCCACTTGCCACAACTAGGGAAAGCTCTGTGCAGCAAATGAAGACCCAGCACAGCCCTAAATAAATAAATAAACTAAAAAAACTGCAGAAAACAGGCGATGCCCAAAGTTATATACATCAGGGGAAATGTAGGGGCTGGGAGATGGGGGAAGGTCATATAAATAAATGAAGTAGGCAGAGTGTTTAACAGTTCGGAATTATGAGGACCGAGGCAGACAGAGAAGGCAGTTCCTGTTGAAAAGGGATGGATGCTCCTCCCTTTCAGACTTTGCAGCATCTTTGCAGATCTTCTGAGTTTGTTGAGGAAGTTAGAAATCTGGTGTCTATATTAAAATCTCTTCTTTATAAAATTGTTATTGACCAATTAAGCCACACGCTCCTGGGCCCTAGATCTGGGGAAGGCCAGCCAGGGTACACCCTTGCACAGTTAGTTTCTGAAGTTGAACTCTGTCCAGTATTTGAAAATCAGGAGATTGGGGGCCAGAGTGTCCCATGGGAGAGGCAAGGATCAACCATCGCAGAGTATGGTCACCTGAATTCTGCCTGACCTGCTTGTCCACTCTCACCTGGACCACAAGGTGGTCCAAAAGCTTTGTCTTTGTTTTCCACCTTTGGATTCCTGTCCTGTATGCCATTAACATGGTGAGTTGAGTAACTGTTCTTTCCCCAAGTCAGTGAGCTAAGCCTTCTTTGTAGGTACTGCAGTGTTGTCCAATGACAGGGACAAAGCAAACAACTCAACTCCTTGTCGTCCTCTCTGCTTTTTACCTCATCATCTCCTTTTGTCCTGGGCTTCCTTCATTGTGCAATCAATCCTGGTATTAAAAACTCTGTGTTTTAAATATTCAAGTACTTTCTGACTTCTGATTAGATTCTGAGCAATTTGATAAAACTTTCACATAATATACCAGTGACTGGATTTCCCTGGTGGCTCAGATGATGAAGCATCTGCCTGCAATGCAGGAGATCCAGGTTCGATCCCTGGGTTGGGAAGATCCCCTGGAGAAGGGAAATGGCAATCCACTCCAGTACTCTTGCCTGGAGAATCCCATGGATGGAGGAGCCAGGCGGGCTACAGTCCATGGGGTCGCAAAAAGTCGGACACGACTGAGCGACTTCACTTTCACATAATATGTTAAGAATTGTTTCCAAAGCAATTTACAAATTCAATGCAATCCCTATCAAGCTACCAGCCATATTTTTCACAGAACTAGAACAAATAATTTCAAGATTTGTATGGAAATACAAAAAACCTCGAATTGCCAAAGCAGTCTTGAGAAATAAGAATGGAACTGGAGGAATCAACTTGTCTGACTTCAGGCTCTACTACAAAGCCACAGTCATCAAGACAGTATGGTACTGGCACAAAGACAGACATATAGGTCAATGGAACAAAATAGAAAGCCGAGAGATAAATCCACACACATATGGACACCTTATCTTTGACAAAGGAGGCAAGAATATACAATGGAGTAAAGACAATCTCTTTAACAAGTGGTGCTGGGAAACTGGCCAACCACTTGTAAAAGAATGAAACTAGATCACTTTCTAACACCGCACACGAAAATAAACTCAAAATGGATTAAAGATCTAAATGTAAGACCAGAAACTATAAAACTCCTAGAGGAGAACATAGGCAAAACACTCTCAGACATAAATCACAGCAGGATCCTCTATGATCCACCTCCCAGAATTCTGGAAATAAAAGCAAAAATAAACAAATGGGATCTAATTAAAATTAAAAGCTTCTGCACAACAAAGGAAAATATAAGCAAGGTGAAAAGACAGCCTTCTGAATGGGAGAAAATAATAGCAAATGAAGCAACTGACAAACAACTAATCTCAAAAATATACAAGCGACTTCTGCAGCTCAATTCCAGAAAAATAAACGGCCCAATCAAAAAATGGGCCAAAGAACTAAATAGACATTTCTCCAAAGAAGACATACGGATGGCTAACAAACACATGAAAAGATGCTCAACATCACTCATTATCAGAGAAATGCAAATCAAAACCACAATGAGGTACCACTTCACACCAGTCAGAATGGCTGCGATCCAAAACATCTGCAAGCAATAAATGCTGGAGAGGGTGTGGAGAAAAGGGAACCCTCCTACACTGTTGGTGGGAATGCAAACTAGTATAGCCACTATGGAGAACAGTGTGGAGATTCCTTAAAAAATTGCAAATAGAACTACCTTATGATCCAGCAATCCCACTGCTGGGCATACACACTGAGGAAACCAGAATTGAAAGAGACACATGTACCCCAATGTTCATCGCAGCACTGTTTATAATAGCCAGGACATGGAAACAACCTAGATGTCCATCAGCAGATGAATGGCTAAGAAAGCTGTGGTACATATACACAATGGAGTATTACTCAGCCGTTAAAAAGAATTCATTTGAATCAGTTCTGATGAGATGGATGAAACTGGAGCCGATTATACAGAGTGAAGTAAGCCAGAAAGAAAAACACCAATACAGGATACTAACACATATATATGGAATTTAGAAAGATGGCAATGACGACCCTGTATGCAAGACAGGAAAAAAGACACAGCTGTGTATAATGGACTTTTGGACTCAGAGGGAGAGGGAGAG
Organism: Capra hircus; assembly: GCF_001704415.2. NCBI lineage: Eukaryota > Metazoa > Chordata > Mammalia > Artiodactyla > Bovidae > Capra > Capra hircus. Next base: position 77,514,146 of record NC_030815.1, read on the forward strand.
GGTGGGATGATTTGGGAGAATGGCATTCTATCATGTATACTATCATGTAAGAATTGAATCGCCAGTCTATGTCTGACGCAGGATACAGCATGCTTGGGGCTGGTGCATGGGGATGACCCACAGAGATGTTATGGGGAGGGAGGTGGGAGGGTGGTTCATGTTTGGGAACACATATAAGAATTAAAGATTTTAAAATTAAAAAGATAAAAAACTAAAAAAATAAAAATAAAAAAATAAAATTAAAAAAAAAAAAAGAATTAAGGAACCTCCATACTGTTCTCCCTAATGGCTGTACCAATTTGCATTCCCACCAACAGTTAGGAGCATTCCCTTCTCTCAACATCCTCTCCAGCATTTATTGTTTGTAGATTTTTCAGCGATAGCCATTCTGGCTGGTGTGAGGTTGTATCTCATTGTAGGTTTGACTTGCCTTTCTCTAATAATTAGTAATGTTGAACATCTTCTCATGTGGCTATTGGCCATCTGTATGTCATCTTTGGAGAAATGTCTATTTAAATCTTCTGCCCATTTTTTGAGTGAGTTGTTTGTTGAGAGGCGGTTAAGCATCATGTTTTTACATAATGCATTTACAAGCTCTTTGTAAATTTTGGAGGCTAATCCCTTATTGGTCACGTCATTTGCAATTATTGTCTCCCAATCCGTGGGTTGTCTTTTCATTTTGTTTATCATTTCCTTTGCTTTTCTAAAGCTTTTGAGTTTAAGTAGGTTCCACTTGTTTATTTTTGTTTTTATTTCCCTTATTCTGGGAGATGGATTGAAAAAGATACTGCTGCAATTTATGTCAGAGAGTGTTCTTCAAAAATGTGCAATCTCACTCCTGGTCATATATCTGGAGAAAAAGATGATCTGAAAAGATACATGCACCCCAGTGTTCACTGAAGCTCTGTTTACAATAGACAATACATGAAAGCAACCTAAATGTCTTACTAAAAAAAATTTCAGAAGGTAGAGGATGTCCAAAATTATATACCTGGGAAATGCAGGGGCTGGGAGATGGGGGAAGGTCATATAAATGAATGAAGCAAGCAGGGCGTAACAGTGTCTTTCCAGATCTGTAAACACAGAGGAATGGATAAAGATGTGGTACAAACATACAATGGAATATTACTTAGCCATTAAAAAGAATGAAATAATGCTATTTGCAGCAACATGGATGGACCTAGAGTGTGTCATACTGAGTGAAGTAAGTCAAACAGAGAAGAAGAAATGTCATATCCTTTATATATGGAATCTAAAAGGAAATGATACAAATAAACTCACAAAAGAGAAAAAGACTCACAGACTTAGAGAATGAACTTATGATTGCCAGGGAGAAGGGATAGTTAGGGAGTTGGAGATAGACATGTACACACTGCTATATTTAAAATGGAAAACCAACAAGGCCCAATTGCATACCACATGGAAGTCAAGTGAAGTGAAGTTGCTCAGTCGTGCCCGACTCTTTGTGACCCCATGGACAGTAGCCTGCACCAAGCTCCTCCATCCATCGGATTTTCTAGGCAAGAGTACTGGAGTGGGTTGCCATTTCCTTCTCCAGGGACTCTTCCCGACCCAGGGATCGAACCCAGGTCTCCCACATTGTAGCCAGACGCTTTACCGTCTGAGCCATGTGGCAGCCAGAATGGGAGGGAGATTTGAGGTAGAATGGTTACATGGTTATATGTATGGCTGAGTCCCTTCTCCGTTCACCTACAACTATCACAATATTGTTAATTAGCTATAGCCAGATACAAAATTAAAAATTCAAAAAGAATTATATATTAGTTTATAAATATTTTACCCTATTTACATTAACTCAAGGTCATTACATTAATGATTATGTTTTAAAAATAGCCATTCTGGTCCACTAACACAGCTTTCAAAATATTGTATATTCATTTCTGTTTAGAGAAAGAACTTTAGGAATTCATGTACAATGTTGCCACAGGTAATTTTATCCTGAAACCAAAGCACTGTTTTCATAACAAAACTTTTTTTTATTATCCTTCTATCAATAGTATATGTTTGTGATCACTAAATACGATCATTTATAGTATTTTTTAAAAATCACCTTTTTTGAGGCATAATTTATGCAAAATACAATGCAAACACTTTAAGTGTATGTACAATTTGGTAAGCTTCGACAAATGCAAGCACTGTATAACACTGACACAATCAGAAAATTTAATCATCCCCAGCAGTTCCCTAAATCTCTTTTACAGTCAATCCATCCAATCCAGGGTGCTGTTTGCTTTCTGTTACTACAAATTAGCATTTCCTTTTCTAGAATAACATATACATGGAATCATACAGTATGTTTTTGTAGTGTCTGGCTTCTTTCTCTCAACACATGAGTTTTAAATCTAGTCATTCTGAATGTGAGTACTTTTTTCTTCTTGGTATGGATTAAGCAAAATTTATCTATTTACCTTAGATGGAAATTTGAGTTGTTTAAGTTTGGGGGGGTTATGAATAAAGCTGTTATAACAATCCATATACAAATCTTTACATGAAAAAATATTTTTTTACTTGAGTAAATATCTAGGAGCTGTGTTGCTGAGTAACATGGAGTATATGTTTAACTTTATGAGAAAATGCCAAAATGTCTTTAGAAGGTAGTCATACCATTTTGCATTCCCACCAGCAATGTATGAAAGACCTGGTTGCTCCGCATCCTCAGTAACAACTAGTATTATCACTACTTTTTATTTTAGCCTTTCTAGTGAAGTGGTAACTCATTAGAGGTTTTTAAAAAATGAATTTTAATTTTTCCCTAATTTTATTGGTATAACTGGCAAAATTGTGTATATTTAAGATGTATAATATGATGGTTTGACATACCTATATATTATGAAATAATTACCATAATAAACTAATTAACACAGCTTATCTCACATTGTTACCTTTTTTTTTTACGGTGAGAGTTCTTAGGATCTCTTTCTTAGCATATTTCAAATATTCAGTGCTGTATTACTAACTGTAATCGCCATGTTGTATATTAGATACTTTCATCTTATAATTGGAAGTTTGTGGCCTTTGATCCAAATCTTTCCATTTCCCCCACCCCCCCACTACTGAGCCCCTGGCAACTACCATTTCACTTTCTGTGAACTGGACACATTTAGATTAAGTATATAAATGAAATAAAAACATATTCATCTTTCCATGTCTGATTAATTGCACTTAGTATAATGTCCTTCAGCTTCATGTTGTCACAAAAGTCAGCATTTTTGCTTTTATGGCTGAATAATATTCCATCAGTGTATGTGCACACGTATGTGCATATCACATTATCTTTATCCATTCATCTGTCAATCAATACTTTGGTCATTTCTATATCTTGAATATCACGAATAATGTTGCAATGAACATGGGAATTCTGATATCTCTTCAAGATCTTGCTTTTATTTCTTTTCTATGTATGCCCAGAAGTGTGATTCCTGGGTTATATGGTAATTCTATTTTTAATGTTTTGAGAAACCTCCATCCTGTTTTCCATAATGACTGCATCAACCTACATCCCTACCAACAATATACAAGTGTTCCCTTTTCAACATTTGTTATTTGTTGCCTTTTCAATGGTAACCACCCTAATAGGTATGAGGTGATATCTCATTGTTTTCTGATTTGCATTTCCTTGATGACTATTGTTGTTGAACACCTTTTCATGTACCCATTGACCATTTGTATGTCTTCTTTGGAAAAATGTCTATTCAAATCTTTTGTTCATTTTAAAAATCAGGTTATTTATTTTTTGTCTATTTGAGTTTTAGGAGTCCTTGATATATTCTCAATATTAACCTCTCATCAGATAAATGGTTTGCAAATATTTTCTCCTATTCTATAAGTTGCCTTGCCATTTTATTGATTGTTTCCTTTATGGTGTAGAGTTTTTTAGTTTGATGTGGCCCCACTTACTTATTTTCGCTTTTATTGGTCTGTGCTTGTGTTGGCCTATCTAAAGAATATTATTGCCAAGACCAATGTCAAAGAGTTTTTCTCCTGTTTTCTGCTAGGAGTTTCATGGTTTCATGTTTCCATGAGGGCTTTGATTTGCATTTCCCTTATGATGAGTGATGTCGAACAACTTTTCATTGTGTATTAGCTATTGTCATGTCTTTTTTGAAAGTGTTTGTTCAAATCTTTTGCCCATCAAAATAAATTAGACTGTATGTCTTATTAATAGTGAGTTGCTATATATATATATTATATATATATATATAAAACATAGATATAGTAAATGTTTTCTTTGACTCTCTGATATGTCTTTTTATTTTCTTTTATAGAGTAAAATTTTGTACTTTGAAAAGCATTAATATAATTTATCATTTAAAAAATGATTAGTGGTATTTTTATTCAAGAAATCTTTGTCTACCTTAAGTTTGAAGATTTTTATCCTATGTTTTCTTCTAGAACTTTTATAGTTTTAGCTTTTAGTTTAGATCTTGACCAATACCAAATTAATTTTCATGTATGACTTAAGGAAAGGGTTGAGATTTTTTTCTCAAATGGATAGACAATTGTTCCAGCCTTCAGTAATGCTTGTAAGAGTGATTTTTTTTTTAAAAAAAAAACCTTGTTTACAATACCGTTCAACTCTTGCAATTATGAGATCATATAATTACTAAAAAACTGCCTCCTGGGAAAGAGAAAAACACATTGCATTCGCTAGATCTTCTTTTCATATTCCTCTCTCTTGAGCACATAGAAGACCAAGACCACTCATTGACTCCTTTGTAGTCAGGCAGGTTTGGAGTGGAAACACATGTGCTACTTTTATCCAAGGCAGTGAGAAACCCCTACGTGACATTCCTACTGTCTCTTCTCTGTACTGCTGCTGCTGCTAAGTCGCTTCAGTCATGTCCGACTCTGCACGACCCCACAGACGGCAGCCCACCAGGCTCCCCGTCCCTGGGATTCTCCAGGCAAGAACACTGGAGTGGGTTGCCATTTCCTGCTCCAATGCATGAAAGTGAAAAGTGAAAGTGAAGTCACTCAGTCAAGTCTGACTCTTACCGACCCCATGGACTGCAGCCCACCAGGCTCCTCCATCCATGGGATTCTCCAGGCAAGAGTACTGGAGTGGGGTGCCATTGCCTTCTCCCTTCTCTGTACTGGTAACTAAGAAAATCTTGTGTTGGAAGGAGAATGGATCTATAAGACTAAAGGTAAGTCACCCCTTGAAGATTACTTGTTGAAGAGTCAACTCTGGCCCATAGTGGCTTTTGTATGAGTGACAAGTAAATTTTAGTGCTTTAAGCCTCTAAGATTTCAGGATAAATTTGTACTGCAGCCTTATCCTACACTGACTAACATATTTCCTTCCATTCTTTTTCTTTTTATAAATAAGTCTCTCTCAACGTCTAAAGAAAAAAGAATGAAAGTGAAGTTGCTCTGTCATGTCTGACTCTTTGCGACCCTATGAACTGTAGCCCGCCAGGCTCTTCCATCCATGGATTTTCCAGGCAAGAATACTGGAGTAGATTGTCATTTCCTTCTCCAGGGGATCATCCTGACCCAGAGATTGAACTCTGGTCTCCCACGTTGCAGGGAGACTCTTTACTGTCTGAGCCACTAGGGAATCCCCCAATCCCTGCTAAACTAACATTTATTGAAATTGTTCAGGCTAATGTGACTTTGCCAAAAATAAGGTGATTAAGGAGTATCCTCATACTATGAAATAATTTATAAGAACTAGAATAAAAGGAATATAATATCCCTTTAGGATGATTGGGGGTGGAAATCTTGCATATTTGGGAATATATCATTTGACTGTTTGATCTTTAAATATTGATGCTTTATGCTGTAGCTAGAGGATAAAAATATATTGGTGTGGTGCCTGAATCTAGGGCCTAAGATATGACAGTACAAGATGCTAGTTAATATTTCCTTTTCATAAGTTACATTTCCTATAATAAAAGATTTTAATAGGATCCCAGGCCTCAAGTGTTTTCTGGATGTCTAAGGGTACAGCTGGGAAAAATATTATAGAAGGTTCCTCTAGCTTCTAAATTATATACTCTGAGTTCTTGATCTGGTATGTTGTAAAACTCAGGTATAAGCCTATTCCAATGTTTCGCCATCATTTCCAAGACAACTTACCACCATACCCCTTCCCTCTCCTTGTTTTCTTTTTTAAAAAATTTATTTATTTATTTATAAGGAAACTAAGAGAAAGTAAAATCCATTAATTTCCAGGAACTTATAGTTGATTAGATAGTTGTTCAGTTGTTCTGGTTTTTTATTGTGTAGTGAACCACCCCAGAACTCAATAGCTTAAGGGGCAATCATTTTATTATAGAGCATAATTTTGTGGGTCATGAATTAAGGCAGGGTGTGGATGGGTAATTTTTAATGAGGTTGCTTGGTGGTATGCAGCTTGTGATGGGCTAGTCTGGAGGCTCCAAGGTGGTTTTGCTCACTAGTCGGCACTCTGGTAGGCATAGCTAGAAGGTAAGATTCAGTTGCAACTGTCTACCATGATGCCTGCATGTGGTCTTCCTAGCAAGGTAGCCTCAGGGTAGTTGCGCATTTTCATGGTGAGATGGGGCCCCCACGAGTGTTCCAAGAGATACAGGTAGCCATTGTAAAACCTCCTGTAATCTAGTCTCAGAGTTCCCAGTGTGTCACTTCTACTTCCACTTCTTAGTCAAGCAAGTCCTCAAGTCAGCCAACATTCAAGGGAGGAGAATCGGATGCTACCTCTCAAATGTAGGAAGGGTAAAGAATGAGAGGTCATCTTTAATTTATTACTGGAAACAATTAGCAAGAAAGTATTTGCCTGACTGCCAACAAATGCTTGTAAGAGCCCACAGTTCAGCTTATGATTGCAATATGCTGAGAGAAGGAGTGATCCAAGTAAGATGCCACCAAAGGAGCTTTGGAGAGGTCCTTGTTCCTCAGGCTGTGTTAGAGGGCATCTGTGAGTCTTTATGTTTCTGGGTACTGTCTTTAGGCTTTGAACAGCTTGTAATTCATGGTGAAGCCACTCTCAAATGGGTGATAGTGAAATAATTATAGGGCCTTTACAATTTTCCACCCTTATTGCCTATTATTCTTGGGAAGTATTTTGGGAACTCCCAAAATGAAACCAACTGTTGTTCTACTTGTCAGTGTTAAGTGTTACTTGGCTAGAGCAGTTGGCCAGTGGCTATTTACATGCCTATGTTACCAACAAGTTTAAGTGGCTGCTGGCACTAGCATTAGCCAGAAACCATATGGTCTTATGGAGACTATTACAGAACAGACCCACCAAGAGGAGAGTGTCCATTAACTGAAGATACAACACGTTATAAGGGAACGTCTCCTTGTTCAAACAAGCCATCTTCTGCCATCACCAGCTGGGCCACCATTTCTGTTGAGAAAGGCTTCAGAAAGCTACCTCCCAGAAGGTGGTGGCTTCAGGAAGCTGGCATTTGCTCCCCAGCTTCACTCCTCTCCTTCGCATTCCTATTGCTACCAATACAGTCAGTCTTCAATTAATCATATTCACTCTTTGAAGATCTTGTCTTTTCTTTTTGTATTCTTTAGGTCAGCAGAGATGGGATAACATCATCTAAAATAACTTTATTAAAGAATATAAGGCAGGAAGAAATTATCTCAGAAAATACAAATTATGCAACAGAATCTAAGTTCAAAGTCACAGGATAACTACAGTCTAGCCCCAGAAGACTGGGTTCAAGTTCCAACTTGGTGTTTTTTTTTCTTCTCCTCTAACTTGTTCTGATTTTCAGGAAATGTGCCACTTTATTATGTTCTTTGGACAAAGGTAAAAGATGCATTAATGCTAAAAACACTTCCCTCTTGCTTTGTCTTTAACTGCCATGTTATTTGTGGGCCTCTCATCCGTTGCTTCATTTGTGGCCAATTGTCAGGGCTGTAGAGAAGCCAGACACAGCAGCCCCAGGCTCGTAACTCAATCAGGCTTTCAATTTTTAGTGATTTAGTAAGGAGACATCTTCCCTGGCCCCCAAAATGTAGTGTGTACACTGAGTTTAGCATGGTCATTGTAAAAGGGGACTCTGAAGTCAGATTACCTTTCCACCTAACTCTTGCTTTTGAGCCTTAACTTCTTATCTGTAAAATGGAAATAATAATACTGCATACTTCAGAGGGTTGTGAGTCCTAAGAGAATAGTTAGGTATAGGGTGCTTTAGAATAGTTCTTGCTACAAATTCTTAAAAAATGTTATCTGTGATGATGATAATCATGCTTACAGAGAGCCAGAGCTTTTTCTTTAAACAGCTTTTTATTGAAGTATAGTTAATGTACATACTGATATTAGTTTCAAATATACAGCATAGTTCTTATCTATCTATCTATCTAGATATATTCTTTTCCACTGTAACTTATTACAATATATTGACTATAGTTCTCTGGGCTATACAGTAGGTCCTTGTTTATTTGTTTTATATACAGTAGTATATATCTGCTAGTCCCCAGCTCCTAATTTATCCTTCCCCACCTTCCCCTTTGGTAACCACAAATTTGTTTTCTATGTCTGTGAGTCTATTTCTATTTTGTAAATAAGTTCATTTGTATCATTTTTTTTAAGATTCCACATATAAGTGATATTATATGATATTTCTCTTTCTGTGTCTGACATTTCACTTAGGATTCTAATCTCTTGCTCCATCCATATTGCTGCAAAATGGCATTATTTCATTCTTTTTTATGACTGAGTAGTATTCCATTGTGTATCTGTACCCCATCTTCTTTTTCCATTCATCTGTTGATGGACATCTAGGTTGCTTCCACATCCAGGCTATAGTAAAGAGTGATGCAATGAACATTGGGTTGCATGTATCTTTTCGAATTAGAATTTTTGTCTAGGACCAGAGCTTTCATTCCTCTAGAGAACAGCCATAGCTCTGCACTCCTCAGCTGTAGACAGCTGGGAAGGAGAAGTTTCAAATAGAGTATCACAAACTCCCTAAGGTGTAAGAGGGGTGGGAAGCTAGATAATGAGAAGTGGGGAGGAGGAAGCTGACATTTAGAGAGTGCCTGCTTTGCACTTGATGTTGTAAGAGAGTTTTATGTGTATTGTTTATGGAATTTTCTCAGCGAAAACATGAGGTACTATACACATGTCTCCTCCCTTTATATTTGTGGGAACTGAGGCACAGAAAGTTTGAGTAACTTTCCCAGAACAACAACAGAAGAACTTAGAAAAGTAATGCCCCTGGTTAATCTTAACCAGTATTTTCTTTATAAGTTGAAGTTAGACTCTGTCACTGTCACTTTTTGGCAAAGAAATGGTGAATTTTGAGGACCCATCTTTTTAAAGCTGTAGCTACCCTCCAAATACTATTACCAAAAAAATTTTATTTACATGCTATTCTATGTTCTGGTGTGCTATGCTATGCTCTTGAATGCTATGCTATGCCACTCTGGTCTGTTCATTCATTTATTCATTCCCCAAGTATTAACTGAGTGGCTCTAGCATGGTGGGTAGTATCCCAGGTGTGATTGTGATGGATTCATTATGATATTAGTCAGTGTGATTTACAGAATAATGGCATCCCCCCCCACCCCCCCACCCCTCCACCCCCCACCCCCCCACAACACATACATGTTACCTTATGTGGAAAAGTATTTTTTTTCAGGAATGTTTAAGTTAAAGATCTTGAGATAGGGAGATTATTCTGGATTATCTAGGTGGGCTCAATGTAGTCATGGGTATTTATAAAAGGAAGAGAGGAGGATCAGAGCCACAGGGAGATGTAACAATGAAAGCAGTGGTTGCAGTGATGTGCTTTGGAGATAAGGGAGGGTCCACTTGCTAAGGAATGGAGATGGCCTCTAGAACCTGGTAGAGCAAGGAAACAGATTATGCTTTAGTGAGTGCTTTCAGAATAATACAACCCTGCCTCAACCTTGATTTTAGTTCCATAAGACTCATTTTGGATTTCTGACCTCCGGTATTGAAAGAGGATAAATTAGTGTTATTTTATGCCCCAAAGTGTGTGGTGACTTGTTATAGAAACGTTAGGAAGCAAACATAGTAGGGAAAGCCAGAGTATGATGCAATAACAAACAACATCCAAATCTCATTGACTTATCACAGCGAAGGCTTGTTTCTTATTCACACTATTAGTCCAGTGAGGGGCAGATGAGGGCTCTGCTCACTGTTGTCAGCCAGAAACCCATGCTGATGGAGGCACCATCACAATACATGCTTCCATAACCACTTCACCTTTACATGGAAAGTGGTTCATAAATCTTTCTCCTGGAAGAGACAGAGTACTGTTGTTCACATTCACTGGCCAAAACAAATCATATGGCTATGCCAAACTTCAACTGGAGAGGGAACATATACTCCTACACATGGAGAAGGAAGGAAACTGAAGATGGGGTGCTAACCCTGTGACTCCTCCAACAAGGGATAAGAGCCTATTCTCTTGGTCCCTAATTCTCATAGAGTTTATGTTTTTGGTCCCTGTTTTGATGGAGTTTGTATTTTTGGTCCCTATTCTCATGGAGTTTATATTCTGTGTAAGATGGAGATTGATGAAACAAAAATAGAAACAAAACCTGACTAGATAGCAAAGGGGGTCAATATTAGGACTTGATAAATGTTATGGAGAGAATAAAATGGGGTGATGTGATAGAGTGGTGAGGTGGCCCCTTTGACTGATAGTCAGGGATGGACTCTCTGAGGAAGTGGCATCTGACTTGGGAGATGAGTGACAACAGTCAACCATGAATGATTTTGAGACAGAGTGGTTCAGAGGGATCTAAAATCACTATTTTCTGCTGCACTGAAGAAATAAAAAAAATCTTGGGGAAGGATATTTCCTTTTGGTCTGTTTCTACAGGTTCAGTTCAGTTCAGTTCAGTTCAGTTCACTTCAGTCGTTCAGTTGTGTCCGACACTTTACGACCCCATGAATCGCAGCCCGCCAGGCCTCCCTGTCCATCACCATCTCCTGGAGTTCACTCAGACTCACATCCATCGAGTCCGTGATGCCATCCAGCCATCTCATCCTGGGTCGTCCCCTTCTCCTCCTGCCCCTAATCCCTCCCAGCATCAGGGTCTTTTCCAATGAGTCAACTCTTCGCATGAGGTGGCCAAACTACTGGAGCTTCAGCTTTAGCATCATTCCTTCCAAAGAAATCCCAGGGTTGATCTTCAGAATGGACTGGTTGGATCTCTTTGCAGTCCAAGGGACTCTCAAGAGTCTTCTTCTACAGGTTAGAACAATTGTTTATGACTGGAGGAAAACTGACAGTGCACAATGGTTCTTAGACTGACAAAGATTCCATTACAAAATTTCAATAAACCAGAACTTTATATGAAACAGAATACCCTTTGCATCATGGGAGCCTAGGACCCTTGGATTTGGACTGGTTTCTAAAAGATTGGAAATGCTCCCTTGGAAAGGACAAGGAGGAAAATCATTAAAACAGCAGTCAGAGGACTCAGCAGAGAATGACTGAGTAAAGAAAGTTGCTTCAGTGCTTGACTTGAACTTGTTGGCTGTATGACTCATCAGAACACCCAAGGTTTTAGTGAGGGAAGGTGTCAGGCCATGTGGAGGAGAACAGACAGTGCGCAGTATAAACCAGCTGGCAGGAAAGGATGTCAGAACATCCAAAGTATAAACTAAAGGTCAGAAGCTTCAGTTTGGGACACACCCAGAAAAGTAAACAGCTCTGGATCTTGTTGGTTGGAGTCCGGAGAAAAAAGGCTCACAACCTCTTAATGGAAAAATGTCCACAGAGAGCTGTAAAACCTGGGAGAAGGGGAGATAGAGAGAAGCCAAACTGTCTCTAAAGAATGGAGCAAGAAAAGTTCAGTGTCACGTTAAAGAGCTCATTCACCAGGACCCTGTATGAGAGGGTACCTGGGGCAAGGACACAATGCCTGACAACGTTGTGCCCCTAGAAAAATTTATATACTTCTGCTTATGGTCCATGTTCTGCTCCTAGTCCCGGGGAGCCTACCTCTCCATCAGGTGCCTTCTCCACCCTGGAGAACCTTCGGTATGTCTGGAAAACTGCCCTGCACTTCTTTTGCCAGTAGCTGCAGCAGAGGGCTGAACCTTGAAAAATGTAAACATTCTCCTTTCAACCCTTATTGACAGGTGGATGAGCTCATTCTGGACAAGGAAAAAGAGGATGGAACTTGTAATGAGGGAATATGGGTTTAAATCTTGGCTTTTCTTAGATGGAATTCTTTGATAGAGTTTCAATAAACTGTGATTTTGTATGAAATGAAAAGCAATTCTCACTATCATGTAACCTTAACTTAGGATGACCTTCTGATCTACCTGCCAAATTTCTCCCCATTTGTCAGTGGCTTAGAGCCAGTTTCTGCCTCTGTGACCCTTTCCTGGTCACAGAAAAGTTTCTGCTTAATGATAGACACTGGTAATATCCACCCTTTTAAGAGCAACTTTGCTCTTTAGCTACATGTCAAACCTTACCCTGAGCCTTCAGTGAAATAGTCATGTTAGATAACAATGCTATAGGCCTAATTATGAACAACAAGCACATAGTTTTGGGGTATAAGATTAGAAATAGGCTAGAGTTGTTACCTAAAATTGAACTTCAAATTCCGAACAATTGCCAGAGATATGTGTGTTGGATAGTATGTGAATTATTGGTAAGCAGCATTAGGCACTCATCTCTTGTGTTCTGCATCACATACCCTTGGCCCATTTGTTTTCACCTATAGTTTCAGTGGATAGTTCTGGATAAGCTTAAAATATCCCACCACAAGCCCAGATTTTCTCTGGTGTCATGGTAGCTTGCCCAGTCAACGTGAAAACACAATCCTGAAGTGTGGGAAACTAGTGCAGGCCTCAATTAAATGGGGGAGGAGACCAGGGAGTAAGTGCCCCAGCTGTCCATTGCTGAGGTAGGCAACTCTGAGGCTGTTTTGTAGGTGAATCAGGAGATCTTGTCAGAGTCTTTAACAAAATATCACAAACTAGGTAAATTAAACAACACAAATTTATTGTCTCAGTTCTAGAGGCTAAAGTACAAAATTAATGTATTGGCAGATCCATACTCTTTCTGACAGCTTTAGGGGAAGATCAGTGCTTATTTTCAGGGCTTGGGGAAGTTACTTTTCTTCCCTGAGCCTCAGTTTATACTTTCACAATTAAGCATAATCCTATCCTCTCTGTCTGAAAAATCATGAGTTTCAGACATAACATATGGGACACTCTTAGCATGACCTTTGAAATGTAGTAGGAGCTTTAAAAATGGTAGCTCGTATTTGTCACTTATTATTATTTATTTATTTTTGATTATTAATAAGTATATTATTTATCATTGTATTCTTTTAAAAAATTTACTTATTTTAATTGGAGGCTAATTGCAATATTGTAGTGGTTTTTGCCATCCATTGACATGAATCAGCCATGGGTATACATGTGTTCCCCATCCTGAACTCTCCTCCCACCTCCCTCCCCATCCCATCCCTCTACGTCATCCCAGTGCACCAGCCCTGAGCACCCTGTCTCATGCATCGAAGCTAGACTGGTGATCACATATGATAATATACATGTTTCAATGCTATTCTCTCAAATCATCCCATCCTTACCTTCTCCCACAGAGTCCAAAAGACTGTTCTATACATCAGTGTCTCTTTTGCTGTCTCACATATAGGGTTATCGTTACCATCTTTCTAAATTTCATATATATGTGTTAGTATACTGTATTGGTGTTTTTCTCTCTGACTTACTTCACTCTGTATAATAGGCTCCAGTTATATACACCTCATTAGAACTGACTCAAATGTATTCTTTTTAATTGCTGAGTAATATTCCATTGTGCATATGTACCACAGCTTTCTTATCCATTCGTCTGCTGATGGACATCTAGGTTGCTTCCATGTCCTCGCTATTATAAACAGTGCTGCGATGAACATTGGGGTACACATGTCTCAATTCTGGGTTCCTCAGTGTGTATGCCCAGCAGTGGGATTGCTGGGTCATATGGCAGTTCTATTTCCAGTTTTTTAAGGAATCTCCACACTGTTCTCCATAGTGGCTGTACTAGTTTGCATTCCTACCAACAGTGTAAGAAGGTTCCCTTTTCTCCACACCCTCTCCAGCATTTATTGTTTGTAGACTTGTGAGATGGTACCTCACTGTGGTTTTGATTTGCATTTCTCTGATAATGAGTGATGGTGAGCATTTTTTCATGTGTTTGTTAGCCATCTGTATGTCTTCTTTGGAGAGATATTTGTTTAGTTCTTTGGCCCATTTTTTGAGCAGGTCATTTATTTTTCTGGAATTGAGCTGCAAGAGTTGCTTGTATATTTTTGAGATTAATTCTTTGTCAGTTGCTTCATTTGCTATTATTTTCTCCTTTTCTGAAGGCTGTCTTTTCATCTTGCTTATAGTTTCCTTCATTGTGCAAAAGCTTTTAAGTTTAATTATGTCCCATTTGTTTATTTTTGCTTTTATTTCCATTACTCTGGGAGGTGGGTCATAGAGAATGCTGTTTTGATTTACATCAGAGAGTGTTTTGCCTATGTTTTCCTCTAAGAATTTTATAGTTTCTGGTCTTACATTTAGATCTTTAATCAATTTTGAGTTTATTTTGTGTATGGTGTTAAAAAGTGTTCTAGTTTCATTCTTTTACAAGTGGTTGACCAGTTTTCCCAGAACCACTTGTTAAAGAGATTGTCTTTTCTCCATTGTTATTCTTGTCACTTTTGTCAAAGATAAAGTGTCTATGCTACTTGTGTGGATTTATCTCTGGGCTTTCTATTTTGTTCCATTGATCTATATTTTTGTCTTTGTGCCAGTACCATTCTGTCTTGATGACTGTAGCTTTGTAGTATAGCCTGAAGTCAGGCAGATTGATTCCTCCAGTTCCATTCTTCTTTATCAAGATTACTTTGGCTATTTGATGTTTTTAGTATTTCCATACAAATTGTGAAATTATTTGTTCTAGTTCTGTGAAAAATACCATTGGTAGCTTGATAGGAATTGCATTGAATCTATAGATTGCTTTGGGTAGTATACTCATTTTCACTATATTGATTCTTCCAATCCATGAAGGTGGTATATTTCTCTATCTATTTATGTCCTCTTTGATTTCTATCATCAGTGTTTTATAGTTTTCTATATATAGGTCTTTTACTTATATTCCTAAGTATTTTATTCTTTTCATTGCAATGGTGAATGGATTTGTTTCCTTAATTTCTCTTTCTGTTTTCTCATTGCTAGTGTATAGGAATGCAAGGGATTTCTCTGTGTTAATTTTATATCCTGCAAATTTACTATATTCATTGATTAGCTCTAGTAGTTTTCTGGTGGAATCTTTAGGGTTTTCTATGTAGAGGATCATGTCATCTGCAAACAGTGAGAGTTTTCGTCTTTTCCAATTTGAATTCCTTTTATTTCTTTTTCTTCTCTGATTGCTGTGGCTAAAACTTCCAAAACTATATTGAATAGTAGTGGTGAGAGTGGGCACCCTTGTCTTGTTTCCGACTTTTGGGGAAATGCTTTCAGTTTTTCACCATTGAGGATAATGTTTGCTGTGGGTTGTCATATATAGCTTTTATTATGTTGAGGTATGTTCCTTCTATTCCTGCTTTCTGGAGGGTTTTTTTTTTTTTAATCATAAATGGATGTTGAATTTTGTCAAAGGCTTTCTCTTCATCTATTGAGATAATCATATGGTTTTCATCTTTCAATTTGTTAATGTGGTGTATTACATTGATTGATTTGTAGATATTGAAGAATCCTTGCATCCCTGGGATAAAGCCCACTTGGTCATGATGTATGATCTTTTTAATATGTTGTTGGATTCTGTTTGATAGAATTTTATTAAGGATTTTTGCATCTATGTTCACCAGTGGTATTAGCCTGCAGTTTTTGTGTGTGTGTGTGTGTGTGTGGCATCTTTGTCTGGTTTTGGTATTAGGGTGATGGTGGCCTCATAGAATGAGTTTGGAAGTTTACCTTCCTATGCAATTTTCTGGAAGAGTTTGAGTAGGATAGGTGTTAGCTCTTCTCTAAATTTTTGGTAGAATTCAGCTGTGAAGCCATCTGGACCTGTGCTTTTGTTTGCTCGAAGATTTCTGATTACAGTTTCAATTTCTGTGCTTGTGCTGGGTCTGTTAAGATTTTCTATTTCTTCCTGGTTCAGTTTTGGAAAGTTATACTTTTCTAAGAATTTGTCCATTTCTTCCAAGTTGTCTATTTTATTGGCATATAGTTGCTGATAGTAGTCTCTTATGATCCTTTGTATTTCTGTGCTGTCTGTTGTGATTTCTCCATTTTCATTTCTAATTTTGTTGATTTGATTCTTCTCCCTTTGTTTCTTGATGAGTCTGGCTAATGGTTTGTCTATTTTATTTATCTTCTCAAAGAACCAGCTTTTAGCTTTGTTGATTTTTGCTATGGTCTCTTTTGTTTCTTTTGCATTTATTTCTGCCCTAATATTAAAAGATTTTTGCTTATTGAAAAGTGTATTATTTATCATTGTATTCTATTATTTAATTATTATCATTTATTATGACCAGATAAAGGTCAGCTTAGCCTCTAAACCATCAGGAATAAGCCAAATTTGGTAATGGAGAACTAAAGAACCTTAAGGAGTCTATCAGTGAACTATACCCCCAACAATGCTGCATAACAAATCAGCTTAATACCCAGTGACTAAGCCAGCAATTGTTTATTCTCCATGGATCTGTGGGCAGTTGACCCTGGCTGAGCTCTGTTTCTAGTGTTTCTCCTCCTTCTGTGGGCACCAGCAGGTTCACTCCCCTGGGACCAGGGCTTGCCTGGGCGTGTTCTTCTCATGGCAAAGGGTGAGGCACCAGAGGGCAAGTCCATCACCCAAAGATCCCATGTCATATCCATTAACCTTCAATTTATCCAAACAAATCTCATGCCTGGATCCAGTGTTGAGGATAATGAAAATGTACTCGTTCCTCTTCACTGAGAAAGATTTCAAAGACCCATGGCAATATGAATACAGGGTGAGAGGTGAGTGATCAGGCCATTAACACATTCTCTTTCAGGGAGCATCTATATATAAGTTACTGGTAGAAGAAGAGGATCTCATGAAGAAGACCTCAGAAGTAACAAATGGAGATGTTGAAAGGGAACCAGAAAACTGCAGGGTCAGGCCAGTGTATGAAAAAGGAAATTTAAGACTGTCCAGTGCTTCAGAGGGGCCCCTTAAAGTCAAGTCTGAGAAAAGGATTTTTCAAAGATGAAGTTGTCAATGGCTTTGAGAGACTATCTAAGTAAGCAGGTCACTTAGTTAATCTTTTGATAGCAGGGCTGAGCTAGCTGATCTATTCCCACCCAGAAACAAATGAGAAGTGTTTATTGCTTTGTTTTCATCATCAAAAAGGGATAGAGAAAACTTTTTTTGTTGTTGTTGTTCAGTTGCTAAGTTGTGTCCCACTCTTTGGGACCCCATAGACTGCAGCATGCCAGGCTCTTCTGTTCTCTACTATCTCCCGGAATTTGCTCAGGTTCATGTCCATTGATTTCATGATGCTATCTAGCCATCTCATCCTCTGCCTCTCCATTCTCCTTTTGCCTTCAATTTTTCCCAGCATCAGGGTGTTTTCCAGTGAATCAGCTCTTTGTATCAAGTGGCCAAAGTATTGGAGCTTCAGCTTCAGCAACAATTCTTTCAATAAATATTCAGGCTTGATTTTCTTTAGGATTGACTGGTTTGATCTCCTTGCTGTAAAAGACTCTCAAGAGTCTTTTCCAACACTACAATTCAAAAATATCAGTTCTTTTGTGCTCAGCCTTCTTTTTGGTTCAATTCTCACATCCATACATGACTACTGGAAAAACCAAAGCTTTGATATACAGACCTTTGTCAACAAAGTGAGGTCTCTTCCTTTTAATATACTGTCTAGGTTTGTTATAGATTTCCTTCCAAGGAGCAAGTGTCTTTTAATTTCATGGCTGCCATCACTGTCCTCAGTGATTTTAGAGCCCAAGAAAATAAAATCTGTCACTGCTTCCACTTTTTCCCCTTCTATTTGCCATGAAGTGATGGGACTGGATGCCATGATCTTAGGTTTTTCCTTTTTAATGTTGAGTTTCAAGCCAGCTTTCTCACTCTCCTCTTTCAGTCTCCTCAAGAGGCTCTTTAGTTCCCTTTGCTTTCTGCCATTAGGGTGGCGGTATCATCTGTATATCTGAGATTGTTGATATTTCTCCTGGCAATCTTAAAAGAAAGCTTTGGGAAATTATAACACTGGCTCTTTATTAAGTGCTTTTTGGGTGTGCTTTTAAGCTTATATATGTTTTTCTGTGTTAATTATACTTAGTACAAGAAGAGAAAGGTGCTAAATAAGCAGTCAGAAAGGGGAAAAGTAATATTTGCTTTTCTAGTTTTGGTGGTTTGCTAGCATGTGCAAATACCTAAAGTGAAACACTGCTTTGAAATCCAAGTCTAATTAAATTCAAAAAATTAAGGAAACACAATTGTTGATTAAGTCAGTGAGCAAGCCCAGTGCACACATGGTGCCAAGAAGATATTACCCAGGGCCATCTGCATCAGTGATGTGGTTACAATCACAAAGCACAACATGCATAGAGCAGGAGGATTTGGTAATCAGACTGAGCTGATCAAGGGAAAATTCTGTGATTTCATGCTCACAGTCTCTTAAATTAGAATTGTAGTTGGCAATTGTGCAGCTGCTTTTTTTTTTTTTTTTTTTTTTACACTCCCCAGCCAGAAAAACTTTCTCCTATTTTGATCCAGGACTGTGAATATCCGATTTGGGAATGCATATCTGTTACAAGCTTTTGTGGATTTGCTTTTACAGGAAAAGTTAAACCTTGTTTGGGCTAGGTAAGTCTTGAAAAGACCTTAAGGGGTCTTAAAACCCTCTTTTCTAATATTTTCTTGACCATTTTCTTGAAGACTTTTGGAATTGCTATAAAATTTGTGTTTTTGCAAATCTTTGATGACTCACACAACTTCTCTCAGCTAGAGTGGATAGAAATTGCTCAGAATACATATCAGTGGAAGAAAACGAGATAGGAAAGTAAAAAACACGTAAGATAAAATACATACAACTCTGGATATCAAGCACACGAGCTCACTGGCAGAGAGATCTCACAGTATGGGTTACTAACAACCAATAGCCAAGAGTGTCAGTAGGATATGTGTCATGTAACTTCATTGGCCGAGAGCAATGGTTAGCATTCAGTCAGTTCAGTTCAGTCTTTCAGTCATGTCCAACTCTTTGCGACCACTCGGACTGCAGCACACCAGGCTTCCCTGTCCATTACCAACTCCCAGAGCTTGCTCAAACTCATGTCCACTGAGTCAGTGATGCCATCCAACTATCTCATCTTCTATCGTCCCCTTCTCCTCCGGCCTTCAGTCTTTCTGAGCCTCAGGGTCTTTTCCAACGAGTCCAATAGCATTCCAATAGTTTTCAGAATGAGAAACAAATGGTGTGCTGTAGTTGGTTGAATTTTATATTATACACACACTTATATGTGTGTGTGTAAATAGAATATATATATGTATATAATGTAAACATATGTTATGTAAATACATTTTAAATGTACAGCTTTCTAATACATTATATATTATAAACTTTTTCAAAAAAAAGAAATTATTTCAAAGACAAATAGCATTTTAACAGATGATCAGGGTAGGTGTATATAGATTTTCTCCCCTTAGGAAACTGGAATTCTGCATTTTCAACTGTCTTTTGTTACTAATCCTAAATTCTTGATTATCGTGCTGTTAGCTCAAGAGGAACACTGGCAGATAAGCTTGTAAAAACACCAGACAAGAAGCACTTTAAGTAAGGGCAAGTGAGCTGGATTGTAACAGACCTGGAGCAAAATAAGAAAGAATGGACAGCCTCACTTTATGGTTGAGATGACTTTGAGGGAGGGAGATTTAAAGGGAAAGAGCTATGGTCATGTCTTTTCTGACATAAAGCTAAACAGGAAATACAGTGTGTGACAGGAAATGCAAATATGCCTCTGTCCCTTTTACAAAATCTCTTCTGTTTTCATTTATTTTTGTTTACTTATTGGTTAAAAACAATCATGTCAGAAAGCTATGGAAACAAAATAAAATGAAGGTAATTAGTGTATATGCTGCAAACAACTGTTAGATTCTTTCCTTCCAATTCAATTACTATTAGACTTCTCTCTTTTGATAGAGTTCAAATGTGACACAGTTTCTATATTTTTGTTGGCTAATTGTTGAAGAGTAATGGAAAGGAATTTGGGAAGTTGTCACTGGAGGTTCCCTAAATTCTTGGCTCTGCTTCCGTTTCCAAAGTACTTTATACTCCTAGCTTCACTGAATACAGATTTTCAGTTCAGTTCAGTTCAGTCACTCAGTTATGTCCAACTCTTTGCAACTCCATGAATCGCAGCATGCCAGGCCTCCCTGTCCATCACCAACTCCCGGAGTTCACTCAGACTCACGTCCATCGAGTCAGTGATGCCATCCAGCCATCTCATCCTCTGTCATCCCCTTCACCTCCTGCCCTCAATCCCTCCCAGCATCAGAGTCTTTTCCAATGAGTCAGCTCTTTGCATGAGGTGGCCAAAGTACTGGAGTTTCAGCTTTAGCATCTGTCCTTCCAGTGAACACCCAGGACTGATCTCCTTTAGGAGGATGGGTTGGATCTCCTTGCAGTCCAAGGGACTCTCAAGAGTCTTCTCCAACACCACAGTTCAAAAGCATCGATTCTTCAGCACTCAGCTTTCTTCACAGTCCAGCTCTCACATCCATACATGACCACTGGAAAAACCACAGCCTTGAGTAGACAGACCTTTGTTGGCAAAGTAATGTCTCTGCTTTTGAATGTGCTATTTAGGTTGGTCATAACTTTCCTTCCAAGGAGCAAGTGTCTTTCAATTTCATGGCTGCAATCACCATCTGCAGTGATTTTGGAGCCCCCCAAAATAAAGTCTGACACTGTTTCCCCATCTATTTCCCATGAAGTGATGGGACCGGGTGCTATGATCTTAGTTTTCTGAATGTTGAGCTTTAAGCCAACTTTTTCACTCTCCTCTTTCACTTTCATCAAGAGGCTTTTTAGTTCCTCTTCACTTTCTGCCATAAGGATGGTGTCATCTGCATATCTGAGGTGATTGAGATTTCTCCCGGCAATCTTGATTCCAGCTTGTGCTTCTTCCAGCCCAGTGTTTCTCATGATGTACTCTGCATATAAGTTAAATAAGCAGGGTGACAATATACAGCCTTGACATACTCCTTTCCCTATTTGGAACCAGTCTGTTGTTCCATGTCCAGTTGCTTCCTGGAACCGTTGCTTCCTGACCTGCATACAGATTTCTCAGGAGGCAGGTCAGATGGTCTTGTATTCCCATCTCTTTCAGAATTTTCCATAGTTTATTGTGATCCACACAGTCAAAGGCTTTGGCATAGTCAAGAAAGCAGAAATAGATGTTTTTCTGGAACTCTCTTGCTTTTTCCATGATCCAGCAGATCTTGGCAATTTGATCTCTGGTTCTTCCACCTTTTCTAAAACCAGCTTGAACATCTGGAAGTTCACGGTTCATGTTTTGCTGAAGCCTGGCTTGGAGAATTTTGAGCATTACTTTACTAGCATGTGAGATGAGTGCAATTGTGTGGTAGTTTGAGCATTCCTTGGCATTGCCTTTCTTTGGGATTGGAATGAAAACTGACCTTTTCCAGTCCTATGGCCACTGCTGAGTTTTCCAAATTTGTTGGCATATTGAGTGCAGCGCTTTCACAGCATCATCTTTCAGGATTTGAAATAGCTCAACTGGAATTCCATCACCTCCACTAGCTTTGTTCGTAGTGATGCTTTCTAAGGCCCATTTGACTTCACATTCCAAGATGTCTGGCTCTAGGTGAGTGATCACACCATCATGATTACCTGGGTAGTGAAGATCTCTTTTGTACAGTTCTTCTGTGTATTTTTGCTACCTCTTCTTAATATGTTAGGTCCATACCTAACTGCTTCTGTTAGGTCCATACCATTTCTGTCCTTTATCAAGCCCCTCTTTGCATTTTAAATCCACTCTATTCTTCTAGTAAAGACTCATTTGACACATGAGCTAGTAAACTGACCCAGTGTAGCCATTCACACAATGGGATTTTCTTTTGCTTCTGATGCTTTGTACCTATATGTGAGCCATGTCACCCAGGAGGTGTGGACCACAGTCTAAAGGAGCTTGGGCTGATGGCATCCCCTCTGGGTGATCTCCTTTTATGTTTTTGCTTTCCTTTAGTTTTAGAGTAAACCCTTACTTTGAAGAATTCTAACTACATCTTCATGGAATTAAAGAGGAAGTGCTCTGTGGTTCCTAAGTTGGGAGAATGTGGAGGAATTCAGCACACAGGCTGGGAGATCTTTACTTCCATGTTCCTGGCTTAGAGGAGGGGTGTTGGGATGGACAAAGCAGGGACAGTAATGGGGAGGACCCAGTGTCTTGATCTTTTCACACCTAAAGCTTCCTCTTCTGGTTAGTATTCTAATGATGATCACTTAATATTGGTTAAAAAGGTATTCTTCTTCAGATCTCTTTCCCATAGCTGATTTGCGTTGGCCATACAGATTCTGATATTTCTATACTGGAGCAAATTTATTCAGGCTGACTGAAGCAAGGTGCAGTCACTTAACAGGAATCATATTTTGCAGAGTTGCATATTAAAAACTCTTCATTCATTCTGTATCTGACTAGGCTTCTCTTCAAATATGTTGACAAAGTACAATATTAAAAAGTTAAAAGCACAGTGGCTATCAAAATATATAGTAAGAATATGTAAGGGCTTCCCTGGTATCTCAGCTGGTAAAGAATCTGCCTCCAATGCAGGAGATGCTGGTTCAATTCCTGGATTGGAAAGATCTGCTAGAGAAGGGATAGGCTACCTGGTCCAATATTCTTGGGCTTCCCTGGTGGCTAGCTGGTAAAGAATCTGCCTGCCATGCGGGAGAACTCGATTAGATCTCTGAGTTGGGAAGATCCCTTGGATGAGGGAACAGAAGAATATATAAAGAATATATAAAAGACTGAACTAATCAATGAGGGTACCAGCAGGATGACAAAGTGGTTACAAAGACAGATAT
This sequence comes from Capra hircus, assembly GCF_001704415.2. Taxonomy (NCBI): domain Eukaryota; kingdom Metazoa; phylum Chordata; class Mammalia; order Artiodactyla; family Bovidae; genus Capra; species Capra hircus. The sequence goes on from NC_030815.1 coordinate 77,537,183, forward strand.
GAGAAACTGATACCTATCCTGATCTTTCTTTCTTTTTTTTTCTTTCTTCCTTCCTTCTTTTCTTTCTTTCTGCCTCCCTCCCTCTATCTTTTTCCTTTCATTCTCTTTCTCTCCATATCTCTACATGTTTATTGGGACAGGATCACTGGGACAGGATGCTCAGCAGGGCACTAAACAGAACATTGTGAGGTTATGGTCTCTGCCAGACAGTAATGATTGTTGATGGGTCTAAAAGTTAACTTCTAACTTTACCCAGTCTAGGACTTGATCATTGCAAATGAGAGTCAAAGTGCCCTAGAGCAGGGATCAGGGTGCCAAATGGCCTGCCTTCAGGGCTTAGTCTCTGTGGCCTAGGGTCACAGCCACACCCTTTCATTTAGCATAAGTAAGTAAGTAAATGCAGTTGCTCAGTCGTGTCTGACTTTGCGACCCCATGGACTGTAGCCTACCAGACTCCTCTGTCCATCGGATTTTCCAGGCAATAGTACTGGAGTGGATTGCCATTTCTGTCTCCGGCGGATCTTCACGACCCAGGGATCGACCCAGGTCTCCTGCATTGCAGGCAGACGCTTTACCATCTGAGCCACCAGGGAAGTCATTTAGCATAGCCTATGGCAACCCACTCCAGTACTCTTGCCTGGAAAATCCCATGGACGGAGGAGCCTGGTGGGCTGCAGTCTATTGGGTCACTAGGAGTCGGACACTACTGAGTGGCTTCACTTTCACTTTTCACTTTCATGCATTGGAGAAGGAAATGGCAACCCACTCCAATACTCTTGCCTGGAGAATCCCAGGGACGGGGGAGCCTGGTGGGCTGCCGTCTATGGGGCTGCACAGAGTCGGACATGACTGAAGCGACTTAGTAGCAGTAGCAGCAGCAGCAGCAGCATGGCTGTTTTTGCACTACTGTGGCAGATTGAATAGCTATGACAAAGACTTTCATAGGGTCTTCAAAGCAGAAAACATTTATTGTTTGGCCCTTTATAGAAGTTTCCAACCCCGGTCTAGAGATTTAGTCCAGTGACCCTTTCCTAGGCTTTTTTGGAAATGCTCTAGAATGACCCTGAGGCCTTAATTTCAAGTTGTGGATAATTTTTCTCAACAACGTTGTGCATATGTGCATAGATGTATATTTTACCTTAAAAATGCTAAACCTACCTAACGTATGAATTTTCAAAATAAGGAGAACCTATCGGAGCTCAGGCTAATTCCTATTGCTCATCAAGCATGACTAGGTCTAGGAGATGGTCCCTGATCCTGCGCTCCCCTCTGCCTCCCAGCCCTGTCCCTAAGGCCAGATCAGGCACTTGTCCTGCTTGAATGGGCTCCGAGTGTCTCTTTCTCAGCAGCATGACTCTTTATCTGTTGTCCATATGCCCCTTAGAACTGACTGCATAACTTGCAGGGCCCAGCACAAAACAAGAAGACAGGGCTCTTGCTCAAAAATTAAGAGTTTTTATACAGCAATCCCAGGACAATAAACTGAATGCACTGAACTGCCCAGTTCATACACCCATGATGCTGTGCTGGTTCCAGTTACTGGAATTTGATCTTCTTGTCCTGTTCACTTTTGCATCCCAAGCGCAGTATTTATGACCTATAATAGACACTGGATGAATGTATCTGTGGAATGTTATTGATTATCCAACATGTTTTGTAAAAAAAATAAAAATAAAAAGACTTCTTCGATGATGTTATTTTTAAAGTTCTATTTATTTTCAAAACCATATCATTGCATAAAATACTTGTATGCACATATTTAAATGTAAAGGAGGTTATATTGTGTATTTAGTATACTATATTTGAGTGCTCGGGCTTCCCCTGTGGCTCAGCTGTAAAGACTCCAGCTACAATGCAGAAGTCGCAGGGGACACAGGTTCAATCCCTGGGTCGGGAAGATCCCCTGAAGGAGGGCATGGCATCCTGCTTTAGTATTCTTGCCTGGAGAATCCCATGGACAGAGGAGCCTGGTTGCAGAGTTTGGACACTACCAAAGCGACTTAGCACACATGCACATGTGAGTGTTTGCTTTTCTTCATCCTTTTTTTTTTTAATTATTCTTTGTTATATTTGTATATTGGCACGTGGGATTTTCAATTTTTGTTAAAGCATGTGGCATCTTTAGTTTTAGCATGCAACTCTTAGTTGCGGTATGTGGGATCTAGTTCCCTGACCAGGGATTGAACCTGGGCCCCCTGCATTGGGAGCACAGAGTCTTAGCCACTGACCATCAAAGGAAGTCCCTCTTCATCTTTTTTTTTTTTTTCCTGCTTATTATGATCAATAATTTCAATTTTCCTGTCTTGAATTGGCTGCTTCTTTCTTCTGCTTGCTCAGGTCTGCTGTTGAACTCCTCTACTGGGTATTGCTGTTCTGGGTGAGACGAGATCTTCATCCCTTGACAATGCTCTGGCCATGTCCACTTCTTGTGGACCCCTCTGTCAGGATCTGCTAACTGTGCTGCCCCTGTGCATCCCAGGCTGTCGCCTGGTTCCTCCCCTGCTTCTCCCTGAAGCTGCCCATCCTCCTGGTACAGACACTCAGTTGGATAGTATTCAGTGGAGAGGAGGGGAAGGAGATCTGACTTCTTGGGTTAAATTAGCTATGGGAGTATCAAAGCAGCAAGCCTTATGTCGCAAAGTCTTGGCACACTTGGTGGAACGGCATTTGTGGAGCTTACATTTTTTGGCTTTCCTTCCACACCCACACACTCAGCACACCTACATAAAATTCAGACACAGATTAAGGTTTGGAGACACATCTTTGTAATACAATGCTAGGCTTTTCTGTGAGCTCAAAGTTGTCTCAATGCCCTTTTCTTAAGAATCCTTTCCCATAAAGCTTTGTAGGCCTTCATAGAATAGATTTTTCTGGAAGGCCACACCCGATGGATTTATCAGACAGGCTCAGACAGTTCTTCCCCAGCACAAAACATGTTGCTCTGTTGCCCCATCCACCTCAGCTCCCTAAATAGCTAAAAACATATCTTGTTTTCCCCTCCTTTCCATTGAACTTTATTCAGATCCTCTGGGAGTGTCAATGATTCATTTAGTACAATGGAGATTCCATTTATATTGTAATTAACCAAACTTATTTAGCATGTTTTATGTATTCAGGGTTTCAGATAGTTGTCATGTTTTTCAGAGTCCGTTTTTAAGAACACAACATTGCTATATATGCATATTTGTCATGTTCTGGCGGGTCATATTGGCCAGAATAAGAGGAAACAGCAGATCGTGTTTAGGCAAGGATTTGGTTCCAGGCCATCACCCACAAGGTTACAAGAAAAAACCAAACAAGCCATTAAGTACAAATGGGTTGTGAGTTTTCATTCATGGTGATTAATCCACAGAGTTTACATTTGAAAAGTAAAAAATACCTTATATCAAAAAATAGACTTTAGCTGAAACCTCTGACGGGATTTTTCCAAAGTCTTTTGAAAAGTTAATTCTATCTTAAAAGCCAGCACGGCAAATGGCATTTATACAGCATTTACCATGAGCCAGGCACTGCTTTAAGCTTATCAGAAACATGAACTCATTGAACCCACAGGACAGCCTTATGATGTAGGCACTTTTAGATATTGATTCCTAGTTTACATCTCAACAGAGCTTTCCTGTTCTTTTGCAAATATGCACTTCTGTTTGGAGAAATGGGCCATGATGTTCATTTTACGCTAGAACATGTGTATGATTTCTAACTATGCAGATCATCATGATTTTTTCCCATCAATAATCAATAAATTAATACAATTTTCCTCTAAAAATAGTTCTCATCTCTTAATAGGTTTAAGATATTTAAAAAATAATTTTATATTTGTCTTAGAGAAGAGCAAATATAAGGATAGTCTATCATTTTGTCAGAAAAGAATAACATGAAAACTTACATTACCATATGTAAAATAGCTAGCCAATGGGAAATTGCTGTATGGCTCAGGAAACTCAAACAGGGGCTTTGTATCAATCTAGATGGGTGGGATGGGGTGAGAGATGGGAAGGAGGTTCAAAAGGGAGGGGATATATGTATACCTATGGCTGAAAAAAAATTTATATCTGTCTTACAGAAGAACAAATAAAAGGATAATCTATCATTTTGTCAGGTTAACTGGTCTGATGAAGACAGTTGACATAAATTAAGTAAGCAATTGATACAAAGACATGAATTAATAAGAAGACATGAATTCGTTAACCTCTAGAAAACTATTCATGTTTAGTGACAGTAACCATCTCTGTAACAGTTGAAGGACAGTAACCGTCTCATATATTCATACATTATTCAAGTATATCATTTATTACATGTAATTAATGGCACAAGCATGGTCTATATTTTCTGGTTTACTAATTATTCTGTCCATATAAACAGACCCTTGCTTGTCAAACCACATGTCCTAGTCACTGTTCCAGAAGCTGTGGTCACTACTGATAGAAGAAGGTTGGGTTTTTGAGGCACACTAGGATTTTTTCCCCCAAACAATCAATAAGTTGCACTAATTTCTTAAAAATGTTAAACATGAGTCAAAATCCCTTTTGAAACCTAAGCCACAATATGCAAAATATTTCGGGTTAGTGTTTCTAAAAGAAATTTACATGCTTCATGTTTCTGAAGTTTCTCAGAACTTCAGGCGGATTCATACTGGATTGCTTTTATTTTTATAAGAAAATTTGGCCCTTTTTGCAGATTCACTTCTTATCACTTTTATTATGGTTTTGGAAGGCACATATCTTTGTTTGGTACTTCCACAAGTATACCTTCTGCAAGATAAAAATTAAAGTTCCATAAGTAACAAAAATATACACAGGATCAGATACATGCTATAGATCACTGAACATGTTCACTTTCATCTCTGTTGACTTGGAAAGCCTAGTAGTATAAGTATATGTTTACCTCTTTATGTATTAGTCAGAGTAGAAAGTGAATGGCTGGTGTAGGGGAGTCGAGTGAGTGCAGGTAGGTCTGAGTTCTGACTCTATCAGATCATCAGCCTTGTCACCTGTGTGTCTTAACAACCCCCAGCTAGCTGCGAGGGAGAGAGTTGGGGACATGGGAGTGACTTCCTCATACCCTTTCTTTTAGAATAGGTCTTTTCAATAACTCTACACTAGTAGGTGGACTTGCCAGGTGGTGCAGAGGTAAAGAATCCACCTGCCAATGCAGGAGACACAAGAGACTTGTGTTGGGAATGTCCAACACAAGTTCAATCCCTGGGTTGGGAATGTCCACTGGAGAAGGAAATGGTAACCCATTCCAGTATTCTTGCCTGGGAAATCCCATGGACAGAGGAGCCTGGTGGGCTACAGTCTATGGGGTCATGAAGAGCAGGACATGACTCAGCACACATGCATGTGTGTATATGCATATCTAGATTAAAGGTTGGAGGAAATGTATGAGGCTATACAGCTTGCTTACTTGTATTTTTCACTTCTTATAATGCAGACATCTTGGCATGCCAATATGTTTAGTTCCACATCTTCATTTTTAATCATTAAAGGTGCTTCTCCGTGTATTATGTTTCAACATTTACTTAAAAGTTTCTTAATTGAATGACACAGAGTATTTGCTTTATTGTTATTATAAACAAACCTGGATGATTGAAAGCACATCTATGTTCTTCTGTTATTATTTCCTTATAATAAATTCCTAGAAATAAAGCTCTTTGATCAAAGAGTGTGATCAGTTTTAAGAATTTTAATGTATTATGTCAACTTCCATCTCCATCCCTCCCCCAACCCCCTAAAAACTATACTTTAAGAAAAGATTTTCAGGGAGGGAGGTGGGAAGGATATTCAAGTAGGAGAGGACATGGGTAAACCTATGGTTGATTAATGCTGATGTTTGGTAGAAACCAACACAATGTTGAAAAGCAATTATTCTTCAATAAAAATAAATAAAAATTTTAAAAGACTCAATGAAAGGATAGGAAAAAAATACAGAAAAAAATCTCATTAGTTTGGTAAGAGAGTGTTTATTTCCCCACATTCTTGTCAACAATGGGTTCAATAACATTGGGCATTCATTTGACTTTTTACCAATGTGCTAACTGAAAAATAAAAAATAACAGCAATAATAATAAAATAGTATTTTGCTGTTTTAATGTACATTTTCTTGTTTACTATTAAAGTTGCATTTTTCTTAGCTCTGTTTATTAGTCACTTATATTTCTTCTTTTGGGAAGTAACTGATCATTTCCATTTCTCACTTTTATTTTTTGGCTATAATTTTTTTAATATATTAAAAACATTAACTTTTCCCCAGATTTTAAAGCACTTTCTCCTGTGTGTTGTCTTTGACTTTATATATGATGTTTCTAACCATACAAACACTTAAAATACGTCAATTTTTCTCTTTAGTTCTATAGTTGATCTCAAGATCACCTCCACAGTAGGATGATAAAAGCATGTGTCTATATTAATTTTACCTTAAGGTTTTAAATCTACCTGGAACTTTTGCTATATGATATAAAATACTGACCTAGCTAGTCCAATTATTTATTCACTAATTAATTCATATTTTCTGGTTGCTTTGAAAATGTTTAGTGTTTTTAGCAGGGAGGGAAAAACCAAGGTATAGTACATTTCAGGTGAATCTGAATTCAAGGACCATTCACAGCATAAGAACCACAAGCTGTCTTCCTGATAGCAATGCTCCATTTCTGGACCTTCCATCCTGGCCTTGTCAGCTTGGTCATCAATCCTCTTTTTCTCTAAGATCTGGAGAAGTTCTCTTCTTTGATCAAAGCCTTGGAAATATCATGCTCTGTCTAGCAAATAAATTTACAAGTTCTTGGCACCAGTGGAAAAATGAAGGGAACAGAAAAGCTCTCTTCTGAGACCCATAGAAAAGCGACAATCAAACAAATAACTGGCCCAATATAAGGTGAAAAGCCACCTTTTTCACTTTGTGAAAGCAACATGAGGCTTTTCACCTTGAGAGCGCCAATGTGAGGATTACAGTGAGGAGCGTGTCTTTGCGTCACGTCACTGCACACACCTCTTTAACTGTGATGGCCACAAGGTGGGTGGATCTCAGCTTGCAGCACAGCCTGTGTCAGGTTCAGGACGTCTGGAAACAGGAAACGTGGAAGCAGATCACGCAAACCCCAGCCTGATGTAGTAGACTGGCGGCCCTTACTGTCAGGAAACTCTCTTTTCTATCTAATGGTCTTGTGTTCATTGAATTTAGCTGGGTTTCCTCTGAAAACTGGTGCCCGGCTTGCCCTTCTCGGCATTGCGGGCTGGAAGCTATCAGATGGTGTCCTCCAAGCCTCTCTTCTCTCACAAGCAAAGCCTCTTTTTATTTGGATAGAGTGACCTCATGATCTGAACTGATTATAAAAATGAACATGAGAGGGACAAATGGGATGCGGGATCAGATTTTCCAGAGGTCCTGGCAAAACCTTTTCATTCTTTTAGAATCAGAGGATGATTAAAGAACATAGAATGAACCATATATTTTCTTGTTTCCTTAAAATAGGACCTTGTTGATTAATTAAATTCTAGCGCAAATTCCATGTGAAAGAATGTATATTTATCTCCACTTGCTGTTCATTTATGCAGTGATTAATGTAATCCATGTTTATTGAATACATATTATGTGAAAGGGCTAAAACTAGAATTTGACTTTCTGTCAGGTACTTAGCAAGGTGATTTTAAAGATATTTTCTCATTTAATCTGCACAAAAATTCTGTAATAGAGGTATTATTATGTCCATATGACATATGCAGAAACCAGGGCCCAGACAGATTAAGTGCCTTATTTCAAGGACACTCAGTTCAGTTCAGTCGCTCAGTCATGTCCAACTCTTTGCGACCCCATGAACCGCAGCACGCCAGGCCTCTATGTCCATCACCAACTCCTGGAGTTTACCCAAACTCATGTCCACTGAGTCGGTGATGCAATCTAACCATCTTATCCTCTGTCGTCCCCTTCTCCTCCTGCCCTCAATCTTTCCCACCATCAGGGTCTTTTCCAGTGAGTCAGCTCTTTGCATCAGGTCACCAAAGTATTAGAGTTTTAGCTTCAACATCAGTCATTCCAATGAACACTCAGGACTGATCTCTTTTAGGATGGACTGGTTGGATCTCCTTGCAGTCCAAGGGACTCTCAAGAATCTTCTCCAACACCACAGTTCAAAAGCATCAATTCTTCAGTGCTCACCTTTCTTTATAGTTCAACTCTCACATCCATACATGACCACTGGAAAAACCATAACCTTGAGTAGACGGACCTTTGTTGACAAAGTAATGTCTCTGGTTTTTAATATGCTGTCAAGTTGGTCATACTTTCCTTCCAAGGAGTAAGCATCTTTTAATTTCATGGCTGCAGTCACCATCTGCAGTGATTTTGGAGCCCCCCAAAATAAAGTCTGACACTGTTCCAGCTGTTTCCCCATTTATTTGCCATGAAGTGATGGGACCAGGTGCCATGATATTAGTTTTCTGAATGTTGAGCTTTAAGCCAACTTTTTCCACTCTCCTCTCAACTCTCATCAAGAGGCTGTTTAGTTCTTCTTCACTTTCTGCCATAAGGGTGGTATCATCTGCATATCTGAGGTTATTGATATTTTTCCTGGCAATCTTGATTCCAGCTTGTGCTTCTTCCAGCCCAGCGTTTCTCATGATGTGCTCTGCATATAAGTTAAATAAGCAGGGTGACAATATACAGCCCTGACGTACTCCTTTTCCTATTTGGAACCAGTCTGTTGTTCCATGTCCAGTTCTAACTGTTGCTTCCTGGCCTGCATATGGGTTTCTCAAGAGGCAGGTCAGGTGGTATGGTATTCCCATCTCTTTCAGAATTTTCCACAGTTTGTGGTGATCCACACAGTCAAAGGCTTTGGCATAGTCAATAAAGCAGAAATAGATGTTTTTCTGGAACTCTCTTGCTTTTTCGATGATCCAGTGGATGTTGGCAATTTGATCTCTGGTTCCTCTGCCTTTTCTAAAACCAGCTTGAACATCTGGAAGTTCATGGTTTACACATTGCTGAAGCCTCCTTTGGAGAATTTTGAGCATTACTTTACTAGTGTGTGAGATGAGTGCAATTGTGGAGTAGTTTGAGCTTTCTTTGGCATTGCCTTTCTTCAGAATTGGAATGAAAATTTACCTTTTCCAGCCCTGTTCCAGTCCAGGCCACTGCTGAGTTTTCCAAATTTGCTGACATATTGAGTGCAGCACTTTCACAGCATCATCTTGTAGGATTTGAAATAGCTCAACTGGCATGCCATCACCTCCACTAGCTTTATTCATAGTGATGCTTCCTAAGGCCCACTTGACTTTGCATTCCAGAATGTCTGGCTCTAGGTGAGTGTGAGTGATCATACCATTGTGATTATCTGGGTTGTGAAGTTCTTTTTTGTATAGTTCTTCTGTGCATTCTCGCCACCTCTTCTTAATATCTTCTGTTTTTGTTAGGTCCATACCATTTCTGTCCTTTATTGAGCCCATCTTTGCATGAAATGTTCCCTTGGTGTCTCTAATTTTCTTGAAGAGATCTCTAGTCTTTCCCATTCTATTGTTTTCCTGTATTTCTTTGCAAGCATCACTAAGGAAGGCTTTCTTATCTCTTCTTGCTCTTCTTTGTAACTCTGCATTCAGAGGGGTATATCTTTCCTTTTCTCCTTTGCTTTTTGCTTTTCTTCTTTTCACAGCTATTTGTAAGGCCTCCTCAGACAACCATTTTGCTTTTCTAGCATTTATTTTTCTTGTCGATGGTGTTGATTGCTGTCTCTTGTACAATGTCACGAACCTCCATTCATAGTTCATCAGGCACTCTGTCTATCAGATCTACTCCCTTAAATCTATTTCTCACTTCCACTGTATATTCATAAGGGATTTGAATTAGATCATACCTGAATGGTCTAGTGGTTTTCCCCACTTTTTCAATTTAAGTCTGAATTTGGCAATAAGGAGTTCATGATTTGAACCACAGTCAGCTCTCGGTCTTTTTTTGCTGACTGCATGGAGCTTGTACATCTTTGGCTGCAAAGAATATAATCAATCTAATTTTGGTATTGACCATCTGGGGATTTCTACTTGTTGAGTCTTCTCTTGTGTTGTTGGAAGAGGGTGTTTGCTATGACCAGTGCGTTCTCTTGGCAGAACTCGATTAGGCTTTGCCCAGCTTCATTCTGTACTCCAAGGCCAAGGACATTCAGCAGGCATGTATTGAAATGGGATTTAAATGCATATCTCTCCAAATTCTGGTTCTTCTATTCTAGCAGTGATTCTTCTTTTGAAGAGGATCTTTTTTATTTCTCCCTAATTTAATTGCTTTACTGTTGGAGAACATGGTGTATGTGATGCTTAGTTCTTTGGATTTGTAGAAGCCTCCTCTGTGACCTAACACATGCTCTGTTGCTATAACTATTCTGTGTTTACTTGAAGAGACTGTATATTCTGTGCTGGTGCTGGGTTACATATATTCATTAGATCAAGTTTCTTAACTTGGCTGTTTAAATCTTCTATATCTTTACTAACCTTTGGTCTGCTTGGTCTATCAGTTTCTGTTTGAGGTTGTTAATATCATCCACCATGATGATATATTTGCCAAATTCTTTTTGTCATTCTCTTAATTTTTCTTTATCTATATCTATGTATCTTTGGCTCTGCTGTTAGATGTATAGAAACTTATGATTTTTATGTTTTCATGATGAGTTGTTTTAATCACTATTATATTGGGTTTCAAATGATCTTTCTTTCTGCTTTTCCCTTTAGTTTCTATTTATCTAATCCAAATACTGATATACCAGCTTTGTCTTGGCTAGATATTTGCCTGATTATTTCTCTATCATCTGTCTATCATTATAGACAGTTTAGAAAGAGGTGATACCAAAAAAAGCATTTATTATAAATCCATATTTATATATTACATTTATATTATATGATATATGTTATGCTATCATCTCATTTTATGCCTTTCTGTGTAATTTTGTTTCAGGTATGCTTTTTGTGACTAGCACAGATGTTCTTAACACACACACACGCTGTGTTTTAGTAGTGAGTTGCATTGTGAGCACTTCTAAGCTGGAGTTGCTTTCTGCTGCCTATTTTGTGTCTTTCCACCTTCTTTGATGTTGTTCCTTCCCTGTGTCTGATAGACTGATAAACTTTCCTTTTGACTCATCTGCTGTTTGGAAGCCAAAGATTACACTTCCTTCCTTTTAACGGTTACCCTTAACATTTTAACATACATATTTAACAATATACCTTTCTAACATTATTGCAAGTTTGTCATGCTTCCATTTCCTGCCAGAGGTCACAGAACCTCCACATGCTGGGCCAGCTCAGTGACTGTTGGCCTATCTCGTCACTTAGTCAAGGGTTTTGGTTTTACCTTTGGTACCATCTCCCTCCCCACATCCTTCTGGATGTCTGATCCTTGGTTTATCTCTCCATTAATCTTTCCATTTTTCTCTCCCAGCCTTGCCCACTGCTTTGCCACAGCTCTAGCTCTGCTCATCACTTTGTACTTCCCTTCCATTTATTGTCCACAGACATATTGGTCTTGTTTTGGAGTCTGACTGTGACTTCTTTGTCTCACTTAAAAACCAAACCTATCCCTGTTACACATTTGGGGTAGCAGGGGTATGTCAGAACTTGAAGTTGCAAAGCTGTCCTGACTGGAATTCCCTAGCATAATTTTAAAAGTATCCTAAATAGTTCTTGGTTTTAGGAGGAGCCTTCTGATTGAAAAGCACATATCTTGTTGTTTGTTTTTCTTCTATGTGAAAGACTCCAGTTCTTCATTTTACTATCAGCATAGCCCTCAGCACATACCACTCCTTTGTAAAAATTACAAAGTGCCCAGGTGCCTGCAGCCCCACAGCTTGTGGGTTGAGGGCAGACTGCATTTCAGCCCCTGCTCACTCCAGCAGAGTTTCTTTGTGCAGTGCAGAAACCAAAACCCCCATACAATGGCTTTGTTTGTGGTAAACTTGCTAACTGAATTATGAAGGGGCATCTGGTTCCATCACTTCGTGGCAAATAGATGAGGAAACAGTGGAAACAGTGGCAGACTTTATTTTTTGGGGGGCTCCAAAATCACTGCAGATGGTGACTACAGCCATGAAATTAAAAGATGCTTACTTCTTGAAAGGAAAGTTATGACCAACTTGACAGCATATTAAAAACCAGAGACATTACTTTGTCAACAAAGGTCTATCTAGTCAAGGCTATGGCTTTTTCAGTAGTCATATGGATGTGAGAGTTGGACTATAAAGAAAACTGATCGCTGAAGAGTTGACACTTTTGAACTGTGGTGTTGGAGAAGACTCTTGAGAGTCCCTTGGACTGCAAGGAGATCCAACCCATCCATCCTAAAGGAGATCAGTCCTGGGTATTCATTGGAAGGACTGATGCTCAAGCTGAAAGTCCAATACTTTGGCCACCTGATGCGAAGTGCTGACTCACTTGAAAAGACCCTGATGGTGGGAAAGATTGAGGGCAGGAGGAGAAGGGATGACAGAGGATGAGATGGTTGGATGGCATCACTGACTCAATGGACATGAGTTTGGGTAGACTACAGGAGTTGGTGATGGACAGAGAGGCCTGGCGTGCTGCAGTCTATGGAGTCACAAAGAGTCGGACACGACTGAGCGACTGAACTGAACTGAACTGAACTAATAGTTGATGCTTATAAACTATAATTAGTGTGTTGATAGAACTTACTGATGATTCTTTCAGAATTCTTGCCAGAAAGGCTGGTTGCTATGTGTTCATGGGGGGTGTTTCCTGCATGTGCAGTGATAGAATTCCCCTGGCACTTGGGCTCTGGTCAGAAAATTTTGATATTTGACAAATAACCTTGTAGTAGATTATACACTGTGTTTTAGGCAGGACTCTGGAAGGAGTCCATATCTTTTATCTTAACTTTTAGCCTTTTGTTTTATACCTTAAATGTGAATGTAGGTAGAAACATCAGAACAATCTCATATTTTAAGGGAGGCTAATAGCAACAATCAATAATCAAGAGAATTTCAGAACATTAATATATATTATCAGAGGTGTGCTGGCTGGTGTTGAACAAAGTCAGAACTGACTTTCTGAAATGAACAAGCTATGATATGTAGTGTTTGCGAATGTCTGTAGTGTAAACACTTCCACTATAGCAGATTTTAAGCTATCACTGCATTGATATCACAGAACATAAAGTTGGAAAGAAAGACATAAAATTGTCTCCAGCACACCACTGGGTCACATAGAATGTGTATCACATAAAATAGGACATTGATATTTGTATTCCAATTATGAGTGACAGTTTTGAAACTGCATTTTCAAAGTTCAAAGAATAGCCGGTCTAGGACTTCCCTGGTGGACCCAGTGGATGGGAATCTACCTACCAGTGTGTGAGACACAGGTTCAGTCCCTGGTTCAGGAGGAGTCTGCATGCTGTGGAGCTACTAAGCCTGTGCACCACAACTCCTGAAGCCCGCACGTCCTAGAACCTGTGCTCCGCAATGAGAAGCCTGTGCCTTGCAGCAAAGAGGAGCCCCTGATTGCCACAACTAAAGAACGCCCTTGCCAAGCAGCTAAGATCCAGGGCAGCCAAAAAAAAAAGTTATCAGTTCACAAAACTGTTCAGCAGGCAACAGCCACAAACTTGAAGTCTTGTGCTGAGCATCGGCTTAGTTCCAGACAGCCAACAGCTGCAGTAGAGAGCAGATCCAAGGGGCAGATGACAAAACCTGTCTGTAAATTCTTTGATCTGCAGTGTACAAAGATGAGCGGCTGCTACTCTAAGGTTATTATTTTGAAGAGGCTATCTAAATTGAATTTACAAAGTGGTTTTCAAAGATATTATTGTGGATACTTGCATGCTTTCCAGCTTTCCTGTGTGCAGCATCCTTTTCCCATAGAAATTCTGATTATCTTACCATCACCTGGGTATTCCTCTGCCATTCCAGAACTGCTCTGTCAACCACATCAGTGCGATTCTTATGGTTCATGTATTTGGTATCACAGTCAATCTTGTAATTTGGTGTAATGCTTTGGACTTCATGGCTACCTTAACTTATCAATGCATTGATTTTGGAGTTATGATGAAATGATTTTTCTGGTCATTTGAAAATGTCATCACATTTTCTGGAACATTACACTGATTTTGTCGACAGTATCTTTTTGTTACTTAACAAAATGGCAGACTTGGAGTACATTGTTTACTGCATCGAATTTTACATTTGTAGCAAAGACTTATAGACAGATACATCTGAAATCCGCTCCACCCCTTCTTTCCTTTGGAAGGTTTTGTTTTTTACCTGAAAGCCATAGGTAACTGGTAGACATGCATTTGACTGAATACATTTATGAACTCAGCTTTGACTGCACTAGGATGGTTGATTTCTCCCCCCCTCCCCCCACCAAATTTGCAATGTTCCAGACTGAATTATGCTGAAAGTACAAAAATGGAATTTGGCTTCAAGGAAAGGTAAACCAATTTCCCAGTAGCAATGTTTTGTTTTGTTCTCAGTGTTGGCAGATGACACCCATTTTCGTTAATTCTATATATCAAACTTTGTAGAGTGCACATATTGGAATAAACATCAGAACCCAAGTCAACATTTCCCCAAATGATGGGCCTCAAATTGTTTATCTAGAGACTTTTATAGTTCTAGAAAGAAAAATGTGTTCTGTGATCAAAAAAAGTTTTGGAAAATGAAGAATACTCTATTTTCTCTTGACAACTTACAATGCTTATTACCCATTAAAGTCAGTGGTCTGGTAGGTAAGAAACCAATAAGAGCAACAACGAACAAAGTCTCATTCTCTAACACATGATCATTTGCTTAACCCAATATTCTGAGAATTTTTTTATATACCATGTCTTTAAATATCCTTTGAAAAGATATTCTGTGGAATACCAGTTTGGAGAATTTGCTCAAAACTCATCGACTAGTTATTACCGTACTACAGACCTTTCTAGGTTTTATTGTTGTTTTGGGAATTGCAGCATTTTTACACCCTTTAAGCAACAGGCCTTAAATAGAAAAAACAAAAGGAAATTAATTCTAAGATTGAATAAAATGTTTCTTGGATTTATCCATTAATACTTTAGCAAATGTTTCATTGGAAGGACTGATGCTGAAACTCCAGTACTTTGGCCACCTGATGCAAAGAGCTGACTTACTGAAAAAGATCCTGATGCTGGGAAAGATTGAGGGCAAAAGAAGAGGGTGGTAGGGAATGAGATGGTTAGGCAGCATAAGTGACTCAATGGATGTGAATTTGAGCAAACTGAAGGAGACAGTGGAAGACAGAGGAGCCTGGCACTGTAGTCTATGCATAGGGTCTCAAAGAGATACGACTTATCCACTAAACAGCAACAACTTTGGCAAATGTGGTTTAACATGAATATAACAATGTCTCACTAAATAAAAATTGAAGGCACTTTTGCCTCATAAAATGCTTCACTAATATGCCAGAAGAGAAAGTTTTGCATATCTGATTGTTTCATAATCTGTAAGAATTATGGTGATCTACTAGTTAAATCCTGCATTTGTTATTGTGTGTTATTTGTTATCAGTCAAGTTGTTAGCATTGCAAATTTATATATGCATCTGCATAGCATTTTAAAGATTTGTTTGAGCAGTTGTAACTTGTGAATAAATACTTCACAAGGCTTGAAACATCTTAACAAAGGGCTGACATTCCTTGGGAACTACTGCAGCTTTCACCATCATTATCTGGATAGAAAGTAAATTGAAAGATTATAGGCTGTGGAACAGCTAAAGCCAGAAGAAATATCCCTTAACCTAATATAATGCTAAAGCAAAAGATGGATATTTAAAGGAAATTATGATAGTATAGAAAAGTAGACAGAAAAAACTAAAATCAACCCACAGTTATGACAGTTAAACACAAACATTGTCAGGATTTTCAGGGCCTTTTCTTCAGTCTTTTTCTATGCATTAGATTCTCTCTTTGGAAAAATTTTTACTGGAGTATAGTTGCTTTCCAATGTTGTGTTAGTTTCTGCTGTGCAGCAAAGTGGATCAGCTATATGTATGACATATATCCCCTCTTTTTTGGATTTCCTTCTGTTTAGGTCACCACAGATCACTGAGTAGAGTTTCCCTGTGCTAAACTGTTCTGTTTTTAAGCAGAGTACAGAGGTATGTTCACTGTGAAGGTAACTAACTTCATGATCCCTCATTTGAAAAAAAAACAAACAAACAGAAAAACTTTCCAAGGCCTGAGAGGCTCTAGACCACTGATGTTTAGAGTGATTATTGAGCCTTCCCTGGTTACTGATATATGGATTAATATAATCAAGTTTTGTAAGTTTTTATTCATTGTATATGTTCTTACTTTTAAAAAATCGTTTACTCTTTTCCTGCCATCTCTGATTTTAAAGGAACATTTTATATGATTCTATTTTCTCTCTCTTTAGCATATTAATTATATTAAAAAATTTTAAATTGATTTTCCAAGAATTTCAAAATATGATTTCAATGAATCTTAGCTTATTTTCAAATAGCATTGTATCAATTTATAAATGGTACAGACACAAGACAGTATTTCCAATTATCCTGTTTGTTCTCTTATAACATTTCTGTCATGTTTCACTTCAGGTCAATCCAGTCTCTCAGGCATGTCCGAATCATTGTGACCCCATGGATTGCAACATGCCAGGCCTCTATCCATCACCAACTCCTGGAGTTTACCCAAACTCATGTCAATTGAGTTCGTGATGCCATCCAACCATCTCATTCTCTGTCATCCCCTTCTCCTCCTGCCCTCAATCTTTCCCACCATCAGGGTCTTTTCAAATGAGTCAGCTCTTCACATCAGGTGGCCAAACTATTGGAGTTTCAGCCCCAACATCAGTCCTTCTAATGAACACTCAGGACTGATCTCCTTTAGGATGGACCGATTGGATCTCCTTGCAGTCCAAGGGACTCAAGAGTCTTCTCCAACACCACAGTTCAAAAGCATCAATTCTTCTGTGCTCACCTTTCTTTATAGTCCAACTCTCACATCCATACATGACCACTGGAAAACCATAGCCTTGATTACATGGACCTTTGTTGGCAAAGTAATGTCTCTGCTTTTTAATATGCTGCCTAGGTTGGTCATAACTTTCCTTCCAAGGAGTAAGTGTCTTAATTTCATGGCTGCAGTCACCATCTGCAGTGATTTTGGAGCCCCCCAAAAATAAAGTCAGCCACTGTTGCCACTGTTTCCCATCTGTTTGCCATGAAGTGATGGGGCTGGATGCCATGATCTTCATCTTCTGAATGTTCAGCTTTGAGCCAACTTTTTCACTCCCCTCTTTCACTTTCATCA